>NW_021620701.1:2264661-2336658 GCF_004785775.1 Grammomys surdaster | reverse complement strand
CTCCTCCTCCTCCTCCTCCTCCTCCTCCTCCTCCTCCTCCTCCTCCTTCTCCTCCTCCACTTCCTCCTCCTCCTCTTCCTCCTCCTCCTCTTCTTCTTCTTCTTCTTCTTGAGACAGGGTCTCTCATATCCTGGTATAGCCAAGGAATACCTTAAATTTCCAAATCTCCTGACTCTCTGGGTTGTGGAATTACAGATACGAGCAACCATGCTCAGTTTATGTGGCGCCGTGGATCAACTCATGGTGTTCTGAATATATGTTAGGCGGGCAGTCTACCACTTGAGCTATGCCACCAACCCAGGAAGAAAATCTCTTACGCTGGGGCAATGTGACATTAAGTCTTGTATCTCAAACCCAAGGAATGAGTTATCTAAAGGCTGTTGAAGATGACTCTGAGCGAGAGCCATCATATCTGTCAGTATCTTCTTGCCACCAGCCCAAAAGCTGTGCCAAGTCTTTTACGTTCACCATCTCTTTGCAACCCAAAATGTAACCCACAGTTTGCAAGTTGAGAAACTAAGGCTCAGGCTAGTTCAATTTTTTTTGCCCAGCATTACACAGCTGGAAGTATCCCGACATCAGCTTAGAGGACTGAGGCTCCAGAAAGACACCTCTCTCCTCAGGTCTCATGACCTCACTTCTCGGTGAGCTGGAAGTGACTTACAAGATCCTACATGTCTAACATCTTCTCTCCACTCACCCTCCTAAAAGACAGAAGGAAAAAAAAAGATGTACTAAGCCCCCTTAAACCAACAGGGCAATAATTACAGACAGCAACCTCCCCTACAGTCAGACAAATGCAAAGATCCCAAGCAGTGATTTCAAATCAACCCAGGAAAGACTACAAATCAACCCGAAGTGCTTCCCCATCTCACTTTACCACTTTAAGAGACAGGGTGTATTTGTCTGTAGACATGATGCTGTTCACACGACCTTAATTCCTCTCTCCAGCTGTTGGAACAGCTGATGTTGACACAAAACAACTTCAAAGGAAAAAAATCTCAACACTTTCATCAAGCAAATACTGGCAGATTTGGGCAGGTCACCTATGCTGCAGCAGCTCTGCCCCCTTGCCAATGGACGGGCCAGCTAGGACACACAAATCATTACACTGAGAATGGAAAAAAAAATCACCCATGGAAAGAGGCAGTAAGGAGCTGATTGCAGAAATCTGACAGCTCCGGGCACACTCCTGTAATCCATGAAGCTCCTAGCCTCTGGGATGAAACAGAATCCAAATTTCCCAGAGGTCTGGCAATCTTGGATGTCTCATTAATGGCTTCAGGAGCAAAGCAAAAAGCAAGCCAAAGAACCAAGTATGTATTGGAAAAAAAAAATTCTCCGATCTTTAAATGATTGGCTGTAGTTCCAGAAGACAGAGACACAATAATGGTCATGGGACAGGAGAGTGTGTGTGCACACTTGCACAGGAGAGTGTGTGTGTACACACACTTGCACAGGAGTGTGTGTGCACACACTTGCACAGGAGAGTGTGTGTATATACACACTTGCACAGGAGAGTGTGTGTGTGCACACACTTGCACAGGAGAGTGTGCGCGCACACACTTGCATATGTATAGTGGGGATCAGGGCTTTAATCAGAATATTTGGAATGAGGATGAAAACATAAGAGAACACTATTTCTGCCAGGACGTTGAGCCCTAAGGTGACTGGCCATCCCAGCTGGATGCTGTGTGGCCCTGTGACACCCAGGAGGATGCTGCGTGGCCCTGCGTCACCCAGAGGGGAACTCAATTTCTTGCTCCCTGTTCTTTCTTCACTTCTACCTGAACTATATAGGCAAGGTCAGTCAGTCTGATTTTGAACTAGAAGCCATTCTGCAATTCCTGATCTTATTACTCTATTTCTGCCCCCGATAGAACTCTAGCAGAGTAACTGTTTCCATATTTTTTTACCCCAAAGAATATGATCCTCACACCGGAAGTATATTTCTTCAAATGGAACCTCACCAGTTCAGAAAGCAGAATTCTTGGGGAGTTAAAATGAAATTATCCAGTTTCATTGGTGACCAAAATGCCTGATAATTCATGAAAAGAAAAATAAAACTTCCTAATTTTTTAATAAACAAAGAAATATTAATGGGACCAGGAGCTAGAGAACTGAAAGGCAGACACGAGTCTATTGAGATACAATTTCAAAACTACAACACTCTCTCTTTTGACTGAATAATTTGAACCTCACCACATGTCTGGAAGCAGAACAGAGTACAGATTACTAAACCTAAAATAGAGACAAATAAACCAAAACACATTTAAAAACCCAAAAGTCTGGCTAAACCAAGTGGAAAAGGAGAAGTTTACTTCGGGGCCTTTTCTGCTTCAAGTCTGGGCTACCGGCTGGGCTACTAAAACCTCAACTTGCAAAAGAAATTGTGAGGGCCACTGTGAGTCCAGGCTAGCTCCCTAATGCAGCTTAAAATGGAAGAGATTTTCTCCATCTGACTGGTATCATTTCTTTCTCATGTAGACGTTTGGTACAAAACAACACGCTCCTTGCTAAGGGACATGCATGCTCAACCCGAGATGATCCCCTCTGTGACAGCCTGCCTGTTGACACTGGCGTATATGGCTTTCATCCTTTCCTCTGTTCCCTAATGCTGGAGTTTCTAACAAACACTGAAGACATTTGGCCTTCCAGTGTAGCTCCATAAATGGCGGCATTTTGAACCAACTTGATAGTTAGCTATTTTCGTGACCAGCTTACAAACGGTTTAGAAAACATCATCGTATTATATCTACGACCAACAAAGTGACTCATAAACTGTGAAGTGATTCAGCGCTACACCATGGGGTGAAATGTCGCCCTGGGCAAGTCGTGAAGGATTGGGCTGAAATCATGAAATTCTCTTACGTTTCTGTTTGGGTTCAGCGACTTTACAAACAACATTCTAGAGGTAAGACAAAACAAAAGAATGCACAAGGCAATCAAATCCATTACTTGAAGTTGCGTTTAAATTACTGTTTATAAGGGAGTCATCTTTTTTTCCACTTGTCTGTCTTCAACCTTCTCAGCAACACATGTTTGAACAGAGCCGACACATTATCCTTAAAGGCCTGGGACTCTAACTGGTACCATTCAGAGCTACAATCTACACTTGATCTCTGTTCTCGTGACCAGCAAATATAAGAGTCGCTTGTCAACAAGACAAGGCTCGTCTCTAATTTGAAGACATTTAGTTAACGTATTCTTTGTCTTTTCCTGAATTTTCTGTATATGAAAACATTTTATTTATTTACATATTTATTTTCTTGTGTGTGTGTGTCTGTGTTTCAGATAGAATCTCACTGTGTAGTTCAGGCTGACCTTGAACTCATGATCCTCTTGCCTCTACCTCACCAATGCTAAGATTACTAGTATGTGCTGCCACATCCTTCAGGCAAAGCCACTTGACATCATGACCATTTTGAAATGAAAGTTTAACATTAAAAACACTGTAACTTTCATCATAGGCATAAGTGCCACGGTCTGAATGAACCCAGCAACATAGCAATGGCCAAGGACCCAGACGCCCGGGGTGCACTGAGCATGTTTAGTCTACTGTTGACATCGCTGATGTCACACTGTTTAACCCTTCTTACCCCACACAACAGAACTCCACAAGCCATGGCTCTGTTCTTGTTTATTTCAATCAAGCTTTCTGACTTGTGTGGCTTACTACTACTATGTCCCTCATGTATGTCCCCAAACTCAAAAGTCACACTTTCCTAGAATAACTTCTTCTCCAAGAGACGACTTTATCATTAATGTTGCAATTCTCCAGAATCATTTGTATCCCCACTTAGTCACTGATTCATGCTTACACTCTGAAACATTTAAAAAATCATTTCCTGATGGCATCACTGGCAATCATTATTTTTTTTCCTCGGGAGCATTAATGAACAACATTTTCCCTCTAATGGAAAACATTTATTGAACAGAGCTTGAGGTATCTTCAGAGCAAAGGAAAACTGGTCTTTGTCCCTAATTTTGCTCAATTCGATTTTCCATAGTGAGCCACAAAACAGGATGTGGGCTGATGGGAAACGCAATCTAGAGTTGAGAGCTGAGACAAACAAAAAAATTCTAAATTAATGTTGTGACTCTCTTTTTCCCTAGTCCTTGTGTACCAATACTGCACCTAAAATAAAGTAATGAGGGAGGGAGAAAGGAAGGGAGAAAGGGAGGGAGGGAAAAAGGGAGGAAGGGAGGGAGGAAAGAAGGGAGGGAGGGAAGGAGTGAATGTATGTGGTGTGAGCACATTGAAATTATAAAGAAAGTAAATTGTGTGACAATGGCTCTTAACATTGTGACTGAAAACTGGATGTTGGTATTTTGAATGTTCTTGAGATGGTCAACATCAGCAATGTAACCAGGGAGTCTCTTCTCACGGTGTCCCAGACAGTATTCTGTTCTGTGAAACTAATGCAGGCCAGGGCACTAGAGAATGATAAATCCATTAGAGACTATGCAGAGAAAACAAACGAGCAAGGTGCCAGAATGAGCCCTGGGCAAGAGGGTGGAAGTAGGTAAGGTCTTCTAAATCCAGAAGCTCAGAGCTACAGTGGAGCAAGGCCAGACTCATTAGTGGTTGCTGAAAACTATGATGAGAAAAGCTAGCAGGAAACTCCATAATGGTTATTTAGGTCAGGCTGGCAGCTGAACCAGGGCTCAAGCCTGCATCATACTCATGGAAGGAAGCAGACACTCTGCACTCCATGATGGGATGAGAAAGAAATGCACAGCTCCATCCATAGAGATGCTTCCATATAGGATAGAGGCCTGCATTCCATCAAAAGTCTATACTCAGCCAAAGGAACTACATACAGCTGTAGAATATGAAAAATGGTACCACAGGGATATACTCAGCAAACTCTGGAATGTAGGGTTTTTTTTTACCCAGAAAATTCAATCTGCCCTTTGCAACAAAGAAATTGAATGTTAAAAGTCTGCGTTAAAAGAGAGAGGCAAATGAACTTTAGAGTTAAAATAGTCTTAAGGAATATGTCAATTAAAGGTAAAATATGAAATGATTTGGACTTTATTTTCACAGAACAATCAATCATCAAGGGTATTCGTAAGACAATCATTGTTAATCATACACTGACAGCTTGATTTTAAGTAACAATTGTCAATATTGTTTTGGGTGGGATAATGACATTACAGGATGAAAAACTGGGTTCCTTCAGAAAACAACAATGAGATACTTTTCCAATAAAATGGCGAGGAGTCTTGGATATGTTGAAGATAACTCAACTGGAAAGAGAAGTGGGGATAAACCCAAGGGCAACTGTGGGTTGGTAAGAGTTAAAACTGGCTCTGGGTAGATGGAATTCATCAAACGGCCTTTGTGTATGTTTGAAAATTGCCATGACTACTCTTAAAAGTCAACAGCCTTTCACATATTTGGATGCTAATATCATAAAAGGTCCTCTGTTCCGACAATATAACTTCTATATGTTCTATATAAGTGGAACACTGTGGTGGTGCATTAGGAGCCTTTCCTGTATGCAAGCATGTTTACATCAATTTTAGTGTAACGGGATAATGAGTCATTGGCAGATTCATTACTGGGTTTCCATGTGCTTTAGAAAGATGTAAAAAATTGCCCATAAAATGCATGAGGTTAATTTGCATTTATATGTCCCTATAAAAACTGATACTGATTCCAAAATGGTCTTTGTTTTTGCCTAGGAAGCCAATAACATCTCTTAGGTGAATTCTAATCTAGAAAGCATCTCATTTGATATGCCAGGTCTGTCTACCTTTAGCAATGAATTAGGAGAGGTTCTTCTGAAATTTGGATTTCTAATCTTTGCCCTTTCTAGATTGAATTCATTTGAAACTGACATGCTCAAGACACAGGAAATAACGTAGTTCATCTAACTCAATAATATCAAAGTAAATTTCCAGTTATAGTAAGAACAGATGTCAATACATTATCAGATGAATGCATGCATTAGTGAATACCTGGTTCAAAACTTGGAACTACCTTGATCAGACTCGCCAGGAAACCAGCCACTTGGAATTGCAATGATTTTGTTAGGAAGAAGATTAGCAAGAGATAGAGTAAGGGGGCAGGGCATGTGGGGAGGAAGGAAGAGCAGGAGTGAAGTATGACACAGATATGCAAATGTCACAATGAAGTCCATTACCTTGTATGCTTCCTGAAAATAAACAGGAGGGACTATAAGTGAGTAGCACTTGTGTGTGTGTGTGTGTCTCTCTCTCTCTCTCTCTCTCTCTCTCTCTCTCTCTCTCTCTCTCTCTGTGTGTGTGTGTGTGTGTGTGTGTGTGTGTGTGTGTGTGTGTGTGTTGATCTAGTGGACAGAGACATAAAGACAAACACAAAAATAAAGCTGCTTCTGTTACCCAGAAGTCACTGTTTAGCATGAGTCTTGATACATATAAGAAAGAGTGTGGTTCTAAAGACAGTCCAAAGAGACAGTGGTATTGATGATAAGGTTGGTTCTTAGAACAAAAAATTGTCATTGTAAAGAAAATAGAAGGGACTGGAGATATGGCTCAGTGGTTAGGAGCACTGACTGCTCTTCCCAGAGGTCCTGAGTTCAATTCCAAGCAACCACATGGTGGCTCACAACCACCTGTAATGGGATCTGATGCCCTCTTCTGGTGTATCTGAAGACAGCTACAGTGTACTCATATATATAAAATAAGTTAATAATTCAAAAGCAAATAGGATAAATCAGGGAAAACAACTTAAAAATTGAAATGCAGTTAGTTTGGTCACCTTGGCAGAATCACAGTGTAAGAGAAGGGAAGGCGGAGCTGTAGGCTGGGATTTGGCTTGGTGGCAGACCCTCGCCAGCATGCACAGGAAAGGTAGAATTCCTCTGCAGGCCTTCTGCCATTAAGTCACTGATATCATTTGAACTTTGATGACTATCGCAATACCTGTCTGGAATCTCCATCCACTCATTGGTGAACTCAGGTACCTGGAGTCACAGCAGCCCTCAACTTTCTCCCGTGATGACACATGGGATAATGTTCAGCAGCAGAGCACACACCCACGCACTTACTCAAAGTATAGATAGGCTATAAATCATTAGGAATCTGGGGCTATCACTCTCTTCTCTCCATGAGAGAAAAAAAAGCCAAAAACCCAAGAATGGAGAAAATGGTTACTACAAAGAACAACTTGAACATTCTTTAACTTAGAATGACATATATCAACCTCCAGTAGTTTGCAGATGTCAGTGGGATCTGTGTTTTCCTAGTATACTATTTGGGCTGCTTCTTGAAACCAAGCAAAACAGATGCACAGGACAAAGTTTTTAAATTAAAAATGTCTCAGGTTTCTTACAAAACCAATCTTTACTATTTTTCATTATTTTGGCTGGAAAAGGTTCAACTTTCTGTTTAGCTTTTTAAAATGGATTTCAAGATGATATATGAATGTAAATATCCAGACTTGTGGAAAACCATTAAAGAATACAACCAAAATAAAATATTGACTTCTTATCCACACCAGACACAGTTCTACATACTTTGAACATGTCTGTCAATCAATTCAACTGCCATAATCCAAAATGGGAGCTACCACGCGAACTACTACTGAAGAAGCTGAAAGCAAAGCCAGAGGCCAATCTAAGGCACATGGAAAGCTGAAGAAAACTTCTGAAACCCATGGTTAGTAAGCATCTTTAAAGGAATATTGAAGAGGCACTCCAAACATAAAACTAGAGTCTATTAAATAGTAACAGTAAGAAAATTGAGGGATATTTCTCAGAAATCAAAATAATGATAGCTGAGTTGAAAAAAACTTAATGGAGGCGAGGGAGACGGTTCTGTGAATGAAGTGTTGCTGTAAAGCCTGACAAGCTGAGTGCCGATCCTTTGAGCTGATGTGAACACTAGATACAACAGTCCACATCGGCCTGGACCTAGTGCTCTTACGGAGATATCGGAGGCAAAGACCAGATTCTTTAAAAGCTTGCAGGCCAGCTAGCCTGGTGTGTACAGGGATGAGGACAAGAAAGATCCTGTGTCAAACCAGATAGAAGATGAGGCCCAACACCTGAGTTATCCTCTGACCTCTGCATGTGGGTCATGTGGATGCATACATGTGTGTGCGCTCGCACACACATCATATGCACACATGCAAAAATGTTTTTAAAAGTCAATGGGATGGGATAATAGCAGAGTTAAGATGTAAAGAAATATAAAAATGGAAAAGGGAAAAAAACAATAAAAAAGAGAATTGGAGAAATCCAACTTCCACAGAAAAGCACTTCCAGTGATGTAAGTAAAGAGAAGCAGTATTTAAAAAGAGGAAGAAAAGGGAGGAGGAGGAGGAAGAGGAGGAGGGGAAAGAGGAGGAGGAGGAGGAGGAGGAGGGGGAGGAGGAGGAGCAGGAGGAGGAGGAGGAGGAGGAGAAGGAAGATAAAAAAGACCATTTTCCCAGAACAGAAGGAAACACATCTCTGAGTGAAAAGGGCCCAATGAATAACTCATAAAAATTATTTAGCAGACGATCTTACAGACAGCTATCATAAAACTTATACAAATGAGGACAAGATGGTTCTAAAAGTCTCTAGAGCTGAGCAGGTCACAAAGGAAAGATCAGGAGCCAGACAGGTCAGACTTTTCAGCAGGAATCAGAGGACATGGAACAACCAGTCCTCCCAAATCCAACTGGGTGAACTGTTAAAAACTAAATGTCACAGTGGCAAACATAAATGTGATACAATATTTCAATTTACTAGAAAATTTATTTTTACTACATTTTTTCTTAGGAAATACATCACTCCAGCAAGCAGCTTTTCCACCAAGGTGTGTATGTACGTAATACACACACACAAAAACAAATGCACACACAAATGCATAACATACTCACATGTACACAAAATCACATACACACAACATGCACACACATGCACATGTACACACACACACACACACACATGCCTGTATATATTCCTATAAAGGCATATATTAGAGAGAAGGAAGCTGGGTGCTGCGCTTACATGTTTCCACACAGGAGCATAGCTATGAAGGGACAAGCAAGAGAGAACACAAGTCCATACTGGAGCAGAAGGACAAAGGAATCATCGCGCAAAATTTAAGACAGGCAGAGTGAAAGAAAAGGAAGAAGGGAAGGAGGGAGGGAGGAAGAGAATCTCTTTCTGATCTTAAAAGGGTCCACATGTAAGTGTAAAAAGATTTTCTTTGAACACCACTTCTCTGAGAACAAAAATGCAGTGAGCCAATTTGAAAGGAATTTCTAAGAGTGGATCTTTTGAAATTCTAGAATGTAGGCGTTAAAAAGCAACAATAGCATAAACACAGAAGTCACAGGAGGTGGGGCGTGAAAAGCTACTGACCATGCAAGGATACTGTCTCTCACTGGCGATCAGACAGAATGGATGGAAAGAACGTCTCACTATTGTGATAAGCATTATGCCTACAGAATCTCAGCATCCTAATGATGCTGAGCCCTGAGGAGGACCAGAAGCACTGGGAGTCACAAGCACCAATAGCAATAGTATACTACACAACTGTAGAAAAAACGAAACAAAACAACAGTCCAGCAAAGCTAAGGATCCCTTCCCACCTCTGAGTGTTATATTCTAAGTAAACTCTCATTCATGTGCACAAGGACTGAATGTTACTGATCATAATTTGTAATGGAAAAGCATAGGAAACATGCTACTTCCTCATTCGTAAGGTAAGGAATACACTGTCCTCCTTCATAAGTTGGAATAGCGTGTATCACATACATGAAGCTGAAAAGCAAGCTATAGAAAGACATGTACATAACAGTCATAGGAACAGATCCTAAACATCATAAGGAATCCTAACTATGGTAATCGATACTGAAATGTTTACTTTTAAAAATAAAACAAAAAAAATATCATTGACATATGAGATATGGGCGCACATTCATGCCTAGGGAGGAGAGTGAAAACAACGTGTAGTGATGATATTCACCACAGTTAGGGTGTTGGTCAGCTCTGAAGAGGAAACTGAGAGTCCCAAGAGGACAACAGCTTTCTCTGTGAGTCAGCATTCCCTAGGAAGAAAACACAGTGACCTGAAGCTAACATAGCCAAATGATGCTAAGCGCTCACTGTGTGGCCAGCTGTTCCGTCCTCTACATTTGCAACTTCCATGATTAAACCTTCTATACTAATGAATGCATCAAGCTCACAGGAAGGAACTGCTGTGGCAATATGCTGTTTACTTCAATAGCTTATTTTTAATAACTGGGAAAATGCACACATGATATTTGTAAAACTACTGGAAATTTAATCATACAGCTGTCATATGTTGATATGGAATTCCTGTCAATTCTTCCCCTAGGTGTGGTGATGATGGTGTTAAAAAAAAAAAATTTGCATCAGCGATTCCTTTAAGGGGAGGTCGTGTGGTGAATATCCAAAATATAAAGCCCTGGAATGGAATGCTGTATTTTAATTGCTCAAGCTATATGAAGCAATTCTAGTATTGAGATTAGATTTTACAAACTGGTGTTTCTATTTGACTCTCAGAAGTTACTCTGAGGTATGAACATGTGTCTTAATGACACTATGTAGGTTAACCTTATTTAATCCACATTTAAAGCATTTGTTATAAATTGAAGATAATTCTATGTTATATTTTCTTTGCAACAATCATATGTGCAAATAATCATTATTAGGTGAATAAAATAGAATGTATTTTTTTAAAAGAGTACCTTATCTAGTACAGATATTATTAAAATGTTCAGGGCTTAATATACACATATGCAAATGGTTACAATTTACATTAAACACAGAATTAAGGGAGGTGTGAATCTGGATGAAATATGACTACACATAACTTTGTGATGGTATACGAAGAATTACTACACCCGTCTGTTAATCTGTGTCTGTTTGAAACTGTTCACGACATATCCAGGTAGACAAGAGGTGTGTTCATCCTAAGTAAAGCAGAACAATCAAATCCTGGCATGACTGGAAAGAGGGAAGAAATGCTGGATGAAGTATCACACAGCTATAGGCGGTATCATCATGGTACCGGATCTTTCTAGGGCTCCAGGGAGTGCCTAAGCACAACAACAACAGAGCAGGCATTCTGGAAACTGCCAGCAGCTTGACGCTACCCACGCTGAAAGAGTTATGCTTCTCATTTTGCTGAGAGAAGAAGAATCATTTCTGTGCCCACTGACTAAGGCAGGAAGTCAACCTAGGAATTTTAATACTGCATTGACTGCTTACTGCTTCAGTAGAGGGGAAAGCAGGTGCTACACTATCCTGCATACCAGACTTGGTATTTCCCTTTAATCCAGAAGAAGGCAAGCAATTTAGTCAAACACACCCAACCTAATTAGTTCTACCTGCTTCTTTGTAATTATGCTATTACCAGATTTTTAAAAATGAAATCCAGCTCTTTGTTTTCACTGCCCATGAATGAGGATTTTCCTCCATCTTGATTAACTACAAAATGACGGATGTTGGAGAATTTGCAGGCCCATTCTTTTTGGAAAAATTGGCATTTTTTTGTGCACTATATTATATTTTTTGTTTTGTAGTTTTTAATGAGAAACATTAACTTGATAATTCTCATTTGTTTAAAATGACATTTGCTAAGAAGCCAAATCCTGAAGTATCCTTTCTAATTACAGCCTTGCGTTTATGTCCCTCAAAAAGATTATAACTTAGAAAGCACGGTGTAATATACAGCAAGCGTGTATGGTTTGAGCAAAGTCTCATACCTTGGTTCTCTCCAAGCTTGTTATCATTGCAAAGATCACTATGCTTTCAAACACTAACATGAAAACACTTTAAGAGTTATAGAATTACAAAGTAGGAAGTTTATAGGAAAGTGGGAAACATTAAGATTTTTTTTTAAATTATTGAAACAGCAATCAAAAGCAAGCCAGGTGTTGTGGCGCATACCTGTAATTCCAACACTTTGGGGACAGAAGCAGAACTACTATTCAGTTAAAGAATAAACTTTACACAGTGAAGAGGAAGGGAGAGAGGGAAGAAGGAGGAGGAATGGGGAGGAGGAGGGGGGAGGAGGAGGGGGAAGGGAGGCGGAGAGGGAGAGAGAGAGAATAAATGACTATCTCTTTGGAAACATCTCTCTCAAGAGAATTGACTCAAGGTTGTCTTGTAAATATGCACATGGAGCATGAAATGGAGCCGTGTACCTGTTGGTATTTGTATTTCCTGACCTGTGACCAAAACCAGAGCTGAAGGAAAGCCAGCTAGCAGCCTTTGCTTATCCAGGTGACAAAAGAACCAAGGTTGTAGAGTAACTTCCTCTTTTGACACAGATCTGTTTCTTTGACAAACAATTCTGCTCAAGAAACGACACCCATCTGGTCAGACAATTTTAAGACACAAGAGCAGAAGCCGTGTTTGGTAGCCTCAGGTACTCCCTTCATGCCTGGCAGTCCCGGCTGCTATGCTGAGGGCCTTCAAGCTTGTGGCCATGGAGTTGCCTGTCCCTTTGTAGAATAACAAGGTAGAAATACAGCTAAGTTCAATAGGTGGGCCATCCTACTCAGTAGCTAATGAACACTACTATAAAAAACTCTCCAGAACAGAGTAGTTTCCAGATGTAATGACCAAGACAGGTTTTGGGGGAGAAGAAGGCATCTGAATTGAACCTCAAACGCTCACCAAGATGTCAACAGCCTTTCATGGAAGGTCATTCCGGTGAAGTGTATAGCCATTATGATGGGGAAATGCTAGATATTATGAGCAAAGGTGTCCTGTTTGTGTGAAATGCAGGGGACTAAAGAGGAAGAGAACTGAAAAATCAGGGTCCACGATAGGAGAGAAGGGAAGTTTTAACCTCAGAGGGTTTTATAAAACTTGGTGACTCTTAGTGATCAAGTCTCCTCTATGGTTCCACATCCCTGCATTGCTGGCTTCCCTTCCCAAACCACCCTGACACAAGAGGCTCACTCAAGAACAGAGTGAGAAGGAGGCTGTGTTCCCCCATTCTTTACCTGATCTTAAGGAACCTGCATTAGTCAGACAAACCCCTGCCTCATTTAATGAACAAAGCAATTGTTTGTGATCAGAGGGTATTTCAGAATGAAGACTAATTTGAGCATCTCGTTCATCTTTCTATAAACATTGAGTTCCTACTGTGTGTCCTTCACTGGTCTGGGCAACCCTGAGTCCCTACTGTGTGCCAGTCACTGGGCTAGGCTACACTGAGTCCCTACTGTGTGCCCTTAGTGGGCTGGGCATTAGAAACCAAGGTGAAATAGATCTGTGCTTAGTACTCAGCAGATTTAACAGTGACGCATTTACTTTCAAAAAATCCCCATGTTTTCTTTATGTTAAATGGGCACCTACCCCCATAGTAATTCTACTCTTAGGCACTTTACTCTGTAAAACAAAGAAACCTGTCACAGGCCCATGCATCAACGTGGATACATCTCAAAAATAACATGATGGGCAAAAACAAACCAGGCACACAAAAGGCTATGGGCTGACTGATTCCATTACATTCTAGAAAAAGCAAAATTAGCCTGTGGTGACGGGAAGCATAGGTGTGGTCTCCGCTGGTCTGAGGCTTGACTGAAAAAGCGTGTAAGTGGACTCTCCAGATTGACAGAAATGTTTTGTACCTTGCTGTTCTTTCTATAAAACTGGATAGTCAAGTTAACGGCTAAGAATTTTACTAAATGTAATTTATACCTTGACATATTGATATGCTACATAAAGCACCACACTGTCTGGAGGGGAATATAGAGGGAACTTTGTGAAGGGAACCAAAGTTTCTATTTGCTTCCACAGAGCCATGTGCGAGAAACTCTTGACCCTAGCCAAGTATGTCTGGAGAGGCCCTTGGAAGAAAATGGCCCAGAGTAACTCTGAAGGAGGAGGAGGGGAGGGATGATGAGGTCGAAGTATGAGGTAGTGGGGATACTGATGACAGAGGAAGTTGATGAGCCATGGGTACCAGCTTGCTGCAGAGAGGAACCAAAACAACTTGACTGGATAGTTCCTTTATCATCTTTACCATCAGGTAAAAAAGACCGAAATTCTATGAGGCCAGGTTACTAGAAGCTGGATCTTGTCTCTAGGGTACACATAACCTCCTGTGCTTCCTCAAGGTGACCAACTTCCACATACAGAAGGCCTCCAGGAGCCATTACTTCTTATGTCTGACACAGGCAAATCCTAAGAAGACAGAACACCAGCCCTTGACCACATTCTCAGTGTGGACTAAGGTTGTGCTTGTGTATGGGGCTGTTGTAAACAAAACCCTGTCTGAAGTTCATTGTGCCTGATTTGGGTTGCAAAACACAACCCCTGTAGCAAATTATGCTGAGATATGTCATTTGGATTTCAAGAGTTTCCAGGGCGGGTGGGGGAACTGTATCTGAAGGGTGTGCCACATGCAAGGAGTTGATTTCAACATTCAATGACATCAGTATTTCCAGAAGATGTCTTAAAAAAAAAAACCAACTGTCCTGAAAGATGCCAGGCTGTGGAGGAAGATGCGATGGTTAGACACTGCAGGACGGTCACAGAACATGTGAATAAATACAACAGGAGTGTACAAAACCCTCCTGCCAACCCCTCAACAGCATTTCCCAATATTGCCATGGGAACGTAAAAAGAAAATCACATAATACCTAAGGCCAGCCAACCAGTCAAGTTGTGGAACATTAGCAAAGATGTAATGGCATCATCCCAAATGGGGCATAAGAGGCACTTCCCATCACCAGAGAGCACTGTGGAAGCAGGCCAATGGCTCAAGTAACCGATGCATCTCCTAAAATCTCAGACCTCTCTCACCACAGAGATAACATCATCAGTGGTGTTTACTGAATCCTGAGAATTTTACATGTATTGCCGTATGTAATCCTTATGCCACCCACAAAGGAGATATTATCAGGAGTGTGAGAAATCTGAGATACACCAAATAATTTTAAATACCCGTTTAAAATTTCATAGATAAGTGACTGAGCTGGAATCTGAACCCAGGCCTAAGTCCCAGACTCTCTGCCTTAATCACCATGACAGCGCATCCCCTCCACTGCCCAAAACAAATCAAGTTCTTTCTCCCACACATTCACTTGCTCATCCGCTCATGTGTCCTTCCTTGTGAATCAGCAAGACACCAATACATGCATGTAAGCATCACTACACTGAAAGGGGCAGTCAGTTCATTCTTGCTCAAACTTGATTGCAGGCATTGGCAGCATCTGTCATTTTCTTACCAATCTCTGGATGGCGGAGAAAAATCACCTTACCTGCTTTCCTTCTGGAGACATATCAGGTCTGATTAAGTTTGTCAACATTCCAGTCCAAAATGGTTTCAACCAGACCAGGTTGGTACATTCCAGTCCAAAATGGTTTCAACCAGACCAGGTTAGGTTGGTTTGGTTTGGTTTGGTTTGGTTTGGTTTGGTTTGGTTTGGTTTGGTTTGGTTTGGTTTGGTTTAGATCTGGGCTAGTGCTGATGCAGCCATTTAGCCAAACCCTCTGTAAAACACTTCTGGAATTTTTCTAAACCACATACGTCATCAAGTTAAACAATGATCTCATAATCTTGAAAATAACCATCCCAGAAGTAGTCTGTCTGTCTGATGAAACAGATGCTTTAGGATGGGAACACTTGGATTTATAATTTAAAAGAATGAATTTAATCCTGGCCCCATCCTGTCAGTAAGAAAACTAGATAGTTACTGGGTCTTTGAAGTTGTAGGAAGAGACTGACTCTGGCATCTCTACCTATCCTATATCCTTATACAAATATCTACAGCTATCATCTGACACATATAGAGATGAAATATTTTAATTTACTGGCAGAGGCATTTGAAAAAGATAATCCTTCTATATTTTACCAAGAATCATAGAAACTACTGCAATGCAATAACTTCTGCAACTTGGTTACTTAAACATGTATTATGTGTTTGTTATTATTATAGTGTATGTATGTACGCTTGATGCCAGGAGGGGGGGTGCTTGCCACAGCATGCATGTGTGGAGGTCAGAGGGTATTTGTAGAATTGTTTTCTCTCCTCTCACTTTTCTTGAGAGGATTGAGCAAAACCAACACTTTTACCTACTGAGCCATCTTGTCCACCAAAACCTGGCTACTTTTAACGTGACTTTTCCCAGGAGTGTTTGCTCTCAGCTCAGACAATGGAAATTTCAGGTATTTCCTTCTTGTTCATGAAAGTAACTGACTCAAAGCCAGCTCAGAACAGAGTAACTCACAAAAGTCAGTCTGCGTTTTCACAGTGCTTCACCTCAGGTGGAGCATCATCTAAGTTTAAAAACAAAAGCAGGCTGTGGAGATGGCTCAGTAATTAATAGTGTTGGAAGCTCTGTCAGAGCTCTGCAGTTGGTGATTCCATGGGCAAAACACACACACACACACACACACACACACACACACAGAGTCTTAGTTAAGGTTTTTACTGTTTGGATGAAACACGATGACCATGAGCAAGTTTGGGAGGAAAGAATTTATATTGCTTACACTTCAATATTATAGTCCACCATCAAAGGAAATCAGGACAGTAACTCAAACATGTTAAGAGCCACAAGCAGGTACTGACACAGACACCATGAAGGGGTGCTGCTTGCTTAATGGCGTGCTTCTCATGGCTTGCTTAGCTTGCTTTTTCATAGCACGCAGGACCACCAGCCCAGGGATGGTCCCACCCATATTAGACTGGCCTTTCCTGCTTCAATCACCAACCAAGAAAGTACACTACAGGCTTGTTCACAGGCCAATCTTATGAAAGCATTTTCTCACTTATGACTCTATCATGTGTCAAGCTGATGTAAAACCCCCACATATATCTATACACATAAGTAAGTGATAAATCTTAAAAACAAAAACAACGAATGTACACACATAAATGTGTAGGTAGCTGTGATGGTTTATATATGCTCGTCCCAGGGAGTGGCAGGATTAGAAGGTGTGGTCTTGTTGGAATAGGTGTGTCACTGTGGGTGTGGGCTTTAAGACTCTCATTCTAGCTGCCTGGAAGTCAGTATTCTGCTAGCAGTCTTCAGATAAAGATGTAGAACTCTCAGTTCCTCCTGCACTATTCCTGCCTGGATGCTGCCATTTTCCCACCTTGATGATAATGGACTGAAACGCTGAACCTGTAAGCCAGCCCCAATTAAATGTTGTCCTTATAAGAGTAGCCTTGGTCATGGTGTCTGTTCACAGCAGTAAAACCCTAACTAAGACAGTAGCTGAGTGGAGGACTCTAGACAAAAGCTAAATACTCTTTTGGAGTATAACCAAACTCTCATGGTGCCCATGGTTTCAGGTCCCAGACCTCAGGAGACATTAATAGGCAAGTTCACTTCCTCATACTGTGACCCCATTACCACACACTTACTAACAGACCATTATGTTCTGGATAAAATAAGTCACCATACTGTCTTCCCTCCCCTCCAGTCTACAAGTCGATGGCAAGTAGTTTGCATACTAAAACAAAAATCGCATGTATTTTAGGATTCCAGTTGAACCAGAGCATTAAGAAACTAAAAATAGAGTATGGGCTCCATTTGCAATGATTCTGCCAATCTGGACAAACATACATGACTTTTCGGTAGGAATAAATCCATTCCAAGTCAGACATTCGATCTGTTCATTGGAAGTAAACCAGCTTTGAAAACCTTTAGCTTCTATAAAGGGGGGTTGATTTTGAATCAGATGGAATAGATGCCAGGCTTGCATATTCCTGTTGCAAGAATATTCTAAAGACAGAAGCATAAGAACATTTATAAAGACACACTGTATGTATGCCTCAGGGTTTAGGCTCATAGAATTTTAATACTAAATAGATTCATATTTACTATTCTCAAATTAGGAGGAGAAGCCCATCACAGCTAAGCAGTTAACTATAAGCATACATCTGAACTGACAAGACGACAGGCTGAAGATTCCGAACACAGGCCCCAGAAGCTTCTGGCAAAGCTATGTGTCGTGAAGGCTCCTTGACTTCCCATATTGCACTACCCCACATCCTGCCATCTGTAAATGTCATGGATTCCCAGGGTGGAAACATGCATCCTTTCTAAGACATCCCTACTAACAATCCCTAAAACATGGTCGCTCACAGTTGAGCAATGATTGCCCTGAAATCAGAGAAAAACACAAAGCCACACTCCTGATACGGACTCCCATAACAAGAACTTAAGACAAATCATTCCGGAGACACTGGAACTGCAAAACTCAGAGTCCATGAGAAAGTACTCAAGCTTCCTAGGACGTATTTAAAAAACAGCATAAAATCACCTCCGCATTTGATGTTTTGCATGAAGAGTCTTAAGCACGAGATTCCTGTTGTTTGTTTCTGGTAGATTTATGAGACTCACAGAGGGCAATGCCCTCGCTGCGGCATTACACCATTCTGCGTGATTAATTGGTGGCAAATCGCTGCACAGGGTGCCAAGATCACTGGTAGGAAGCAAGTCATTAAAGAAAATTAAAACTCTGCCAGTGCTTTGCTTGTGAATGTTTCCTCCAAAGCCTTAGAGCACCGCGCTAGGGGAAGAAAATGCAGCCACATCTCCATAAAGTAGAACCTCTTATGTTTCTGCTGCGTGCTCCCTGAGGTCTATACTCAATCCAAGTATCTAGCATGCTATGTTTTAAGAAGGAAATCTGGGCAGAGAGCTATGGAGAAAAGGGGGTATTTATATTTGGGGGCTAAAGAGATGGATCAGTGGATAAAGTGCTTGCTTCTCAAGCATGAGAATAAATTCAGGTCCCAAGCCCCATATAAAAACCAGGTGTGGTGGTATTTCTGTGCTGTGCTTCTTAGGCAGAAATAGGAGGATGCCCAGAGCTTGCTGGCAAGCTAATCTCGCTGAAATAAGGAGCCCCAGTCTCATTAACAGATACCTTACAAATATGGTGGAGAGTGAGAGAGATAGACAACAAACTTCAACCTCTGGCCTCTGTATTTGTGCATACACGTGTGTGCACTGTATACACACAGGCATGCAGGCCACATGCACACATACAAAAAAAATTTAAAAATTAAAAAATGTTGTTACAGAATTTGGAACGCCTTACTGTGTAATTGTGCAAAGAAAGGCTCAGTGTTCTATCTTACATATTTTGAAACTTTGAGCATCTACAGTTTTCTCTAGGTAAATCTTCCAACCAAACATCAACATATCAAATTAAATTGAATTAATACCATATATACATACATATACATGTAATGGATATCTGACCCATTATCCAAGGAGACTCATTAGTGATTTATTATGACAAATTAACATCTGCACAGACTTATTTATCATCTGGCCCAAGGTCCATTCACAGTCATTTCTCCTCCTTAGCCAGAATGTGAAATGTGTTCCAGTCTGGCGAAACAAGGGGATATACTTCTCAAGATGACAGCATCCTCACTCTGCAGATGGCTATAATAAGTGTGTGATATTTCAGGCCACATTTTAAGGCTGACAAGCAGCAGGTCGTGCCAGGGAAGTCAGTTCACACTCTAGGAGTGTACTTAGCTAAACAACCCCTAATTGTTTTGCCTGGGGAGAGACACTGGACTGTTAAATAGGATTTAGCAGAAGAAAAGGAGCTTAGGACAGTGTTTCACTGACCCTCAGCTAGCCACCCACACTGAATATACTGGTATTCACGATGTTTTATGTTAAAAATAATAATGCCCCGGTGACCAGATAAGCTGGCTTTGATGGAACAATTCTTACGTGGTGAGTTGTTTATGTGTCTTCTCCCACAAATGACAGCAGTGAGTCGATTCCAGGAGACTCAGCTAACTCAAAGTATTTTACGGAAAACACATTTTAACTTATTTCCATTTACTACACATGGCCATGTGGCAGCTACCATGTCCTAAATGAAAAAAAAAAATCACTAATGATGAAAGACCTTCTCTAGCATTGTACAGAAATGCTTATACCAAGCTGACACTCAGTACTGAAGCCAGTTTTTAAAAAGCGAAACATAAATTCAGGAACATATAGTTGAATGTAATTGCCTTATTTGAAAGGAGGAGAAGGAAAGAGGAGAGGGGAGGGAGAGAAGGAGGGAGGAAGGAAAGTTGGAGGGAGGAGATAGAGAAGAAGGGAGGAGAAAGGAGGAGGGAAAATAAGGAGAAGGAAGAGAAAGAGGAGGAAGAGGGAGAGGAGGAGGGAGAAAGAAGAGCTTGGGCCTTAATTCATTTCATAAATATTCACTAGACACCTGCTATACACTGAACTCCGTGCGTGGTGCCTGTGAAAGTGCAGCTAACTAAGGAGACACATGGAGTTTTGCACCCAGATGACGCCCATTCTCTAGTGGAGTAGACAAGTATTACAAAAATTATCACACATGCAATTCATTCAAGTAGTAAGGATGAACAGAAGCTGCTTTAGATCCAGGCTTGGTTTTTGTCAGTTTGTCTGGGACTGACAGGCACAGACTGTTTGGGGTGAATCGGTCTTAAGGAGATGAAGGTCAGATCTCTTAAACTTAAGGTAAAAAATTATTCATATCCATTTCCTTCTGTTGCCTGTGACTGGCCTCTTCTTTGCAGTAAGAGAGCCCACTCAAAAACCCAAAGCGATTAGAGGTTTGTTCTGGGGATGTGATTATGGGATGCATCCATTATGGCTTGGTTAATCTTGATAGTAGCCTTTCATCTAAAATTGAAAAGCTCATTCTTACTGTCAGAATGTCCTACATTTTGGTACTTTCCTTTGGGTCTATAAGTGTGGTCGGTTGGTGTTCTAGGCAGAAACAAAAAGAAACTAAACACTGTGCTTTGGGGCTTTCCCTGGAGGACAAGGTTAATGATAATGACTACAAGGGTCCCTTAGGGCATGAAGTGGAGTATGGGTAAGGAGTTGGGAGTAAAAATAATCAAAATACATTGCACGACATTCTGAAATGATTAGTAAGAATATCTGTAAAGTGCCTCTTGTGAGCCTGGCAGGGACAAATGTCTCTTTAACATGCTTACATCTTCAGGTTCTAATCATAAGCTGCTGGCTTTACAGTGTTGGGAGACACATTCATGTTATTAGCATGTTACTTCGGAATCTCAACCATTATTATTATTTCCATAATAATGGAAGGAGAGATGCTAAAGTTCTTCAGATGCTAAGTCCTCTGAACGCTTTCCAATCTTTTGTATAGATGGGAAAATCAAGACTTTGAGATCACACAGCGGTAGGATCCTAACTCTTAACAGCAGGCATTAGATAAGAGTCAGGGTCTGAACTGAAGTCTTTAAACAACCAGGTCAGTGTGCTGGGTCTGGCTCATCATGTTAAAAATCTTCCAAGGAAAACATTAAAACACGGGTTAGATATTTCCTTCTAATCCTCATCCGGATCATATTTCTTGGTGGAAAAGTCCTCATTTATTGCATGCAGCAAGAAACCCTGACATGAAGGTATCGATCATGTAAGAAATATCAGATGTGGTAACTGTCCTTTGAGCCACACATCCCATCCAAAATATCTTATTTTTTGTTACCTTACAGTTAGATAATGATCCAGTCAGCCACACAACAGGAATGGGGGCATGGGAGCTTAGGGAGTAGAGAATATCTTCAAATTTTAATCCACAAACCTTGGACTCTATCATGTACATTTAACTTTTGATTTATGAATTCATCTTTTCACGGAAACTGAAAGACAAAGCTGCCTTATTTGAGAAAACAGTGATCTCACAAGGCAGCAAATGAGATCATGAATTCAAATGTAATTTGAATGGCACAGGGTGCCATATAGTATTACATTGTTAATCCATCCAGGTGAATCAGATGACCCAAAGGTGAATTAATTTGGATAAACATTCTAAGGCTAAAAGGGTTTAATCTTCCTCACCCTTCAACTCAAGCAGAAGGTGGGGTTAAGTTTGGAAACCAATATCTGGAGTAGGTTAACTGTAGCCCTGATTGATTTTACTTTTAGTTTTGTGAATCTGTGTGGAGCGTTATGTACTCATGTCAATGCAGGTACGCACAAAGTCGGTACGCACAAAGTCCAGAAGAGGGCGCTGGATCCCCCCTTCCCGTGCTGGAGCTGTGAACTTGCCCAGCATGGGTACTGGGAACTGAACTGTGATCCTGTAGGAGAGCATTACAAGCTCTCAACCACTGAGCCATCTCTCCAGCCTGAAGCTACCTGTTTCATCAGTAGCTTTCTACTGGAACACAGCTAATTGTATTCTTTACATACTGTCAATGGCTGCATTTGAGCCTCAGGGGCAGAGTTTATTATTTGCAATGAAAAGCCGATGGTTCTAATAGCTTATTTACTGAATGACCCTTTAAGAAAAGCCTTGCTACCTCCTAACCAGGTAGCCATATTCTTCTTAGGCAAAGTTAAAATGATTCTCAGTTGAACTCATCACATTTTAACTGATTCTAACAAGAGGACCTTGGTGGTTAGGGTGCTAGAGGAGACAGTTTCCAGAATCTGATACCTGGGGAGGGCAATGCTCCCTTAACCAAGGTTGGATCATGGCCCTTGCAAGCCGCGGTGATTCGTGCAAGTAAACTTTATCTTTTCAGGAATATTTAGTGCATAAATGGTCATAGACAACTCTTCTTCCAAATTTAACTGTTAGTCACTTTGACCTTTCTAGAAATGTCAAATATATGATGCAGAGGTCACACGTGTATACACATGCATGTGTTTTTGTTTAGTTTTCTTTCAACGTTAAAGGTAAAGATGAACGAAGACCAAGCTGAGACTCTGCATCCATTTATACTTGCTGGACTCTTACTTGAACAGTTTGTCCAACCCGAGCTGGAACCTGGGGTGCAGAGAGGAGAAAGAACAGCAGCCGGCTTCCTGCCTCCCATCCACCCACCCCCATCCACCCACCGGCTGGTTATGCTCTCCTGCTGTGAACTGGGCTCCATGTACTAAGTAAGGCAGGATGGCCCAGGCCCAGTTGGCTCCTGTAGCCAACCTGCCCCCGGAGAACATGCAATCAGGAAGTTGGCATAAGTGCTTGTCGCTCACCAGACTCTACCAGCAAATGGCATGTTTCCTTTTCCTGGTACAAAATCTGTAGAAGGCTAAAAGTCAATCATCTATAAAACGGAGCCTTTGAGCTTGCTTCTTTATGTTTCCGTTATGAAGTGGCTTACTAAAAACAAGCAATACTGTGGCTTCTTCAGCATTGCCTACAAGGGCAGGTTTCAGAAGAAAGACAGAACTGCCCACTGGTTTCTGAATTTTTACTTCTTTGAACTCCTATAGATATATCTGCATAATAATTTGATGCCATAATAAATGTTTCAATGCCTTCATTGTTGTTTCATTTAAACAACCCAAACCACAGACATCTAATATCCACCAATCACAGAGGAAGCTCAAGATTCCCAAAGCCATTTAATGAAGGCCTAGGCTGGCAAGCAGAGCTTAAATTTCTTATTTAGGCTGTCGTAGGAAATGAGTTTACAGACTCAATATTTCCGACCTTAATTTAAGTATACCGTAAATAAGGCAACAGAGTCAAGATTTGCTGCCCGAGTTCCCACGCAATAATACAGACGTGATAGCACAAAAGCCTGTGTTTATAAAGATAGTCCAATTTAGCATGATTTAATGTCATATTTTTTAACAAAGTTCAATTCACTGCCCTAACTTTCCCCTCCCCCCCAATAAAACAAAGTAGGTAAATTACAGTTTGACTTCAGTAGTTTAAAATGAAAATTAAGGCTTCCATGACATTTAAACTACTGTAGGGAGGAAAGTCACCATCTTATTTCCTGTTAAGGGCTTAATTATGCTCCTTCAAAGTGAACACATAACCCCTAGTACCTCAACATATTTGGATATATGGCCATTGAAGAAGTGTGTGGCTATTAGTTTAGGCCCTAGTATAATACAGCTGATGTTCTTCTAAGGAGAGTTGCTTAGAACTTGGACAGGCACAGAGGGGAGATTCTGTCAATAGACAGTGAGAAGACAATCAGTCAGGAAGAGAGACTGCCACAGAAACCAAGCCAGCCAGCACCCTCATCTTGGAACTCCGCCTCTAGAACGCTAAGGATGAAAATTTCTGTTGTGGAAGCCACCAAGTCTGAGGTGCTTGGCTTGGCATCCCTTGAAAACTTAAACAAGTTTCTTTTCAAGTGCTCCTTTGTCACTGAAGCTGATGGAGCCTGACGCCAATTTCAGTTTTATAGGAAATGGCCCGAAAGCCTCCGGCATGGCTCCTTGCCACTCAGACTGTCCACATAAATGCCAAGTTCTGAATTCTAGAATAGTTGTTAAACACTGGAAATTACCAGATTCTCAACTGTTTGAAGACGAAGGACTATAGTATAGTTTTTAATTTCAAAACAGTTATGCTTAGAAAGCCTGTTAGCAAGAAGCCTGATGCACCTATCCCTATTTGTTCAAATAAGAGAAGAAATTGTCAGCAACACATTACCAAGATGAGATATTCTGAATATAGGGCCCTTATGTTTCAAAATGTTTTGTTGGGCACCAGGTTCTAATATGTAATGCAAGAGAAATTCCTTTGGAACGAAAACAATGAAGTTACTCTTGCAGCTGAGCCACTGGAGTGCTTGCTTGCTTGCTTGCTTGGCGTGAACAAAGCCCTAGGTTCAATCCTGGGTACCATACACTAAACATGGGGTGACAGATGCCTGTAATCCAAGCACTTGGAAGGTAAAGGCAGGAAGTGGGAAGTTCAAAGGTCATCTTTGGTTACATAGGGAGTTTGGAACCAGCCTGGGCATTCTTACCTCTTATAAACAAAGATATTCTTCTGTTCCATGTCTATAAGACTGCCACAAATGTATGGGTCACTGAGGAGGCTGGGTGAGTAGAAGGGCTCCCCATACAAGCTTGATGACCTGAGTTTGATCCCTGAAACCTATGTAAAAGAAACTGGGTGTGGTGGTTTGAATGTGTAGTTCCTGAACCCCTAAAAGCAGGGTGAGAGGCTGAGACAGAATTGTCCAGGAGCTCATAGACCAGCTAGACTGGAGTACACAGCATGGCAGCAGCAAGAAAGACCCTGCCCCAACGAGGTAGGAGGAGGACTTAACTGCCAAAAGTTGTCTCCTGACCTCCACACATAGACTTGGTATACACAAACATGTTCTCTCTCTCTCTCTCTCTCTCTCTCTTTCTCTCTCTCTCTCTCTCACTCTCTCTCTCTCTCTCTCTCACACACACACACACACACACACACACATCACAATGCACAATAGCAATAATTTAAATGGACCCGATCTAATTTTTTATTTTACATATAACATAATCATAATTCTTGTATATCATCAAAGACAACATTTTAAGTAATCTGAAAATAGAGTACTGAGCTATTTAAAAATTTTAAATAAAAGATGAGCCTAAACTCAAAGAGATTTTAGACTTCCAAACCATAAAATGTTTTCTTCATTCATTGGTGAAAAGAGCAAGCAACAGACACTAACTACATGCATTCAATATAAAGTACTATAGTTCTAAAAGCTAAGAGGACAGAAATCACAGTAATAAGATAAAATGACTTTCTGTGTTGGAGGGGCTTTAAGAGTAACGCAATGGGGCATTTCATAGGACCAATTACATAGCAATTGTCCCACAGAGACTTCATTGTTCAAAGAAATTCAAATGTTTTGTGGTCTTGGCTGGTATCCCTCAGAAGAGGGCAAGAAAAAAATTCCTCAAACCAACCATCCATCCATTACAAATAAAATCAAATTCCAATTTGGATTTAATATTCAAATATCCAAGAATTTTGTTCATAAAATAGCTTCCAAAACTAGAAAGTAAACTTCTTTATGGCGCTACCTTAAATATTTAGAAATAAAATGGAGTTATTATTAGACATTAGAAAAACCAAATATCCTTGAGAAAAAAAAGTGTGTCTCCTAGGATGTAACTGAAGCCACAGGCTATTTATGATATCTGAAGATGCTCAGATCCCAAGAAAGACTTGGCCACAGAAATTCAAAGCCTTTAGAAATAGTTTCCAAATGGTAATATTAAAAGAGGAAGGGGGATAAACAAACACAAAATCCTGGCCCTTAACTGTGAGTACCAGTTATTGCATACAATAACTGCCAGGCATTGCATATAGATGTATTCCACGTCTCCCCCAAGTTCCATTAAATGGCTTTGATTCTTGGTTGTCCCCTCGCCAGCTGTGTGACCTCGCACAAGTTGCTGGCCTTGCTGCACCTGAGTTTCCCCTCTGCTATGAGATCAGCACAGAACTAACTGTGTTGGCGGCTGGGAGTGTTAAATGGAGAACCTCTATACAGGGACTGCAAGCTGACCTGTCATGTGGTCACTGCTGCTGCTGCTGGAAGAGTGACCCAGAAACTAAACTAAGTCAGAGCAGAGAGTGAACTGAAGTGTCCTGGTGAGGTCGGATTGTAAGGAGGAAAAAACCAAAAACATTGAAAATTCCAGTCTTCGTGACTTCTGAACACACTCGTGAACTTTATTTTCACATACATTTTTTTTCTGTCAGCCCTCCTATTTCAGAAATCCTTATTTTTATTCCTCTGAGCTGGACCCAAACATAACATGGGGCCAGACAAGAGGACAAATGATTCTTAGGTTCCTCCTGAAACAGAGGCCCTTATTCCAACAATAAAACAGTACAGCTTTCATAAATCACAGTTAAAGGCATATTTAACAAAAATATCAGCCTAGGACATTGTAGGCAAACACAGCTAGAGTACTGTGCTCTATAGGACTCCTTTGTAGTGGTCGCTTAAAAACCACTCACTCAAAGATTCAGAAGTAAAACACCCCGCCTTGGCCTGCACATCATCTCAACACCCACTACACCCATGGCTTGCTTCTGCCCAGCCCAGTCCCCCTCCACTCCTGGCTCCCAAAAGAGCATGTGTGGAGTGTGCTCACAGCCTAGCAAACCCCCTACCAGTGGCCAATGCTGTACAAGTTTCAAGCTGCAGAGCTATACAAGCTTGGAATGGGTTGAACAATTTTAGCTGTCCCTGATCACTCCTTAAAAAAAAAAAAAATTCATTCCAATGCCCTCTCTCTTCCCTTTCTTTGACTATCTTCTCTCTCATCCAGAAATTACATCTCATGGTAAACTAAGCAAACAGGTTTTGACTAGCTCAAGTTCAGCAGTGAGCAGATCTGACCTGACTCCTATTTCTATGCCCCAGGACACTCCTGAGAGATCCAGGCTGAAGTTGACCTTCCTCCCTCTGGTCAATGTTCTGAGTGTCCCTGGTCTTCACTGGACATATCATTGATTTCTTAAGCAAAAAGTTCATTCTCTCAGCATTTCTATTGACTCCATCTAATACTTTCTGTGCCCAGAGAACGGCCTTGTGTCTAATCACTTTTTATTTCCTTGGTACGTTTTTCTGTCTGTCATGAGTATCCTGCCAAATGTCTCAGAACTTGAGACATTAAAACCTGAGGTGAGAGAAAATAATACCCAAGGAGCAAGAAGAATACTTCTAAGCAAAAGACGAGTGTGGTTTGACTCAAGTGGAGTTTTTGAATTATACCAATGCCAGCCTGCAAAACCACACCGACAATAGCACATAAAGCACTGTACATAGCAAGTTAATGAGTCAACACAGCGAGGCAGCGTGTGCCCAGCAGCAACATCTGTAAACTGGACTCCACAAGACTGAATTCCAAGATAATTTATGAGAGGGCTTCCTATTTTCTAAATTTTGCTTGACCCTTTACTTTTTAGTTCAAAGTATTTATCATATTTTTTTTAATTTAAAACAATGTTTTAAAAAAGGCTTTCATTCTCTCCAAGAGAATGCTACAGTAGTGACTAAGCCATGTCAAGAGTCAGCCAGGACTAAGGCTCAATGTTCCTAGGATCAGTCATAAATCAACTCACAGGCAGTGTCAGGATGATTGCTCCCTAATTGGAAGGAACCGAATGCCTTTAAAACCTTTTGTTGCTGAAAAATGATCCTCCCAACTGACAAACTAAGAATATATGTTAAGCCCGGAAACAAATCTGTGTCCAGTTCTAAAGATTGCTATAACTCCTGATTGTTTTATGTTTCTGAATCATTGCACTGTGGGTGATTTATTCCCCATCCATGTGGCCAGCCATTTGTTTATGCGATTGCATACCATCTGTTTTTCTGAAGGGAGGTTTCAAGTTCTTCTAATTCCCTACCTCCCATCCCAGGGAAAACAATTCAAAATGGACAGAGATTTCAATCATTTGGATTCACACGGAGTTGGAAACCCTAGCTGCCCTTCCTTTATATTTGGCAAATGCTTTAATGGGGTTAGCAAATTGTGTTCTTACAAGGTACTTATGGGGAGACAACACCTTTCTTTTACAATGACAAATGATGTTAACAGTTTCAGTCTGAGTGTTTAATAGTACAACAGAAGACTTCACTAACGTTACAGGAAATCATCTGGATACTGCCACAAATCCTGTCCATACGTTTTATTTCTTCGTGTCAACCCAGACACACATCAAGACGTGGCAGGGTCTAACTACAGGGGAGAATAAATATCAAGGTGTACCACTTTCAAGTGGAGATCACTTAGACCACTGGCCTAAGAAATGCTGTTGGCCATGCCTATCACATACGCTAAGCCAGTGCTTCTCAACCCTCTGGATTCTTCCGCCCTTTTATAGAGTTCCTCATGGTGTGGTGACCCCAACCATACGATTATTTTTTGTTGGTACTTCATAACTGTAATTTTGCTACTGTTATGAATTGTAAATATTTGTGTTTTCTGTTGGCCTTAGGTAACCCCTGTGAAAGGGTCATTTGAACCCCCAAAGGGTCACAACCCATAGGTTGAGAACCATTGCTCTAAGCCCCACCACAAGGCCTCATTTATTTAGATACTTAGGAGTGCTGGAGACTCAGGCTTCCCAAAGAAGCCTCCAACCCATTGCTACCACCATTCCTTCTGCTTACTAGGGTTCATTCACTCTACAGAGGAGCCAACCACTCAAAGAACAATTTCACATTGACATCTTACAAAAGATGTATAAAGAATTAATTACCATTTTTACAAGACTCCTTGCTGTTTTCTTGGAGAGCAGGTCTCTGATGGCCCGGCCCTGTTGTCCAGAGTTCAGAGTTGACATCAGAAGGCTGAGAAACATCTATCTTCAGTTCTGTTTGACTCTCACTAGTCCTTGTCAAATCAACATGAGGTCCACCCCAGGGGTGAGCGTCCCAGGGAACACCTGATGGATTTGGTTTATTGGACGTGTTCAGTGACATGTGTGCTAAAGTTTCATTGATGAAAAATGAATTTTCATGACACAAACTTTCAGCTCGATTAAGTTCCGTTACCTGTATAAAGGAACACAGAAAAACACAGTGATTTCCTTAGCAATTTAAACAAGTTTCATAGAGTATTAATTTGTCCCATAAGCCTGAAAACTCTTGTTCTAGAAATCACAAGTTTAATAAGAATGAGGTTAGGAAGAAATCTACCATTTACTCTCCTCCCAACCCCTCTAAATGAGCTAGAACAAGAAACTCCAATTAGCCATGCACAATGTATCTTATTTTTAAAAACTCTGCAGAGTTCTATGCCATCAGAGAATCTCCACTTTATTTTAATCAAAGCAATCAGTGTCCCCACATTTGCTATGTAAAAAGGTTGAAAACGTCTCCTTCGCTGCACAAGACATTTGCAATAAAAGTAATTTAGCAAACTGGAATGGGAAATCAGATGCAATACAGTTCTTTCCCATAAGCCTGTTAACTTTGACAGCTTTACGCACTATCAATAAAAACACACACGCATCGCAGAATTCAGAAACTCTGCCCAGACAGATGGAATTGTCCAGCAATGATACAGTGGATGCAGAGGGAACAGAGGTCTTCTAAGTGGTTTTACCCACTCAGTCCTTCATCAGGGCAGTTCATAATAACTCTTTAGTGGAATGAATTTTGAACTCACTATAACCAACTTTCAAGGTGTAAATAAGCTTCCTCCATCAGTTGCTCAGTTCAATACACAGGAAGAGCTAAGTGATCTATAAAAACACACATACCATACAATGTGATAGGTTACTATTAGTCTATCACAACAGATCATTTATAATAAGTCCTTCAAACACTGAGAAACCAGCGTGCTCACAATGGATGTGTCTCCAGGTCAATTCACCCTTATCTTACTCCCATCCTTTTCTTAGGGCAACTCCATCCTTTTCTTAGGGTAAGGGTGTCTCAGAGCACATAGCTCCCCACACCCCCCCCCAAAGTGTAGGACCTTAAATGTTCTATATTTCAAGTCAAAATATTTTTGAATTAGGTTCAAAAAAAATTTCCCCCCCCCCCAAACTGAGACACTTTTGTGAGCTCTTCCAGAGGGACACAGATGTTTGGGTAAGCCCAGGGTAGACAGGGCTAAGGCATACCTCCTTGCTCCCTGGAGAGAAGACGGCTGGGAGGCTCCGCTGGCGACTATGCTTGCAGTGGCCCAGCAGACCCTGTTGGACACGCATCCTCTGTCTCTCCCTCTCCACCATCCGCTGGCCTTCCCGCAGCCGCTCGAGGCTCTGCTGGTACTCCTGGAGTTGGTGGTCCAGTTCGCTACGGTGGCGCAGCAGCAATTCCTCCTGTGACTGGCACTCACGCTCCCGTGCCTGCAGCCAGCTCTCCTGGGCTTCTTGCTCACGCTGTTGCTGGTCGCATGTGCGGTGCCAGCGCCGCTGCTCCTGCTGGAACTGGTGCTGAAGCTTGTGGATGTTGGCCAGCTCTTCACGTTGCTTTTCCAGGTAGCGGGATTTCTCCTGGTCTTGCAAGGGGCCACCTCGGAAGGGGTGGCTAGGAACCAAGCTCTCCTGATGCTGTAGAACCAGCTTGTGGATCTCAATGTGGCTATCCTGGATGGTCAAGGCAGCCTGGGGGAGGGGAAGGGGGAGAAGAGGCCAAATGAGTTAAGTATAGACTTGAGTTACATATAGGGTGGCAATGGGACCTCAAATGCTATGGGTTAAAGGCCTGGTGGTCTGCTGTAGAGCTGGTGGGAGATGGTAGAACCTTTAGGAGATAGGTTTCGTAGATGGTCATGTAACAGTGGGAGTGGGGGTGGAGTCGGGTATACCTGCGCAAGTGTGTGTGTGTGTGTGTGTGTCCATCCTGGAAGCGGATACTGGGACGCAGCCCTTTTTTGTATCATGAGGCGAATAGCTCTGTCTACCTAGTAACCCTACTATGAAGTTCTGCTTTCCCCAGAGCAGTGGCACCAAGTGTCCATGTACTGAAACCATGAGTCAAGGTCAACTTTACCTCTTCTAGCTTGTTATCTGGGTACTTTGTCAATAAGGCACAAAGCTAGCACAGCTTGTGGACTGTTTACCCCTTGATCAGAAATATCTCTAAAACATGGAAGGCTTGCTGGATTGTTTTTAGAGCCTGCTCCTTCCCAACTTAGATCCAAGGCACACTGAGCTTGAAATAGGCGTGTCTACATTTCCTAACAGTATGCCTTGAGGAGTTATACAAGAAAGAAATAAGATATCAATATCACTGGTCTTTTGAATCTAAGAGAGTTTGGTTTGATGACTCCAGTGGATATTTAAGGGGACGGTGGAGAGGGAGAGACAGTGGATGCTCAAGTCATTAACTGAAATGGCTTAGTAGTAAGACATAACCTACCCATACCCCCAGCCCACTCCCAACTCTTGGAGTTGCCTCTAGATTGCTTGCAACACCTAATGTGCCATCTATACATCGCTTCATTCACATGGGAAGGGGTGAAAGCCAACTGCTTTCCTGAACTTTCTGGAACTGCTTTTTCCATCTTTTTGATCCAAGGTTGGTTAGGTTTCAACCTAGGATAAAAAACTCACAGCTACAGAGGGTTGATTGTTCTCATTCTTGCTTTTGGAGAAATGACTGGCTGCTGGTTGTTGGGTTGTATTTAAGTTACTCCTTTGGGTAAAAACTTAGTGGGTAAATTCATAACACTCTGAATTCCTGGTCTATTCTCCTTCTCCTTCTGAGGTCCCCAGTCAATCATTCGTGGGAATTTAAGAATCTATATAAACACAGTAGTATCCTTTATTTGAGTCCCAAACCAGAAATTATTTGAGCTTTATATATTGCTTTCATGAAGACATAAAAATAAAAGTCAACTATTTGGAGACTTTTGGCAAATAGTCTTTTTATAACATAATGCCTGAGAATTGCAGTTAATGCCGTTTTTAGGAGTTATGAAAGTGGGCAGAACTAGTCTCCTTACTTCTAGCTTTTAGCATTAGAGCGAGAAGGTCATACAAAAAACATCTAAGCTTAAAGTTATTGTTTACTGGATTGCTAATAGGAGGCAGCTATGGTTAAGGGAAAATAGGTACTCTAAATCCCAGCAGATATGACTGAACATTAACAAACCATTTTGAGTCGTAGTATCTGACTATGAAGAACTTAGCAACATCACAGGAAAGAATTACCAGGATCTGAAAAGATGCCAGTGAACCAAAACAACAACAACAAACAAATCTATAGTGAATACTCTTGGAAGCTTTTAACTTGGAAGGTTCCCATTTAAAGTGCAAGCATATACAGAAGGAACACATTGCAATTGAGACACACACTGGGCATGAATGTGTGGCTTAACTCTGAACGAGAAGACATTACCATCCTAAGGATAAATTCAAATCTTTGCTTTCTAAGACATTTTCAAATTGCCCATGTAACATGTACCCTGGGAAGATGGGGATTTGCCCATTCGTGTGTGTGTGTGTGTGTGTGTGTGTGTGTGTGTGTGTGTGTGATCAGCACTTTTCCATATTTCTGAAAGTTTACAAACTAAGATGTTTTAAATTCATACTTGACCTGGAATGAGACTCGAAAATGTATTCACTAGGGTCTTTTGAAATATAATTTGTATTTTTAAATTTGAAAATTAATTGAAAAAAAACCTCATGGTCACTCTTGATAAGTGACTTTGGAGAGCTGTTATAAGAAGAGCAATGGTCACCATCGAGAGTGGGCACTAGCCAGTGTGGTCTTCAAACATAGCGTTAATAAACCACTGGCACCCTGCTGGCCTGACAGCATTGTAGGTGCTACCACTACTTAATACCCTAGACTCTGAGGGTATTTGAAAGATAAAGCCAACAAACTCCCTATTTTGCATGCCAAAACAAATAGGCATTAGCTTTGTGTAAGGATTGCAATTAGCACAACCCAGTGTAAGCCTGAGGAAAGTATCATGTCTGCTTGAGATTGGGATAAAGTCAGTTTTCTTCCCTCTCACAAGCATACACTGAAGACTGGATATTGATTTCCACATTTGACTTTATGTTCAGGAATTCTTAATTCACTCTCACTTCACGTGCCTGGGTCCTTTCCCTTTTCAGCCTATCTTCTCCAACTCTAGAAGAGGGGCTAATTGTCATTTTCAGAAATGGGTAAAAGTTCAGCTTCTAAAGACAGGACTCTCCCACAAAATAGAAATATTTCAGACCCCGTATCCTAAGACCAGCCTAGGAAATCTACTGGAGACATTGCTATTTCCTGTTCGTAGTCAACACAGTGGTTCTCAACCTTCCTAACGCTGCGACCCCTCAATACAGTTCCTCATCTTGTGGTGACCCCCCAACCACAAAGTTACTTTTGTTCCTACTTCATAGCTGTACTTTTGCTGCTGTCGTGAATAGTAATGTAAATATCTGTCTTCCCTGATGGTCTTAAGCAACCTCTGTGAAAGGGTCACCCAGGGGTCACGACCCACAGGTTGAGAACCAATGACTTAACATATTGCAAAACTGAGGGTCAATAGGCTGCTAAACTCTTCTGAACCAAAGATACACATAGGGCTGCACTTAGAGGTGAACAACAAAAACAAAAATGACTCCGTATCTTTTCATCAGGCAACACAAGTCAGGATGTTCAATGTTTACAGTCCCTGAGAGTTTAATGGACTTTTTAAAGCCCAAAGCTTTTCAGTTGACATCTAAAAAACAGCTTGTTTGTTTTACATAATCAATGGATCATAATACCTTACATAAGACAGTAAAGGCACCCCCACATGGTATGAATAAGATAAGAAGTTTACTTTCACCACTGTTTGTTAACATAGTTTCAGACAGAGACATGAACAAATTGTGGTGCATGTACCACATGTGTCCCAGGATAGGTCCAAATGCATCCCAACACATTTGCAGATCTCAGTACCATGTCCCATGCCAGAAAGTTAGATAGCCCTGTATCTAACCAAAGCAATAAACCAAGAAAATTGAATTGTTGTAATTATTGAAAAATAGTCATTGTACTATTTTTTAAACTTTCTACATGAAACATTCCAGAGAATCTATGAGAAATTTTATTAAAACAAAAACTGAAGTTAAATGAGTTATCCGATAATAAAATATACACAAAAACTAATATCTTTTATTCACAACCGCCATTGGATAAACATAGTCATATGGTTTTTTTTTTAATTTGTAGGGTATCTGTATAAAGACAATTATAAAGCTTCCAGTATAACCTAAAATAAGAAGGGACTGATCTTGTTCTCAGACAGACCTGGTTGGAGAAGAAGCACAAGTTCTCTTCCATTTAGTTGATAAATACAATGCTGTTTTAATCTAGGACACTGGACAGTGTGATCTATAAACCTTGTAACATATACAAATTATATAGAAAAATACTAAGAGGGAACTAGTGTTGTTGAATACTCAAGTGTAATCCAAAGCTTTTGCAATCGAGGGGCGGTGCTGGTACTGGAACAAGAACAGGCATGGGATCAGTAACGCTGAAGAGAAAGTTTTCCTATTGTCAACATATACACAAGAAACCATCTAGTGCAGCCGTCACTCTGCTCTCTGCTCCAGATTTAGACTTGCCTTCCCTTTAACAGTCCTAAGGTATAAACCATGAGCTATGGAAAAACGAGAGGCCATGATTGGTCCTGGTAATAAGAAAAGTACAAATTAAAGTAATCTGAGAGCTCGCTCTACTTTTAAATTGAGGAAGGGAAGGGAGGAAAAAGAAAAGGAGATGACTGATTCATTTTGGCAGTTTACTGAAATCACAAAAACTATAGTAATTTTAGCCCATGGAAACATTCAGCTATGGTTAAAAGTACTCACTATAAGGATGTTGATGTTTTGGGCTATCAATAACACAAATATAAATAATTGGGCCTGAATTCTATAGACCTGAATACTATACATACGTTAACAACCATGCTGTATATAAGTGACGCCACCGAAACGTGTGTTGCCGACGTGTAACATGGAACAATGTAAAATCTGAAGGGATACACACAACATGGTAACCAATGTCTTATTGGTTTGTTTGCCTTTTAAAAAATGATCCTGACAACAGCAATTCTCTCTTTAGAACCCCAGACATTGTACTTGATTTTTATTCTCAAAAATGTCTACACTGTAACTATTGCCTTGATAGCATTAAAAATTTCTAACCACCACAGAAAGCACATTGGGCACACCAATAGCTTCTTTAGTGTGTATCATCTGAGGGATTACACAGTCTTCCAGTTTACACCAGTATTGTGATTTCTCCGCCTTCCTTAAAAGGTAACAAGTTCTTGGTAGGAGGCTCCGTGGTCCATTTGCTTTTGAGTGATGAGCAAACCAAAGCACAGAGGAGCCTGCAAATTATTTAGAGGCTCTTCACAGAGGACTAAGGCCAGATGTGGAGGTGACACACATTTAGGCGAGAATTTTAGTTTTCACCAGAAATCATGACGTCATGCTGCACTCACCTAAGCGTTTCACTGAGTCAGACCCAAGCAGATTCATTGCTATTATTGAGAGACATGAACAGTTTTATGGTTTCTGAGAAGAATCGAGTAAAATGTGACAGTGCCGTGCTGCCTAGTGATTACAAAACCAGGTGAACGCAGCTCGTCTGGCGGAGTGACACCTAGGGGGTTTGGCGCTCTTCTAGGATGGCTTACGACCTTTCAAATGTTCTAATTTCTGAGGTCTGGAAATCATCAAAGTACATTAAAAGAAACATTCACAAGGTTGAAATTACAGGAGAGTCTTTACCTGAAGGCTGTAGAGGAGACGTGTTAAATTCTGTATTGCTTGTATAATCTGGGGGTATAAAAAAGATTACATGTGTCAAGTTCTTGAAAAGCTTCCTAAGTTACAATTTGAGAAAGGACGGAACATGTTTAAAGCACACGTAGCTCACCTCTGACTGTGAAGAACCTGAAAAACTTCTATATTCCACCTAAAATACATAAAAACACAAGAAAATGAACAGCCACCCGACTTTTGAAAGCTCTCAAGTATTCCTGACATATGGGCTTCCCTGTCTAAACTCCATTACTATAGTAACTATCCCAGGCTGGGGAATTAAGCAGCCATTTGACAATATAGGTCTTACTCATTCAAACTCAGAGATGTATGACAACTCTTACCCAATCATCCCTTAAAATGTCATAGATGATGGTAAAGAAACACCAGGAGAGGCTGTTGCACCTTGTTCTATGGACACTACAGAACATCACCGGGACTCTAGCTCCCCCATCTCAATGTTGGAGAACCATGATGCCCAGGTAGCGACTGGTTACAAAGAGATAGCCCCAGAAAGCGCTTAGTTGGTATCCTCCAGATCCCACCTCAGCCAGCTCAAAGCCCATGAATGAAGCCAGAGGATGCTGGCCATCTTCTCCTTGGGGATGGGGCCTATAACCTCAGACTTTGTCTCTTTCACACCACTGAACATCAGGGAATATGTAAATACTGAGGGCTCTAGTTCCCAAAACTACATTAAGTATTTGTTTATGTGTTGTTTGTTTTCTCTCATCAGTAAACTAATGAATAGTAAGATTTTATGCACTTAATACTATATCTACAAATCTACAGATGGCGCCTCACATTGTAAGGGGCACTCACCAAATAAGTGACTATCCGTTGTACTCCCTCGCGTTCTCTTTAATAAGTAGCAACAAACACTACAGACTCCACATTCTGTGAGATAGAAAACCATCCATTTCCCCAGCCTCTAAGAGCCTGCAGCCTCCTGTATGACGCTTGCTTCTGTTTGAGCACACGCCATGCTAAGCCCTAAAGAAAGTCAACCATGGTGCACCTTGTTGCTTAAAGGAGGCACTTAGCTTAAGCTGGTGACAAGTGAGCCCAATGTCCTTTTCCTTCACACTGTCAGTACAGCTTTTGTTGCTAATCAGTCTCTTAACAAGGAAGGGACAAAGGTAGAAGAGAGAGAGGTGATGTCAGTACTTTAGAACTCTGCTCAAACGTATGGACGACACCAGGACTAAGCACTCTGGTTTGGTGGTGGTAAGTTCTTGCGTGTCTCATGAGCCTCCTTGGCCCATCCATTGCTTTTGTGGAAAAACAAAAACTAACAAAAAAAAAACCCCATGATACCTCCAATTTTTATACTCTACAAAGAAGTAAACACGCAGAAGTGAATTGGATTGTGCTACATTTGGTTACTTACTGCTCAAACCTCTGGGTTTGAGAAGCTACAAGGAACTTGTCTTTTTAATGGACTTCGTGTGCCACCTGGTGGTTCTACTGTGTAACTACAGTTGATCATTGAGAGGAAAATTTCTACCCTTGGGTTATTGTTTTTCATTCTTTGAGAATTTTGTTTTAACCTAATCGTTTTAAGAACGCTAATGCCAAGACATCCACTGTATGCTTGCTTAAAACTTTAGCCAAGTGATCTTCTTGTACATCTGTTTATCTCCATTCTCAAAAGTCCCCATCAAGTGTCAGATTTTCCAGATGTTAATAGAGAAACCTGAACTCACTTCTCCACCTGTAACTGAGTCAGGGGTAGGAGCCAAGCCATTTTCTGTGCAGAATGAAGCTGCCATCGCCCAATTATCATTCCTCCCTAAAAATCTAGGAGCAATTGGGAGCTACACGCTCCACACTTCAAAGTGACGATCATACCGAAATGCAGAGACAATTTAAGATAAACTAGTTTCACAGCTTACAATCAGAGTGAGTAGAGTAAAATCCTGCATTCATAAATTAACTTGGGCCTCTGAACTTTGCAAATGAATGTTAAATCAGAGCTGACTTTTCTGTGAAATTCTGAAAGCTAGACTTGGTTCTGTACTGTGTCACATACCTGGAAACCATGTACCAGTAAGACGTTGCGTCTGTAACATATGGTATAGCCCCACACTGGTGCACATCAGTACTTGGTAATGGAACCAAATCAATGCTAGACAAGTAAACACACTTGACCTGACTCCCCACCTCCCAGAAGCACAGTGTAATTCCTCCCCTGCTTATAAAATCACACACTTGAAGTTACTAGGAAGCTGTATACATGTCATTTACAAAGAGACAGTGACAGCCTACATATATCAAGAATCAGAGAACACCGTGGCACAGGCAAAAGGTGGTTATGTGGATTCCAAGTCTGCGAGAGGAAGGTGGAGTACGGGTGAGGAGCAGAAGGTCACAGCAGAGAACAGAAGCAAGACTTCCAAAGTGCAAATCAGTTCAGCTCCAAGGGCGCCATCTGGTGGTGAAGCATCCCAATGTCGGGGGCCACCTCCCGAACAGAGAGTTGCCGGAAGTAGTGAGGAAAAGCAAAGGTTTGCAGCGCAGAAAGTAAGCCGGAAGTCAGAGAGTGCAGACACACATATACACATGAGGGTTTTCAAGCTTTTTGGTTTTGTTTTTAATAACTTTTCAGTTGTTTTTTTTTAAAACACTTACATGATATAGAAAGAACAGGAACATTTAAAGAAGAAATAGTTTAGAAAGTTTCAATATAGATATTTAAATGGATCAGAAACAATTCAGAAGAAGTATTTTCAATCCTCTCACTGCCTGAGAGCTGAAGCTACTTTGGATACAAAACAATAGTTCTGGATACTAGCAAGTTGGTTAACAATTAACAATACCTTCTCCCCTGCATCAGAGACAGCCAAGTCGGTTACCACACCCTGGAGCCCAGGATCCACATCCCAACAGCCTCTTCCTTCTGTCCCTTCTGTGACTAATGCTGGAAGCATGCCATTGAGACAGAAACAAAAAGGACAACATCAAACATCAGCCGGCCAGTTGGGTTCTTCTGTACACAACTGAAGCACACTTCAAAAAAAAAAGAAGTATCACAAGATAATACATACTGAGTGCTCCTACAGGGGGCGCTAGAGATCGCAAGAAAGCCCACCGTCCCTGCTCTCCTGGAGCTTACAGGCTTAGAGACACCAAGCAGCATCCTTTGTCACCCGGCATTTAATTGTGCTTCTTTCTTGGGCTCATGTGTCCATGTGCTGTTTGTGGTACCGAGTCTACATCTCGCTTTCATTTAATAGGAAAAAGCCTCCTGGGGAAGAAGTAATTTAAAACAGGTGCCCAGTAGAATAAAAGCAAGGTCTCTTGGCAGACCCTGGTCCGTAAAAGGCTCCCTCGTGGCCAATACAAGAGCAGCAGCTGATGGACAAGGTTTAGAAGGCAGGTCCAGAGGCAAAAGGGATACTGTTCTAAGAAGGCTGGAAGTGGCTAATGCCACTGTCAGAGTCATAAAAACTGAGAGCCTGCCTCAGTTTCTCCTCATTTCCAGCTTTGTTCACATTTCACACTTAAGATTTAACACTGTAAACACTGTACATTTAACCTAGGGAAACACAGAAACTGATCGAAAGATGTTAAGTTCCAAATACAAATTTATCTTTACCCGTGAAACCTGTTGGCAGGATTTCATCATTTCTTTACAGATTTCAGTTAAAACTTAGGCTATGTTCACCTTTTCCTGATTCAAACCAGGCTTCTCAAAGCTGGGAGACACACACACACACACACACTTCATTGGAGCAATATCTGACCAGGACCCTGATCAAAGTATTCATTCTGTGATGTTTATAAACATTTTAAAAAATATGGTGTCATTACGCATCTTTATTTCAAACAAGGGGCTGTTCTTTTCTCTTTGTTTAAATGAGCAAAATCACTTGTATTGCCGTCAGAAAATGACAGCTGCCCAGGATTCCAAAAGCCTCTTCTAAAGCAGAGTTTTGTTTGAGTGGGAGCCATTTAATAAGAACCAAGTGAAAAACCCAAGGTCACTGGGAGAAAGCTGAGTACTTCTTAGGCAATGATGTTGGAGGGACAATTTATAGCAGCTTTCCCTAACTCCTAAAGAGATGTTCAAGCCATTTCTAAACAAGGAACTAGTCGGCTCCTCTTCCCCACTTTCTTACATTAACAGTTAAATGTTGGAGGAAGCTGATATGGAGCCAAGCAGAGGGAGAAGGCTGGAGCTTCCATACCTTCTGTGCCCCCATGTGTAGCAACAGGGTCTCTGCTGGACTGACCACTCTAGACAGTAGATTATAACAGTTTCCTTTGGTAAGTATACTGATGAGCTTGGTTTATAACCTCAGACTGACACGGGCTTACTTCACAAAGACCCTCCCTGAATCCCATGCCTTCTTTGAGGAATGGTCTTCTGCCCTTAGCAGAAGTATAAAGAGATCAGACTCTCGGAGCACCATGGTCCAAGCCAAGCCAAAATGGATGGCTTCCAGCATATGGGTTCACCTGTGCCTCCCGGCCTGATCCTAACGGCAGACTGTTCTAGGTCTAGCAAATGAGTGTCCCTTAGGAAGCCTCCAAAATACAAATCCTGACAGGGAGAACCCTCACTGGCCTGCCTGGAGGGAGGAGAGGACCTAGCACGTGCCTCAGACAGCTGCAGGGGCACAGTGGAGCCTCCCAGCTGTCCCTGGGGCGGGTCTGAGAGTAGCATACCCTCAGTATTTTTAGAGAGCACTTCCTCAATGGCATAATGAGGCTCTTCTAAAGGAAATCACCCAGAGCAGTACAACTCCCCTGGTGAATCTGGCTGTTTGAAATGAAAAACATATGTGCACATTCTGAAAATAGAAAGCCCGGATTAAATAAAGCTGAATTTGAGAGGGGAAAATAATTTTTGGGTGCTTGTGATAAAACAAAAAAAAAATGAACAGAACTAAAAAGTTATACTGCTTCTAGGCATTCTACTGAACAAGGGATTTGTTAAAGAAATTCCGAAACAGAACACCTGTGGCAGCACACACCTATAATCTTTACACTTGGAGAGTCAGAAATTCAAGGCCATTCTCAACTACAATAGTAAATTTAAGGTCATGTGAAAGCCGCATGGGACCTTGTCTCAAAAAAAAAAAAAAAATCTTTCAAGGTAAGGTTTTTACCATTTTCACATGAAAAATATACTCTTTATGCTCCTAGAATCCTTTTTGGAATTAGGTATTTAGATTATTTTTAGAATCCTTTTTGGAATTAGGTATTTAGATTATTTTTAGAATATAACGACAGCTGGGTATGATGGCGTGCACCTGTAAGTTCAGCACTTCTGAGGCAGGAGGATCATGAACTGAGATCTGCTCAAAATACAGAATATATCCCGACATGAAGAAGACTCTCTGAGGGTGGTGCTCAGCGGTAGACTGCTTGCCTAGCGTGTTCGAGGCCTTCGGTTCTATCATCCTGGGACCATAAAAACCAAAATAGAATTGTTTGGCAACCGTTTCTATAATGATGTCACCGAGCCTCATGCTCATGTGGGCATCTTTATGTCATGGGGGTAAGAGAGGCTTTCTAGCTTTCTGAGTTATGATTCCTCAGTTGACACCCCGAAGATTATACTCGAAAGTTTGTTTGCTTAATGGATTGCAGAGACCCTTTAAAAAAAGGTTTGAAAGTCCTTTCAAAAATTCATCCAAGAAGTCATGAAACCCTAGTCAGGGCATGATTTGGGGAAGATGCAGGGCTTACCCAGAGGACAAAACAGTATCGCCTACCAGTATGAGTCTTTGTCCTTGAAATACAAGTGTCATTAATTGTCACATAGAACATCTGTTTATGAGCAGCATGGTTATTCTCAAGGTTTTTTTTTTTCTCTAATTACAAAAATTACAATAAGTTCCCCTGAAATCAGGTAGTTACTGCTTTTGTTTTTTATGTGACCACTGTGTGCACTGGGGATATGCACAGGCTCACGGCCAAGTCCTGCACTGTCACTTACAAGCAGTGGGCGATGCTGCTTCATCCTGTGTACTGGGTGTGTCAGTCAGCACAGCCCCTCCAGGGCCTTCTTCAGACGACTGGCTTACATCACCCATCTTTGAAGCCTTCACAGCAACTTGCAGACTCTCAGCTAAAAAAGGAGAAAAACGAAACTAAATGTAAGCAATAAATTCACAGAGAGATAGGTTAGTTTACCAGGTGTGTCCAACCTGTGACAGGTGGGCTGCATGTGCCCCAGGCTATAATGAATAAAACTCGGTGCAAAACTGTTGACTTACTAAAACATTATGAGATTGTTTTAATGAATAATTAATTTGGTTGTAACACTGCCACGTGACTCATGAGCATGAACTTTGTAGACAACAATTTGTTGCAACACAATGACAAAAGATTAGATATTGTGATTGACCAAAAGTTAATAAATCACAATTGGTCAGAAACTGTTATTCTATAACTCAGCCTTTCTTTTCTTTCTTTTTTTCTTTTCTTGTCTTTTTTTCTCTTCTTACCTCCCCCCCCCCCGACCCCAAAAGAGTCCTTCAGGTAGTTCATGATGGTCTCAAACACCCTATGTAGCTGAGGAGAACCACGAACACTTGACCCTCCTGCCTTTACCTCTCAAGTGCTGGGATTCCAGGCATGTGCCGCCATGGCTTTTTTACATGATACAATAATTGAACCCAAGGCTCCATACATGTTCAGCCAGAATTGTACCCACTGCACTATGACCCCAGCCTGCCTTCATAGTTATAAAAGTTGTATAAACACATGCTCATGAGCACATAAAACTATATCCCCAAAAGGCTGTGACCTGCAAAGACTAAAATACTTACAGCTGGCCCCTTACAGAAAAGTTACACAGCCCTGCAGTCCACACCAATTGGTAGCAGCTTCCTTTAGCATAGAGAATTTAACATAATTTTAAAAAATTTATTGGTATAAAATATCTCAAGTGTAGCTTTCAGTAAATTAGTATACTGAAAACCTTCCTTATATAATTCAATTAATACTCATATAGTATTGTCTACTAGGATTTTAAACATTGTGACTAAGATACTAGCTGTTCCTTAGAGGAGTGATTCTTCAAACTTGCTTTTAATCACACACAGTCCCATCTGTGCTCTGGTCTTCTTGAGAACTACTACCTCCGTAAAAGGAGGCATGTTTACGTACATAAAGGAGTCTTGATTAGAATGTAGAATGTGTCAAGGACCTTGTAATTAATTCTAAAGCATCCTCAACACATTTAGACCACATTCGGGTCAGAGAATGACTCACTGAGCATTCGCTGTTCTCGTGCTATGGTTATTTGATGACTAATCAAGGGAACTTCAAAGAGAAGGGGGAAGAGACACTTGCAGCTATGGCCACACGGAGGCGCAGGAGAGCAACAGTCGCAACTGGGACTGGGAAGAAGTTCCTAAAGGGGTGGACACTGAGTAGACCTGGAAGGGCGACGGGATTCAAGAAGAGAAGGGAAGGAAACCAGCAGTCCAGCAGAGCAAAGGGGCTTTTCAAAGTGTGCACTCAATAAATAAAGATTAAATAAAGACAGTGATGTCCCCACCCTGGCAAGAATCCCTGCAGTCAGGTGTGAACCAGTGACCCAGCATGGATTCTCATCTGTAGAATACATGGTGCCTGCACTGCTGTGGTTCTCCTGAGCAGCAGGGCCCATGAGTGTATCCTGGCTCCTGGAACAAAAGCCTTCCAGCCCCGCACTAGGGAAGATTTGATAGAGAGAAGGAAGCGGAAGGTCAGGCTAAGCCTAAGACCAGGCGGTGTGCTCCATTAAGGCTTTCATCATGGAGGCCGTCGGCCTCCTCCACTTTATTTCCCAAACACGTCCCAAATCTGCCTACTACTCTGCTTCTGTTGCCATGGGTCCTGGCCACCAAATGTAAGGAATATTCACTCCCTCTCAATGACTCTATAATTCTCCACTTCTGCGTATTTTTCTTCATAGCACTTCATACTTACAATCTGATATACTTCTTTTAAAAAAAATTATTTATTCTATGTATATGAGTACACTGAGCTATCTTCAGACACACCAGCAGACAGCATCAGATCCCATTACAGATGGTTGTGAGCCACCGTGTGGTTGCTGGGAATTGAATGCAGGACCTTTGGAAGAGCAGTCAGTGCTCTTAACCGCTGAGCCTGCCCTTATACTTACGTCTTTGTCTTTAAAATTTCTGGAGCATGGGTTCTATGAGAGTAAGTATTCTATTTCATTTGGCTGCACCTCTGCACCAGGGCCACCGTGCGTGACTTGTAATAGGGACCCAGCAAACACATGCTCAGTCTGTCAAACCAAATCATTTCCAGGGCAACTCACCTTCTTTCAAGGCTGCTGCAAGCAGGGAGGCTGCCTGGGGAGGCTCTCCAGGGTCAGGCTTGATGAGCAGATGGGGTTCTAGGTGGACATCCTCAAAGCCACTTAGTTCCCCAAGTTCAGCGTAGATGTGCAGCTTTTCTTCCAAATAGGTACAAATCTGTTGGTCTTGGTTACTTAGTATTTCTGTGGGATAGTATTCATCATAAGAGGTTAGCATGAGCCTGGCTACAAACTTCATGTGCAAATCAAGTTAGGAGGACAAGACGCCATGATTTAGCAAGGAGTCTGGCCCAACACTTTTCTTGGGTGTTAGAGACCCAGATTCAAATTCTGATGCCTTCCCTCATAACTGCGACCTCCTGCAAGTGACTTAACATCTATGTCCTGCACTGCATTTGATAAATAAATGTACCTTTCCCAGATTCCAGAAAACCTCACAAAGCTATTTTTTGTTTGTTTGTTTATGGGGACATCTTTCTAGTAAGACTGAATATCCAGCTCCAGAAAGAGACTTGAGGCAGCCCTTTCTGGAGCAAGTGAAGGCTCCCAGGGGTGGAGAACACAGGGCTGAGAAGCCTCAGTCTTCCTTGTCTTAGTCAAAGCCAACACTAGTTTATGCTTCTGCTTCTAAAAGAAGTTTCTACACCATCTTCGAGTGCATCAATTTTCACCTGACTTCAGTGCGTTGCAGGAGTCTTATAGCCTGGAGACCCTAACTAGCACCAAATCCAGAGAGTCCCTGCTTCCGTTAGTTAAGGGAGTTGGGGAGCACACAGGAAATTTTTACCGACCTCCCTGAGTGACTCTAATGTAAGGAAGGCCTGGAGTTGAGAATTAGTAAGATAAACATACTCACTGAACTCCTGGCCTAGTCACAGAAGCCTGACATGGCCGAAACTCCGTTTTCCCCCAGCACCATATGGCCCACAGTTACTGCCTCATGTGTGTTACATGAATTTTCCTGAGTATCTGAGTCACTTGTACCATGTCTGTTGATGGTGGTTCTGGTGAAGGGTGGGCAGTGTGGACCTCGAGTGCACACCAGTGGCATCACCTTCACTAATGACATCACGGTGTTCCCGCCACTCAAGACCACAGCCAGAGCTGAGCACACACCTTGGCATTGCTGAATCTTAGCCAGTCTAGCTTCAGCTTTGCGCCTCTCCTCGTCAGACTCGCTGGTCCTCCCTCCGTCTTCTTCTGGACAACTTCAAAAGACAACAGTCAAGGCATCACTGAAACCAGTTTCAAGATGCAAAGTCTCTGTAGGATGGTTCAAATCTCCCAACTCTCACAACCACCACTACCACCAGCAGCAGAAGTAGCAGCAACAGTGGCATTACATCATTCAGTACAACTAAGATAACAATACTTTTGGTTTTGTGCCATTATGAAACTCTTCTTGATGGATCTAGAATAGAAGGATTATGGGACACATAGTACACCTGTACTGAGTAGATGTGGTAGAGGTGGGAGGAACTTACAAAATTCCAAGCTCATCCAACTAATCAAATTACCAGTAATAATTATAACACCTACCTCCTCCTTCAGTTATCAAAGCTATCTTTCCACAAGAAACAAGCAGTACATTAACTGAGAAAATCAAAATTTGCCAGGCATTTATTTGAATGGTTCCTCAGGCACACAGAGAAACAAAAGACATGGTCCCTGCTCTCAAGGAGCTTCCAGTCTATGGAAACACACACATACTACACATAAAATGTAACAACTACAGGAAATAGATGGCGGGCACCAAATCAGTGCCTTAGAAAGCGGGTGTGACCGTATCTTAGGTACAACAGAGAACACCTGGACTGAAGAGGTCTTCATGAAGCAGGTGAGGAGGAGCCACACCAAAGCACACAGGTAGAGTGGGAAGGCACAGCATGCAGGGAGGCGTGCAGAGGGCAGAGCTGCAGGTGACATGCTACAGCAGGCAGGGGCAAAGGTCAGGGAGCAGGCAATTCTGGCTGAGGCAAAGTTTTCATGCAGGGGGAGATATGGTTAGAACATGTTCCCCAACTGAACAAGGGTATTCTATAGATGAACAGTAGCACAGTTACCTCTCTACTGCCTGCTGGATCCGCCTCATCCAGTTATTCCGCTCCTCCTTGGAATTGGTGTGGATTTCATACATCTCGGGACCAGCTGACGAAGCACTGATCAGAAACATGCCCCTCTCCTCGTTGGCAACTTCTCTAGCAATAAGCTTCTGAAGGGAAATGACTGAAGGCTTCTGGTCCTGTGAGAGTTAAGAGGATCACATATGAACCTGCACTGATTCTAAACCAAGAGTTACACGGAACCCAGGAAACACAGAGGGCAACAGGATTTGGGAACCAACAGAGAGCAGAAAGGATATGGCATTAGCTCTCCCCTGGCTATGACAGTGTTTAGCATCATCAGCAGAAGACAGCACTCAACATAGGGGCTGGTAGAGGGCATTTCTTACTCAAACCAAAGCAGATGGAGAATGAGGACTGAGGGGATAATTATTCTTAAGGTTGGCAGGCTAGAGGCTGAAAGATGGCTCAGTGGTTAACAGCAAATGCTACTTTTGCAGAGGACCTGAGTGTGGTCCCCAGTACCTACACCGGGTCACTCAAAACCACCTGTAACTACAGCTCCAGGAGATATGATTCCTTCTTCTGGCCACCATACTACAGATTTATACCTACACAGAGACATACAGATTTAAAAAAGAATAAGTATTTTTTTAAGTTTGTAATTTCAAAGGGCAATTTGGAAAAGATCAGAGGGTGAAGAAAAAAATGAAACTACTATGGTTGAAGAAGGGATTTTTAAAAAGGTATATCTGAGATTACAATAAGGTTGGGAAGGATGGAGACCTGGAACCCATTGGGTTTGTCACTAATTAAAAGGCCATGATAGAAACAGAACCCTAGGAACTAAGGTCATCAAATAAAATGTGGAAATGGCAGACAAGATCCGAGAGTCCCTAAGCATCACTGGTCTCTTCTGCTCAAGCCTTATAGATCTCAACCCCAGAACTACTGCTGCTCTATCTGTAGGTGGCTCTTCCTCACCAACCAGATGAATACTTGGTGAGCAGGTCTGGCCCTAACTCATCTTCATGCACCAGACACATTGCCTTGCACAGAATAGGCATGCAATTGATGTCTGCAAAATGGATTGAACATAATTCCATCTGAGGGAAATTGGAAGAAAGTCTAAGAGTTAGTGTCCAAGTATAAGGAAGTAACTTCTACCAGCATTTACTGTGATCTTGCCGTGCCTCCAAGCTATGTCCTGGAGCCTCACAGTTGACAGTGTTAATAGTCCCACACCTGGCTCAAGAGCCGTGGTTAAAAGAAGGGCCAAAAGGCTGTCTGCAGGATGAGAAGCTACGTGGGAGTATGGAATCTGCTTTGGTCTGTGCTTCCCACCACTGTCTGCAGAACTGGCTGCAGCATGTGGTTTTCTTTCTCCCTTGTGGACTGAGTGAAGCCTTTAGCCACAGTTCACAATTCCATACTCTCCACTACTGACTTCTCAGTGCTGGCTTGCCTGCCTTCCCAGCATTGCATAGCTATGCTGTATCTGGTGTTATTGGCCAACACATCTCTGGAGTGGTTTTCATGCTTTTCAGAGCAGTGGGAGTTGGGGGTGGGGGAGAAATATCATGATGGAACAGACTACTGGTCTACCCAGTCTCACATTTGGCCTCTGGAAATGGAAGGTAAATGGGCTTTAAAGAAGATCCTGAATCCTGCCCTCTGTAATACAGAGATCCTCTAAGCATTAGCCCTTTTAGTGTAGGAGATCTATGTTTTGGCTTCCTCTTTCTGTATATTAAAAAAAGCAATATATTAAAAGACAACATGGGGCTTGAGTTGCTTGATATGAAAAAATGTGAAATTAGTAGTAGTTAGTAGTAGTAGTAGGTTAGTGCTTCAGAGAAAGAGAGGTGTTGGCAAGATGTTTTAAAAGTGAAGAAGAAATAAGGAGTAGAATAAATAAAGGAAAATTAATTAAATTCATGCCAACCAGAAGGCATCAAGGGCATGCTTGTCATCATTCATATTAGCTACATGAACACTAGTGATAAAGATTCAACATCCCCAAGAATGAAGGTAACACATCAACTCTGAAGAGACGTCACACTCTGAGGATGCAGGGGCCCAAAGCAGTCTGCGGGGGTATTTCGTTTGTACCATAGCACTTTAAAGCCTTTGTTGGTGTCATCATCGTTGTTGTTACCAACACTTGTGGGTAGGAATTTTCACCTTTTAGAAATACTCTAGAGTTGGAGGTGCTTAGTAGAAACAGAGCACAGGCTATCCTGGACCATATCCTCGTTTAATTTCTAAACATCAGCTGTAGCTCAGTAAGCATGATCACCCTGACACGAGGCCTGCACTCACTAGTTGAGGACAGTCCCCACTGCTTGCCACTGTCTTTGTCATACTCCCTGCTGACTTCATTTACATTCCTGCCCAGTCTCTACAGACATCTGGAATGGGAGACATCTCCTTCTGATAAAGGGGATGGGAAAGGAGAGACTACCTCCAGTCCATCTCCACTGGTGCTTGTGATTCCACAGAGGCAAAATGTCCTCAAGCTTGCTTCCTATTTTAAAGTTATCTCATAGACAAACATGTTCATGTTCTTTTCTACTGTTTCAATGTGGAAATTGCCTTCTTTAATAGTCAAGAGAGTATTCCGAGATGCAATATTCCAGAAAGTAGGTATTCCAACTTTATTCTAGATCTCATTTCTAGCTGAATGATTTTTTTTTAATTATGTTGGAACTGGAGTGATGGCTCAGAGATAAAGAACATTAAATCTTTCAGAGGGCTCAGAGTTTGGTTTCCAGCACCCCTGTCAGGTGGCTCATGAACACCCATAACTCTGGCTTCAGGTGATCTGACACCCTTTTTTTTTTTGTCTCTGAGGGTACATGCATGCATGTGCACCCATGCATGCACACTTACACACACACACACACACACACAGAGACAGAGAGAGAGAGAGAGAACTCTCCTGTAAGGATAGTACTTTCTACTTTTACTGCTTTCAGCTTTCAGATACTTCTGATAGTTTCCAAATTCAGTGTGTCTTCTATGTACACAAGAGAAGCACCTATTAAGATATTTTTCTTCTGGGCAAAGGGAATGAGGAATCTCACCTGTGGACCTAGTATGAGGACAAAACTCTAAACATTATAATGGGAACTAGGAAATGCAGACATGTGTAGCCTCCGAGCTAATGATTCAGTTCCCTAAGACAATCACTATAAGAGATTTATGAGACGGGCAGCTATCAGATAAATGTAAGAAGAAAGCAGATGAGGTAAAAGTAAGGTATACTTAAGTCTCGAATGGTAAGAAAATACTTTCTCCTTTGGTCCTCAATATCACTTTTGTATCAGACTACTAAAGCAGCACCAACAGCAATCTTCTGTTTTCCAATGACCAGAGAGTTTACCCAAGAGAGCTAAGCTTGTCCACCTTCACTCTGGTATTTGGTGGGTTGCATTCCTAGCCCCATTTCTCCTCCATAGGTGGCACACATAATTCAAGGAGCCATGTCATATCTCAAAGCAACATCACAGCTAGACCTGAATCCACATTGGATTCTGTTTTAGGAAACACAGTCTGCCCTTGTCTTATGCCTAACTCCTGATCAGTCAACAAGTCACTGGGAGTATTAGACAACTCTTGAAGCAGGATTCACCTCTTTTCATGCGTTTGGACCTAATGAAATCTTGTCTATAGAGATATGATGTGAAAATTTCTCTTTAGCTTGGGCCCCAACATCCCATAGGTTAATGACAATGATTCCATCTTCCTGGGGTTTCCTCTGTGTTCTTTCAGAGTTTCCCAGGTACTGGCATGGGGAGGCTAGTAGACAAAGTGGAAAGTTTTAATGAAATCTGTAATAGACAAAGTACAAATAGGTCAGGGGGGCACAGGAGTGTAAGGCTCCACACGATTTTCTGCTGTAATCAGCATCAGGGTGCTGATGAGAGAGAAGAAGAAGCTACCTGGACCAATCTGCAGAGCAGAGGCAGGTAGGTTGCAGCCCCTCCCTCTTACATCCCATCATTGGTCAGATATGCTTCTTTTGCTTTCTTTGGATAGCAAAGAACACTTTATTAAAACTTTGAATCTTCCAAAAAAATTAATTTTTGGAGTAATATTGTGCTAAGAGACACAAACAACTTATCACTAGATGCACACTGAGCACTGAGCATGGAGCACTAAGCACTGAGCATGGAGCACTGAGCACTGAGCATGGAGCACTGGCTTCTCTCTAGCAGAACATGATGCCCATGAGATCAACAAGGAATTAACTGTGACATTTTTTTCTCTTCTGTACCCTTAGGAACATATAGAAGCTGGGGAAGATATGCTATAAATTACTAGTTTTCAGTGGTAGGCTAAAATCTAATTATGTGGAAACAGTGAGAATGATCTACATACCAGAAAGGGAAGGGACACATGAATGACCATAGTCGTTAGAAGCAGCTATGGCTGGAACAAGGATCTCCTTTAAGCCTGAGGCTGTAGTTCAGTGGGAGAACATTTGTGTATATGCAAAATGTCCTTGATTCATTCCCTAGCAGTACGAAAGTGAAATAGTACTTTCCTTTAGTCATCGTGCTGTTCTCTTGTTTGGAAGAAGGGGTACTATCATGGAAACCTGTAGATGAGGCTCTGGAAACGACCTATGCCCAACACTGATAACGCAGAGCTGAACGCAGGTAGGCAGACAGCAGGGAGGTACTCGAGGCCCTGAGAGTAGGTCTGTTCACCATCAATCCAATATTTTCAATTGATTGAACTGCCTGCTGAACCAGCTATGAAGTCCGCCGTAGCAGTGGGGATATACTATGGGCATATTCTTGCCAAGCAGCATTTTTTTTTCTTAAATTAGGAACATTAGGCTTTGTTAAAGAAAATGTGCATTGTGTGGTCATATACTTACAACAGCTGCAAAGATGTATTTCTGGTCTTTTTCTTGTAAGAAGAGCAGCACATCAGTTAGAAGCAGAGCCAGGATGTCTTCAAAGACAGAAACACAACAGTATGAAGGAAGGAAACCACAGCCTAGATGTCTTTACCAGCTATTTTAATTTCACAATTTACATTTAGATCAGTTTAACAAAAATAAAAGACTTTCTGTGAAACTTTTACTTAAAAAATAACCTTTTGTTATGCTAGCTAAGATAGGTAAAATGCATAGAAAGTTGTTTAAGTATGTAGTTTTTAATGGGGCACTATAGGTAAACTATAGGATTGTAATAAGAGGTGAATCTCTAGAAAATGTTTAAGAGCACAGTTTTTAAAATGAAAGACACTACATAAAAAAGGCCCCGAGATGGAAAAAATGATGTATATGTGCTAGCCCAGTACTTGGGAGGCTGACCCAGAAGATCATGAGTTTGAGGCCAGCCTGAGTTACATAACAAGACCTCGTGTGCCAGCAAGCGCAAGCCTCCGCTCTATGAAAGAAGGACCTAAGAGACTGGAACACACCCTTGCTTTTAGGAGGAAATGTAGCTAATTAAAAATGTAAGGGAGCGCTGGGCATAGAGGTGGTGCATGCCTTTAAGCCCAGCACTTGAGAGGCAGAGGCAGGTAGATTTCTGAGTTCAAGGCCAGCCTGGTCTACAGAGTGAGTTCTGGGACAGCCAGGGCTACACAGAGAAACCCTGTCTTGGAAAAAAAAAATGTAAGGGAGCAACTTCCAAATCAAGTGATAGAACCAAACCTGCTCTAAGTCTGAGTGATCCTTGATTTCTTTACTTCCCTCGGAAACTTTGCAAGAACTATGCCTCCTCCCATAACCACTGCATACCCTGACCCAAACAGGTGATTCTCTTCTTCGGGAAAGAGAAACCAACAGCAACATGTGCATTGCAAGGAATAGATTTTCAGGACAACTCTGCAAGCTGATTATCAGTGAAGACCTTTATGTGACCTTCCATCAAATCCTGCTCATCCTCTGGTGGGCAAAGACCTTCAGGCAACTCTAATGGAGTCAGCTCTCCCTCTCCTCCTTATCTAAGGGTGTGATTAAGATGAAGATGGCTAGAGGCAAGATTCTTAGAGACTGTGGTGGAAACTGAGCAGGCAAACCTTTAAGCTTGACCTTCGGGTCCTGACCAATATGACCAGAGTCTCTGGAAGGAGACTCAAGTACAAATCAGGTTTGTAGGCCCCAGAGGTATAAGAAAGCCCAGGACAGGCAAGGTTAGCATGTACAACCTTCAGAAACCTAAATGAATAGCCCAGGACTCTAAGATTTAAGCCTGTTAGCAAATTGTACCAGTGAGGAAGAACAACTATAATAGAACAAGTCCTTCCTCTCGTCCTTACCTGGTGCTGTGTGCAGGTAAATGTGTCATGTTAATAACACAGATAATATTTAGAGTTCCCCCATTCCTCCCCTCCATGGTTGGAAAGCCCCAGGCTGTCTTAGCATGCAGCAGACCCTCTCTGTGTAGGAGTGTGCCTTTCTTGCTTTCAATACACCGCATATAGCAGAAGATTTCTACACCAACGATGTGCAGAACTCTCAGCTCATTTAGCTTCTGACATCACAAGCTTCCATAGTCGTGAAACTACACGTGAAGGGTTTTGCTTAGGGCAGCAAGCTCCAGTCAAATGTGTGTGTTACCTAGTCACATTTACCTACTGAACTTTACAACCTGATGTTTCAACTGAAAAAGTCAAGGGTCTATGTAGGTGTGCCTGCAAGTCAGAACCATTTTTCTTTTGGAAGACTGTCCTGTGTTGAATGAGTAACCTGTACGAAAAGGAGAGGTTGGGTTGGCGAAGCCACTGTACCTTTGAAGCGGCCCGTAGCAGTTTTCCAGTAAACAAGCCCGTCATGCAGGAGAGCCCGTTCTTGGCTCATCAGTGTCTGCTTTCTAAACACATGGCCATTTTTGAGCTTTGTGTATGTTTTGTTCTCAATTTTATTTAGAATCTCAAGCCATTTTTGGTTCTTCTCATATTCGCTGACTTTTAGGTCCACAGCTGCAATCATGTCTTTAATTAAGCCAAGAGCTTTGCACAGGTCTCGGTGCTCTTCAGTCCTTTCTGCATAAAGGGAAAAAAAAAGGAAAGAAAATTATAATAATCCAGAATACTGAAAGTGATTGTTCTTTTTAAGGTTTTAAATATAACAAAGATGCCATAAGAAAGATGTTGGCTTAACTTCAAGTATTTAAATGGCTCTCTGCATCACCACCAAGCAGCAGTACAATATTCGATATAAAAGATTTGCATTAGTAGGTATGCATTAGCTGACAATAAGGTGTCTGGCTTCCAGGGATAAGTCTGTTCTCTGTAGCAGTACAATTGTTTATCTTCACTGTCTACATGACTAGATTTAGAATTAACCAGGAAGCATGCTTCTGGGCATTTCTGTGAGAGCTCACAGGGCAGCGTCACTCACTTAGGAGAGCACCATTGCATAGCCTGCCTGACGAGCCAGGCTGAACAAACTGAGCAAAAAGGGAAAAGCAAACAGAACACCAACCTCTCCCCCCCCCAACCCCTGCTGGCTTCTCATCTGCAGATACAAATGGAGCCAGCTACCTCATGTCCCTACTGCCATGCCTTCCCCTTCATGACAGGCTGGGTCCCCTCAGACTATGACAAAATAAACCCTTTCTTCCTGAAGCTGCTTCTTATCTGGTATTTTGTCACAGCAAGAAAAAAGTGGCACATATTATATGCTATCTACCTATCCATCGAGATATAGGTATACATATATGTAATATAATTCTATTATATAATTAATAGATGTAATATAGGCAAAGGCTATGTTTGGAGTAACCTGGGCACTTCCCTTCCTAGAAACAGGTAAATAACATGGGGCTGTATTTTTAATGACTGAAGTCAGCTATGAGGCCAAGCTCATGTCCTCCGAAATGGAGCCACAGGATGATTTAAATGGCCCCAGACTCATTTGTCTTCTGGGATATATATATATATGTGTGTGTGTGTGTGTGTGTGTGTGTGTGTGTGTGTGTGTGTGTGTGTATGTATATATGTATAAATATCTCAAAATTATATATGCACAAAACTATACTAACATAAAATTAAGGATCTTAATGTTATAATTAAAATGTTCTTGACCTACTGATTCATAAGAAAAGAAAATATTTTGAGGGCCCAGGCACTGTGCCTCACAGAAGTTAGCCAGGCTTATGCATACAGAACAGACTGTCGCTCCAGTTACTCTTTAAACCGAAGGCCACTCCTCTCACCTCCAGACGGTCTTAAGAGAATGGTCTGGAGGAGTTCCAGAGAATGAGTTCTGGAAACCTCGGATGAAAGGGAATTTAGCTACTCTCTGTATTTGATGATAACAATCAGCTAGTTGTTATTTGCTCAGGTGCCTGGACCTGAAGAGCTCAAAGGAAGGGAGGAATAGGGAGGGGGAAACAGAAAACTGGCAGCGAACCCAAAGGCTCTCCAGAGCCTATAGCTGCAGAAACACATGTTTAGAAAGAGCAGCCAGGAGGAGCTGGATCAGCCCTCCACAGTCTCTTCCTTTGGAGGTTCTCAGTGCACACACAGACGCAGGGAGTGTTATCAGAACACCCATTGAGAACACCTGAACATAGTTTGAAGGGGATCACTGCCTTCCAAAGAACATACCTCACTCCTTGACAGTGTCTTTCCCTTCCAGAGAGGGAATTTACTCCTAAAGAAACTATTTCAAAACTAGGAAAGAAAAGTGAAGTTGAATTACCAGATGACCCAGAGTAATGTGAAGAGAAGGTTCAAAGTCTCACAAGTCACTCTCTCCCAATTCTTCACAACTCAAATCCAACAGCACCCGCCTCCCAGGGGGTCTTTTCAAATGCAGCCTGAGCTCCACGCACACCCACTGACTCAGAATTTGCCTGTAAACCTATCCTCTTGTGAAGGGACAGCTAGTGAAGTTGAGGGCCACTCCCATTAACACTCCCGATAGCCAAGCCTCCAGAAGGCTCCAGGATTGGCCTTGGGTAATGGCTGCTCTGAGGTGCGGTCATCTGTATGCTACCTCTATGACTCAGGCCAGAACTCACAGATGTAGCTCACACTGCTGAGGGGAGAAGACCACTGTTGCTACCTGGTCTATCAAGAGCTTGGCAGGGGAGTGAACCCTGGAGTGAGGTTAATTGACTAACATTATCTGACACAGTTTAGTCCCTGGGGTATTGTAGAACCTTAAGAAAAGCCACACAATACAAAATGAAAAGCCTTAAATTTTTTTTATATTCATTCTCTTGCTGAGAGCAAAATCTATGCTGCTTTCTCCAAATGCTATTTTTATATTGTCTCTTGCATTAAGTTCTAAAGAATCATAAAAGTGGCAGAAGGAAAGGACCCAGTTCTGCAAGGTCTCTGATCATCACACATACGCCATGCGTATTACTTCCCTACCACAGAATAAACAGGATTAAAAATAAAGGAATTTCTCAAACCGAGTTCCAACTCAGAGGTTTTATAAACTTGCTCACAGTGAGAGAGGGCATTTGTGAGTGGAAGGACTCAGCTGTGACTAAAACTCACAAGACAGGGAAAGGACCCAGAAGCAATCATCTCTCACCCTTGGTGTACTGCAGAATCCTCTCAACCAAAACCGGGTACTTTGTGATGCGCTGGGTGACAAGCAGGATGCACTCTGGGATTCCACGGCGACGAGCCAACAGGTTGCTATTTCGGATCTTGGAAAGTATATACATGTTTATATTCACCAATCACCATTTTAATTAAAATGTCCACATAGTCATTGCATGTTGTATTTTTATCATTAACCACTACAGTTGGGGTGGGAAAATGTTTCAAGGCACTCCGATCTGCTGTACCTCTAATTCTCAAGTGCGCAAACGCGGGTTCAGGAATCAGCTTTTGAACAACAATGGAAATCCACGAGTGTTCGCTATTTGTTTTCCTAACATATCTTCCTTCACCATTGCTATCACGCACTGTGGCACTTAAAGCCCCTTCTCACAGGGCACTCCTTTTCTGAAACATTTCAAAATATTCTCTAAGTCTTTAAGCCCCATTGTACATCTATATGAAAAGAAACCAGAAGAGAATCTGGTAAAACTCACACAATGACAGATAAAAACGTAGGAACCCAGAAGCTTGGACACATTTCTTCCATTAAATAAAAGTGAAAGTTTGAGGAAGAAAGGAGGAAGAGAATCCTAGTAAAAGGAGGTTTTAAAGACATATCATCCGGGCTGGTGAGGTGGCTCAGTGGTTAAGAGCACTGACTGCTCTTCCAGAGGTCATGAGTTCAAATCCCAGCAACCACATGGTGGCTCACAACCATCTGCAATGATATCTGATGCCCTCTTGTGGGGTGTCTGAAGACAGCTACAGTGTACTTACATATAATAAATAAAAATAAAAAATAAAATGTATAAAAAAAAAAGACATATCATCCATAGGCATCAGTGGGCCTTGGCCAGGTCCTGACTTAATGATACAGTTTTAGGAGATGAACAGTGAAAACTGGTATCAGAAAGTGCCTAATAATCTAAGTGTGCTGATGCTACCATGATGCGTTAAAAAATAACGTGCTCAGAAAGACACAGATGAAATTATATGATCTCATGGCCTTGGCTTAAATGAATTCACTCTGAAGCAAATCCATGGGGTAAACAGATTCTCTATCTGCTTTTCCTTTGATTTTTCTGATACACATTGTGTCAGGGTATGAAACTGCTTCCCAGAACATTGCCAATATTCTCAGAAGCTTGGGGAACATGGCCTTACAGATACAAGACAGCAAATGAAATTGGGAGAAATATTTCACTACCATCCAGACAGCCCATCTGTGCCATAAACCCACCATTTCCTTTCCTTCCCCTGAGAGACAGAACCAAGACATAAAACTTGCTTAGATCATTAGGACACAAACATGAGCTATCACCCCACACTGGCCTCCTGTTCCACAATGAGTTTGAATATCTCTTACCTTAATAAAATTCTGAAACTTTTTGTTCTGCTGGAGCTCTTTAAAGAGGCTCATGGCTTCTTTGTGATGGCTGCAGAATTCTCCATAGATCCTCTTCATTTTGCTTGCATTTTCTTCTGAAAACTGAGAACATTCCCATAATGGTTTATAAATGCAGTCATTATGTCCGTAGAGAAAAAGAACATGTAGTTTCTGTGTATTTCAAAGCGCCACGGATTTCCCAAATACAATCCCTCTCCTTCCCCCAGGCACTTCTTAAATTAAAATAAAAGCAAATGATTAAGTAGAAAGGGCCAACATAACAGGATCACATTGTGCTGAACTAACGATCAAAGAGCCAAATGAAAACATCCAATGCTTTAATTTTTGTTCCATTCTTATGCAGCTTCATTATTAAAACTTGTAGTTGTAGTACTCTTTACACCGAATGTCTGACATCACAGGCGATCGCTAGCCATGATGAGAAGAGAATGGAGAATAAACAACACACTAATTTATTAACTACGGGGAGAAGGAAAGGTGTTTCCATCAGCTTACCCTAGGGGGATCTTCACAAAATGCAAAGACATAGGACAGTGCTTGGGGGGAGGGGCTGGCTACATAATTTAGCTAGACGTGTTTTTTAAGACCATGATCCTTCTACACAATCTGTCCACAAGGAAGGTCATTGCATCAGACAGCCTCTCTAGAAAAGTATTGAGAATGCATTCCACCATCTTTGGTCTCTTCTCTTTTGCTCAGTTTTATCTGTGTTGATGACCATATGTCTGAAGAGATGATCCTTAAACCACAGTTGCTATAGTAAAGTCTAACAAAACATTTGAATAAAAACTACACAGTCCTGAGAGTTCAAAACTCTAAATGACTAGGGGCTGGAGAGTTGGCTTAGCAGTTTAGAACACCTGCTGCTCTTCTAGAAGACCAGGTTTTGTTTCCTGGCACACACATAGAAACTCACAACTTTCTGTCACTATAGTTCCAGGGGATCTGATGTCCTCTTCTGACCTTTGCTGGTACCAGGAATAAAAGTAGTTCACAGATATAATGCAGGCAAAACATGCGTGTGCGTATAAGTTTTAAACATTTTTAAAAATCTAAATGAATAGAGCTTTATCAAGTTCAATGAATGGAAGAATCAAAATAATACAATAAAGGTGTCAATACTTCCCAGGTAGATAAGACATGTTTAACATGTCTTATCAGAATTGCAGTGTTCTTTATAAATATGTCTAAGATTATTCAATTTACAGGAAATGCAAAAAAAAGAAACTAAAAAAAATTCACAGTACAGTAAGAAGACTCCAGTGTTTAATTTCCAGATTATTACACAGCTCGAATTTTCAAGCCAGAATTGAAAGACACAGGATTCAGTAGAAGAGAGTAGAAACCCCATACACAAGTGATTTTTGGCAAAGGCACAAAAACCAGCTCATTGTGGGCATGGGTGAGAATTGCCTTTCTATATTGTACAAAACAGAAAAAAAAAGAGAGAAATACAAGTGAACCTCAAGCTTACAAAACTCATTTTTTAAAAAAAAAACTAACTAGAAAATCCAAAAATTACATTTTTAGATTTTATTCCAACAAAGTCAAAACTTGGGTTTGTACCTAAACATGGCGAGTTGATCCGTAATGGGTATGAACTAGAAGTAAGGAGATGTCTTCCTATAGGTGAGTAATGTAAAACAGCAGGGCAAATCTACAGCAAGGAATACTATTTACCAGGAAAAAAAGAATTAACTATGGACACATATAACCATTGATACGATTAAAAGAATTGTGCCAATTCCCTAAAGATTACATACTATGTATTTCTGTTTATACAATGTTTTTGAAAATGATAGAAATAAAGAGTTTCCAGGGCTTAGAGAAGAGATGGGAGTAGGGGCAAGAGGAAAGTAGGAAACCTCGTGGCAAGGTCATTGTCCTGATGGTATGGACGTTGGCATGCTGACTGTGGTGTTAAAGCTTTGTTACAGCTTTAACACCACAGAAAGATAATGCAAACAATTACAATTTTACTTAGCAAATCTCAGATCTTAGTTCGTTCCTATGGAAACCACGGAGAGGCAGAACACTGAGCCTCATTTTTAACAATTTTCGGGTAAAGCCTTATGTCCCTGAAGCTAAAACGAAAGAACGATCTCCTTGAAGCATATCCAAAATTTCCCACCCACACAATAGTCCCTGCTGACTGGGTGCCAGCACACCTCACCCCAGCCTTCTGAAACCCGTACCCAGTTAGCCCCTAGGATGTACCCTGAGTCTGCCCTCCTACACCCTGAAACACCCCGTCTGCTCCTTTGTTCCCGTGAAGCACAATCTCTCAACCACCACCTGAGCACAATGGAATACTCAGGAACTCTGGCCACACGCCACACTGTGCTTGCCAATGAGGAACAGGAAGGTGGGCTCATCCTTTTCCCAAAAAGGAAATCTATGCTTTAACCGTTAGGCTGCTGGGCCCATGTCCAGTGATGCCAATGACCCGACTGTTGTCCCTGCTTTAGCCACACAACTTAAATACAGAACTGATAAAGACATACGTTTCCATTAAATATGAAAAAAGATAATCTAAGAACAAAGCTGGTTTCAATGATTAGAATTTAAAAAGGATCAAATTGTGAATATTTATATTAAGGAAAGAGAAATTAAGATGACAGAATTAAAACCTTCCATTTCAGTTTTGAATGCTGTTTGCATTCTGACAATTTTATTTAGACTGTGTTGCAAAGTCCCTCATGTCACCCTGTTTCAGGTGGGTGACAGAGACAGAACAGGTCTCAGACTGTAAGCTGCAAAGCAGATCCCTCTTTGGTTAAAGGAAAAGTTACGACTAACTTTTGTTCTGGGATTCACAATCTCATGACAGTAAAGGCTGTCTTGCAGTTTGCTAAAATACTCAGCTCATTTTGATAAGAGGAGATTTTGACCTCAGTCCCAGGTACATCACCTGTGAGATGGTGATGCCTAGAGACCTGCATTACCCCTAGTGTTTACAACCAGTCAGTGAGAAAACAGCGTCCACCTCACAATGCTATGGAAGTTGGATGAGACACACAGGGAACACACACTTCCTTCCATATCAAAGTGTTACCTCTCTCTGAGTGAGCTCGCTTTTAGCTAGAAGTCCTTCATAGAAATCTGAGTTAGTGCCATTGCCAAATGCAGGTGGCTGCTGTTACTGGATGAGCCAATGGCACAACCCATTCTCAGTGATGCTCCAAAACTCCCAAACACCTGAAGGGCGATTTATTTATCTTGTCTTCTAGATTAATTATAAAGGGTTTATACCCTTCTTCCTAAAGTGAGCCAGTATTTGATTTGAAACCATCCCTTATAATATCACAGTGGAGAATTGAAGCAGACGTTTCTGGTTTCTTTTGAGACTCCTCAGATCATAATGATGTTTGGTGGGGCACACAGGTGAAGGGATATTTTGTTAAAGCAGACACATGAAAGAATGTTTTGCTGAAGCAGACACAGGTAAAAGGATATTTCACTGAAGCAGACACGTGAAAGGATGCATGAGGTTTAGAAAGATAAAAATGACCCCACAGACAGTGGGAGAAGACTAGCATATCAGTTTGCCTTGCTTCGAGTCACTAGCCTTTGCTGCCAATGCTCACATATTGGTTTGCTTTGCACCGCATTGCTGATCTCCATTTGTCGTGGCTTTGTAGAAAGTAACTTGGACAGAACTTCCTGTGATAATCCAGAGTGTTCTTGCACTTATGCAGACTTGGTCAAACCAGCAGAGCCTCCTGGTTTATTCTGCATTGAGCTGGCACTGCCAATTTGTGTGTGTGGTGTCTGCCAAGTGGGGTAGACTCCAGCTACTAATTTGTGTTTGGTAGTTTGCTAGTGGACTGAACTGCTGGTATCCTGACAATGAAGAACTATTTCTAAACAGGTCTACTTCACCCTACTAACCTTTCTTTCCCATTACATCTGTTGTGTGGTGAGCTATAAGGAAGGTTAGAGCATTCAAGGTTTAGAAAACTCTGAGACTACAGAGAACCTAGGCTGTAAAAAGCCCTCTCTCACATCAAAAAGTCCAGAGTCCAAAGCTTACCACGGAATTTAGTTTTGACTGTGGTATCTGGTAGAGACAATAGAATAATCCAAGCCAGGTCCTGAGCCATACACAGAAGGTAGTCATTGGCTGTCAGAACCTCTCTGACATCTGTTATACGGCCAGGATCAACCAACACCCAATAAAAGAAAGCCCCTGGCCCCTACCTAGCAACTCTAATGAAATCAATTCCATTTCTCCAAGGGATTTTAATCAATAAAGAGAGAGATGCAAACCAGAGCTGGAGAGATGGCTGAGAGATTAAGAACACTTGTTACTCTTGCATGGAACCTGGGTTTCTTCCCCAGCATCCACATGGTAGCTCACAACTATCTGTAACTCCAGTGCCAGGGGATCTGATACCATTCTCCATCTTCCGTGGGAGGCAGTCATGCACAAAATGCACAGACATGCATGCAGACAAAACACTCATGCTTACAAAAAAGAGAGTTCTAAAAAGAGAGTTCTCCAAACATTTAGGGTTCTGAGACCAGCTCGATCCCCTTCTTACCTGTTGTACCAGAATGTCTCCAATTTGGCTGATCACGAAGTTCCTGTCGTTACCAGTGCAGGACTCCTGCCTACGTTCCTTCATGCTGAGAAAGAAATGTCTGTGAGTCTCCAGCAGTTCATCTAAGCAGGGGAAGATCTTGTCCACCGTGCTGTGGTCCAGCTGCAGTTCCTCCTTCATGCCCTTCCTGAAGACTTCAGACATGATGAGCAGTGTCTGGATATGGTGAACCTCCGTCTGCATCAGCTCTGAAACATGTGAGCACATGCATGTCGCAGCTGTAACATGCCTGTTGGCTGTGCAGCCTTTACTACGTGACTATGAACAATCAAGAATTCAGAATTACAGCTTGCATTTGCCTACTCCCTAACAAGTCACCTTTCACAGACCAGACAGATGGAGATGGTGAAGAGTAATGAGTATCTGGTCACTTTCATATCATTTCATAACTCACTATGAAACCCACTTCCTACATATACAAAATCAGTTTTTGTATGAGCTACAGAAACTTACATAATGTCAGCTGTAGATATAACTTAATAAAAAATTCATCTGTCATAAACAAACAGACAAAAAGCAACTCAACTCAACTCTCCACTACACAAGCAAGAATGAGGGAATGTTCTCGACAAACAGGACCATTTTCCCCAAAATAAAGTCAGTGATGATTAACATTTTATGTACACTCCAAATATTAATTGTCCAGATATTAGAAGCAGATCACAGATGAAAGCCAGGTACAGCAGCTAAGAATCACATGTTTCCGAAAGCTCTGACTCTCATGCCAACGCTCTATAAAATATAACAGCTTGTTAGGGAGAAGTCTTTCTTTCCTTGCTTTTTGTGATAGTACATGCCAGTTGAGTGCATTCACCAGTTAATACCTGGTGAAATGACTTAAACGAAATGTAATAAAGTCTCCCAAGGCTTTACACTAGTAGATTCTTTCTGTCACAGGATCATTTTCCAAAATCCAATTTTCTTCAGAGGAAAATATACATACATACATTATACTATGTATATATACATATATATGTATATATGTGCATATATATGTATATGGTATGTAGTATACTACATATGGAATAAAGACTGAGTTTGTATTATACGTATTATATACACATAAATATATATATATATATATATCTTTAAATGTTTTCTAGAATTCAAAAATGGATAAAGTATTCTAATAAGTATTAAAAATATAAACAAATGGCCACTAAGTAACCAAAAAGATGTTCAGTGGGGCTTGAAATAAAACATAGTGGTAGGATTGTCTCTAAGGAAAAAAGTTGGGGGTTAGCTTATTACCCACTCTCACCATTACCTCGACTTCCACCCCACCCCTAACTCATCCACCCCCCCAACCCAAATTCACTATCCTTAGTGGGGAAACGCAAACCAAACCCAAGCCCCACAGTATTGACACACACTGAGCTAACTATAATAAGAGACAATGAACAATAAGCACACGTAGGGGAGGGCGGCGTGATTAGAATATTGGCAAAGGACGTGAGATGCTGCAGCCGCCTCAGGAAACAGTCTGCGATCACCAAAAGATTTAAAATGAAGTTACCGTATGACTCCAAAGAAAAAGAGTGGTTGCCCAATTCCAGAGGAAGAAATCGAAGTGGAAGTGAGTTCGAGTGGGAACGAGGTTTCTTTTTGAAGTGATGCAAATATCTTATAACTGGATATGCTTGCCAGCTCGCAACGTTGGGGAGCACACTAAAACACACCTGATTACATACGGTGTGGAACTTTATGATGTATGGATCATATTTCAACCTTTCAACTCCATTATGAGAGAAAACAGTAGCTGCCAAAGTGTAGATGCATGAGACAAGCTCTACAGAGGCCTCCATACTACCCCCATGTTTGGGAGCAATTCTAAAGTGCCAGCCACAGAGAGGAAATTGGTCTGAACACAGTGCTTTTGCTTCATCATAAGCAGAAAGCTCTTTCCGTGGGACCCACAACGTTTAGAGTCCACTGTTAGAGCTCCTCTGAACTTACCCTAGCTTTTGTTTAACTCTTCACCCCATTTACTCATTACTACCTCACTGAACAGGAATAATATTTCCATGGCTTTGTGTGTGCTGGTGGGAGGGCCACCCTAAGTACAAAATCCAGGGCATGCTAGGAAAGCTCTGCCACTGAGCTACCCTCTGGCCCTTATTTTATTTTCATTGGTTTGGAGTTTGAGACTCCAGAGCCAGGTAACTGGTCGGATGCTCGCTCCTGCCAAGAGCTGAGGTTCCTGGCGCCAGCCGCCATGGCAGTTCTCTTCATCTTTGAAAGGGAGGTGGTGAGGAACAAAGGGAAAAGATCCTGCCTGCAGGGCAAACTTTTCTGACACCAAAGGTCACACGACCTGTGATAATTCACCCACTCTGTGAGATAGTGCTTAACAGTGTGTGAGGTTGACCCGCCACTGAAGAAACATGTGGCAGCATACTATTAAATGCTTGAGAAACAAACATTAAAAGGGACAGCCTCGTCCCCTTAACTTCCTGTGATGTGACATCCAAGGCCCCTGGATGGTTCTGACACAAACCCCCAGTTCCCTTGATTTTGATAAAAGCCCACCCCCACCTCTGCTGAAGGTGAGCCGGCCACCTCCTAGCAGAAGACGAGAAAATGCACATCAAGGGGAATGAAGACCCAGCCTCAGCTAAAGTGGCTGTCTTATTCAAATGCCTTTTTAGTCCATTCTTTGCATGTTGGATTTTCCTAATCGCCTCTACTTCAGATTGCCTCTACTTCCACAAGTGTGCCATGGTGAAATCCCACTGCAGATGAGCTAGACAGCAAGGACTGCAGGCACATAAATGCTGTCCTAACCCAGGCTCAGGGCCCTGCACAGGGAACACAGGCAGAGGGACCATGGCATGGACAGTCAGCCACAGGCCATATATGGAGCTCTGCTATCTGCGGCAAGTATGAGCAAGTTCACGGTGGCTCTTAGCTGATGAAGTGAGGATGTATCTCAGGGGGGTCACTCAAGCAGATGTGCTAAGAGTGTAGGAAGTCAAATCTCCTGGCTATTATTCACGCAAAGTTGCATTTAGGCCTTGGAAAAACATGTTATACCTGAGTCTCAGTTCTCCTGTTCTATTGATGGGGAAATGTTGGGAATTGGTTCTAATGCTTTGTCTTAATTCAGCTTCCAAAGCCATACTTCTTGACTTGAGGGTCCCTGTCCCCGGGTGGCTTCAGTTAATACTAAAGAATTGCTGTACAGTCAATGGCTGGGCAAAAAGACTGAGGTGGGGCTTTTAGATTCCTGGGCTTAGGACAGAAAGAGAGAGACAGAGAATCACCATGACTGAGGGAGAAGGATCAGATGAGCTTCAGGAAAGAAAGCAACCAGCCGTGTAAGAATTTGGGAAAATGGCCCTAACAGCCGCTCCCCTGAGTGGGTCCGGGGTAGCAGAGATGAAATGTTGATTTAGCAAGTTGACTCCAGGAAGTTGGAGGGGAGACTGTATGCTAGCCACAGGGAAGATTAGAAATGCTCAGGCACTGATCGACTCAAGGCATATCAAAATTAACTGTGCGTGTGTGCGTGTGTGCGTGTGTGCGTGTGTGTGTGTGTGTGTGTGTGTGTGTGTGTGTGTGTTGATCCAGAGAGCTCCTGGGTGGGCACCAAGACTCATGTGTGCCCACTGGAAGCTGAGAGCGAGTTAACTAATTCAGAGCTCTGGCAGATGGTTGGAAGCACAACCTGCCAGGAGCACAGAATGGGTTAATTCCCGCTACAGGGAACCCAAGGTCCGAATGAGTTTCATAGTTTGTCTGAGATCAGATAGCTGGAAAATGATAAAACCCCTCCTGAACCCAGGTCCAGATAGTGTCACGGTCCATGTTTTTCCTCCACAGCCTGCTGCTTCAGCCTCAGGGGCATATTTGAAATGCTCACCAAAAATGACATCTTGTCTTTTGATGACGTCCTTCTCCTGCCTACTGCAAAAGGAAGGGTCCACCACAAGACTCCAAGACTCTGCCTCAAACTCCTGAGCATCACTGCTGAGGTCGCTCCACAGAGAAGAATCCACAACATCTAGAAAAGAAAAGCCGGAAGTGAGTAAAGCACACATCATGAAGAGATCTTCAAGTACCAGGTTCTCAGGTTCAAACCTGCTAAAGGCACAGAAAGGCCCCAGCGAGAACAACGCAGTATGGACCTGAAGTGTCTGAAAACCAGAGATGAAGTGGTCCACAGCAAGACAACTGCCACAAGAGCAAAGAAAGAGTGGTCTCCAACAGTAACTGCACAGGGCAGGGAGGCTGTGAAACTACTGGAGATGCTTTGGGCTCACTCTACTGGAGTTCTACTTGGGGAGTTTCACAGCCCCACGCCCGGCTTAGAGTCTTGACCTCACGGATTTCTTTTGCCTGGGTTATTTTATACAGTTTACTCAATTCTGAATTTCAACTTGTCTGCTTGGTATCACCCAGGACTTGGCAAAACAGGAAGCACCGTGCTTGGCTTGAGTCCTGTGAGTATTAACTTTTGTAAAAGAGCTAATCACATGTACACAAACATTTTTCAGGAAGAGAACTACATGCACATGCATACACACACGCACACGAACACATATGCGAATGACCCTCTCAGGAAAACTAAAGCCTGTTTGCCCTAGACAATCCTCCTTAGAGATCCCAGCTGATGGCTGTAAGGATGAGACGACAACCGGTTTTAAAGAACCAGAATCTCTCCTCTCCGTGCAGCACTCTCTCACCTTCATTTGTTGCCTTCATTTATTGAGGTAACCTGGCAACAAAAAAACAACTCCCCAGGTTGAATTATGTTCTACAAAATACTCTCCAAAATGCTTTCTTTTCGAGAAATAGCAGGTGACAGGTGGGGCACAGATCACCCCTCTCAGTGACACAGGCAGTAGTCTTAATTAAATACGTATTTGAGGACTCTGCTCCAATCTCTCAAGTGCTGTGGAATGTTTCCAATGATAACAGCTCAGTTCATTCTTTTAATTATGTCCATCTCTTAGGAACGTGTTGCTGATAATCTCCCTCCTGATTGTGTCCCTCAAGACTAAGTTGTCACTTCTAAAAACTTTTATTCAATTTGTTCTTTGACATTTCACACACGTATAAAGAACATTCTCGGTTCTCTCCTCTCTCTTCTCCGTCCCTCAACAACCCTAACAAGTCGATTTCCTACATTTAGGTTTTTTTGAGATCCTTAAGAAAAGAAGACTCTACATCAAACAGATAGTACATGACTTCTAAAGGAACAACAGGAAGCTCAAAGGTTGGCTCACAGGTAAAGTATTTGGTATATAAGTATGAGGACCAGAGTTTAGATCCTCCAGAAACCTCACAAAAGCTAGCCAGACATGGCTGCCTCCTGTAATCCCAGGACTTGGGAGGCAGAGACAGGTGATGCCTGAGGGTAAGCTGGCTGGATGGACTTAACCAGAATTGAACTCTGGGTTTGAGAGATCCTGCCTCAGTACATAGCACCAAGAGTGATTAAAAGACACCCAACATCAGTGTCAAGCCTCCACACATGTGTTCTCTTATCCACACATGTGTACCCTCACACATGTTAACATGTATATACACATGTGTATACCATACACATACATAAACATAAGAAAAAGAACAAAATAATACATCTTATTTCTTGCACAGCATACCTCTGTCAGTTAAATGCTCACAGAGACAGAGGAACACACAAACACCTCACCTTCCATCATGAATGACTCCGTGGAAGGAGAAGAGCCCATGGGCTGGAATAGCTCATCGGAATGAGACCTGCTTCTCCAGCTATTACTGTCACCCTCAGACTCCAGGGATGTCACTGCCCTCCTGAAGCTGGGAGAGAGAAAGGGTGACACTAGTTATCCCCAGTCACCATTCAGGGCCATGAAAGCAAAGCAGTACACTAAGCCTCACCTTTCCAAAGTGGTGCCTGGGACGCTTCTGGACAGTGGATGCCCCTGCCCGGCAGCTTCCTTCCTTCCAGCTGGCAGTCCGATGGGCATGGAGGAGGAAGGGTGCAGGGAGAGCCCAGGTGGTGGGGCGTCTCTAACAGAAGAGCCTGGAATCACAGTAGACACCTCATGTGCTAGTGCAGCATTTACAAGCAAAGAAAGTCAGAGATGTCCAGACAGGTAAACCCTCAAGCAGCCACTTCTACAGGGTTGTGGTCCAGCCTAGAAACCGGTCTCTCTGTTACTTCCTGGCACCTTTCAGATGTCCCTTCCTTTTCTCACCCTTCCAACAGCCATGCTTCAGAGCTACTTCTACACCTTCCCTTGGAGACTGTGGATGTCTGGGGTGACCCAAGCAAACAGGCGAATGGAATGGGGAAGCACAGACCAGCTTTCCCATAAACCACTGCTTGTACTCCTCCAAGCCAGCTTTAAGGAGATGCAAGGTGTTATTAGCCCTGTTGGCAAAATGCGTATGGTATGTGTAAACAAGCACATACACCCAGAGAGCAGCTCAGGAAAAAGGAATGATGATGGAGAGCCTACAAAACCCAAAGCCCAGCTGGGTCTTCTCACTCATATACTGACTACAAGTGGGCATAGACACATTTACATTTGGTTTGAGGTGTAAACAGTTCAGAGGATGCTTCAGCCTCTTGGGATTGTGGCTACCGGGTATACAGTGTAACTACTCAGTACACAGTCTGAAGACAAAGGAAGAAATGTTTTAAAAGGTCCTAGGATGTAACAAGGGAATGTATACATCTCTGCTTTAGTCTCATGAATTTCGAATTAAGCAGAGGAATAGATCACGTTGAAATGTCTAAATTCTAAGTTTCTCTTAAGGCACCTGTTTAACCTCATGACAATGAGAAGCATCTCAGAATTGATTTCAAAGGATTTTGAGGCCAAACCAAGGGGTTGAGTGGCAAGAGAGCTCAAACCAATTTGCAGAACACCACACCCAAAAGCATGTCACCGTGACTTGGCACACTTAATTGTCGCCACCAAAGTGATTTTCAAAATGCCAGTTACACTTTGCTATAGCACTGAGCTGAAAAGTGACCAGGCACTTAAAATTCCTGCCACTCAGCATGCAAAGCAACCTCAGATAGAAGAAATTACAAAGTGTCTCACAATAAAAGTAAATGTTTTTCAAACTGAGGATATATTAGCGTGGCTGGCTCCAGTATGTAACACAAGGAAGTGTCAAAGGTTACTGATTGTTTTCAAGGGAAACTATTTAAGCCTCAGCAGCATATAATTAAAACGACAACAGAGTCATCAAATTTAGAAACATACAAATAAAATGTCAGCACGCTTTATAACTTCAGTATCACACTGAAGGTGCTAATGAGATCACAACTTCACACACAACTAATCCAAACATGGGGTCTCTGTAACACTGGCCACAGGGACCAGCAAGAATGGACAGATTCCAAAGCCAAAGGCTTCTTTTCCACTAAAAGTTGTAACTCTTAAGGAGGTTTTAGCATGTATTTCTACAGGTGAGTATGTGCTATTATTAGGAAAGCATAAAAATCACAGTCATTTAATACAGTGGCTCTGTTTCCCCCAAAATTATTAAATCAATAGGCTATACTCCAATAAAAAACATTAGAATTGAGACCACTGGGTTACACTGTTTCCATAAAGTCCCTGTATGATACACAGACCATGCCCTATATACAATGCAGAAATTCTAGGGTTGACCTAGACGCCTATATCTTCACTTCTTTTCATAGTTAAAACGTATGTTGTGCACATGTTATGAAGAAGAAATAACTGGACCAATGAGAAAACAGCAGGAGGAGGCCATTTTATGATGGAAAACGTGTGGTGCATATTACACTTTTCAAGTTCTTGTCATTTCCCACATCACTTACTTCCAAGGATGGTCTGCGGTTTGTTCTTATTGTATTTCTCTTGGAATTTCTAGTAAAAGAAATATTAGAAACTCATAAATTAAGATCAAAGCACCATTGGGCCACAAGAATGGACACGTGGTTACACAGAATAGGCTTCTTATCTGCTTCGTATTCATTATTTTATTTGTTTCAAAGAAGAATTCAAAGCAAAAAGGCAGTAGGCAGAACAAAAAGTAGAATGTGGTGACAACGAAATTGTTTAAAAGGAACGAGGGTGAGCCTAGTGAACACAAAGCACTCAAAAGGCTCAGAACAACCAGCATACACAGCGCATGCGCACAGACCCAGCCCACCCAGCATACACAGCACATGCGCACAATCCCTGGGGAAAGAGACCTGACACTGCCTTGTTTCTCTTATTGTCTCTGGGCCATCACCTTTTACAACGACCCTCAACTGTGTCAGTTAACACAGAGCTCCCTGACAAGAACCTCTTTCCCCCTCCCACACTACAGAAGCATCCTGCTCAAACTCACACACATCCCACACACGACTGTGGAGTAGCAATAAAAGGACTGGAATCACAACTGTCATCACCTTCATGACCCCATCCCCAATGCGCATCCTAGCTCTTTGCCTCCAGGTAGATTTTCAGCCACAGCAGTGCTCCCAGGGAAAATGTCAGAAATACCCATCAGGAGGAGCCACTCAGACCTCCAGAATCTGAAAACCCATGAGGGGCCCTAGAAGTTGAGGTTGTTACAGTCTTCCAGGAAATTCTGATTATGGCTATTTGAGAATACTGCTCCACATAGAAAGGCTAGCCTGCACATTTCACATAACACAAGTGGATCTTCTCTCTAGTGTTAAAAGTGAACAGCTGGATAAATAGTCATACACTCTGAGCATGCGTTACCACTGTAATAATCCCATTTGAAGTAAACCCAAAAGCAGTAAGAATTCAGTGTCCAGCAGCAGATGATGCAAGCAAGCAAGCAACCAAGGCACAGAGCAGTGCAGCGACTGGGAAGTTACCTTGGTACACGGAGGCACAGCGTCTTTGCAGCCCTTGTGTGTGTTTGCCTTACAGTCTGAAATAGAAGACACAAAAGTTTCCATCCGACTTAAATGAATCTGAAGTGAGAGTGTATCATGCTTTTGTGGGCCATTATAAAAATGACACAAAGTAGTACACATATTAAGAAGCCAAATGCTTGACTGAAGCACACTGCTACAGAAGCACCAGCATACATGGGAACATGGAGCTCCATGGAGATATATCCCATTGTCTGGAATTATCTTATAAATCATAAAGCCTGCAGTTGTGTATACTGGACACCTCTGGGTCTACCTGAGAGCTCTCTTCCTATTTTATACACTGTGTCCTCAGGGATTTCTAAGGCTTTCCTGGTAGCAACCTTCAACATTAGCACCGGGCAAACTGTCTTTGAGGATGGTGAGAAATGAGCTCACAATAATGTTGATAGGAAAAAAACAAAACACTGTCAACTTCAGCGGGAATTCCTATTAACAAGACACGAGGGCCTAGAGAGATGGCTTAAAGTTAGCAGCACATACTGCCCTTGCGAAGGACTGGAATTCAGTTCCCAAAACCTATATCCAGTGGGTCACAACCCCCATAAGTCTAACTCCAGAGGATTCAACACACTTAATTCTCTGTGGGTAATTGCACTCACTCGTATGCACACCCCTCCCCTACAGTCACATATACATATATACAATTTAAAATAAAAATAAATCTTTTAAAAGGAAAGAGATTGGAAGCAGGCAAATTATATGAGAACAGTTTGCCACTTGCTCATGTGGCCTCATGTCTCTGGAGGAAGGTAAGACAAGCTTTTTGCCCATAGGGACAGAGACCAGGCTGTCTCTATGTACACTGGCATCCATGGGGATTGTAGTCTGGAGGCCATTGTGTTTCTTTTCTGGCCTAGATCTCGTTCTTCACCACCCTCTCAACACCCCTACCCTGCATCTCACAGGAGGAGCCCATGCTCTGTACCTGAAATGCCTTTGGAAATTGGTCCATAAAAACCCTATTTCAGTCCCCAAAACCATACTACAGAAGAGCTAGCAGACCGTTGTGATCCAGGCAGGAAGCTGAGAGCTGAGCCCCAAACTGTCCTTCAGTGGTCTTAAAAGGCATTTCAGCTAGGGACCTAATACTGATGAGCAGAGCAAAGCAGCTCTATATACTGCTCCCCACACAAACATTGAAATCCAGTGTCTTTCCTCTTCTTCCCAACCAGTAGTAGGAAACAAAAGGAGAGGGGAGGGGAGGGGGACGTGAACCACCGAGCAAATCGGAACACCGTCATGTGTCCACAATGTAGTCTGGAGGCCATTGTGTTTCT
>NW_021620701.1:2240482-2264261 GCF_004785775.1 Grammomys surdaster | reverse complement strand
GAGGAGAGGAGAGGAGAGGAGAGGAGAGGAGAAGCAAAGATTATGAGACCGCACTGAACAAACTCACAGGAAGAGCTATCCACTGGGCCTCAGGCCCAGAGACAGAGATAGAAAAGGAGGATGTTTAAAATGTGCCTCTGATAAGACAGAAGAAGAGGGTTCCATGAAATCAAATCTCGGGGCATGGGAAAGAAAAGGCTATGAGTGGGCGAGCCGGATGAGAGGAGAGTGGAGCTTTGTGAGACAGACAGACTGCAAGGCAGGTAAAGGGCAAGGACTGATTCCCAGTGGAACAGAGGCAGATCCATGTGACCAAGATATCAAAGCATGGCTGTGAAATCAAACTCCAGAGATCCCAGGATGTGAGGAAGAAGGTTATGATCATAAAATAGGTAATGACATACAAAGACAGATATCGGAGATGACCATTGTCTAAGGAAAAAGCCAGAAAAAATGAATCAGAATAGTAACAGCCCAGGCTACAGTGGAAAAGAATCTCACAAAGCTGCACAGACAAGCCCAGGGGAAAACAGAAAAGTTCTGCTATTTCCTATCCTAACAAGAATAATGAGATGATACTGCTCCCCACACAAAGACTATAGACACATGCTGACAATATCCGTGTGATGGAAAGTTTAAAAGTATTCTGGCATATAGGTTGAAAGAAGGGAGTTACTAACAAAGGAGGCAAGTCACACAGGTCCCAGAGTCTCCCGTAATAACAGTAAGTGCTCAACTGTATTGGACCTTGCAGACAGAAGCTTGAAGGGAAAGACTTCGGAGTATGGTTTCCTTTAGCCAGATAAATTACATTTTGAGTATGAACCAAGCAAAGTGCATAAAGGTTTCCAAAAACTGCCCCATCACATCCTAGCCTAAGAAAGAATAGGGCGTAAAGGCTGAAGAATGGGTTGACAAGAGGTCTTTGGTTTTGTTCTTAAGATCTCTTTTTCTTTTTAGTTATGTCTGTGTGTCTGTATACAGGGATGATCAGTTGAGCAGAGGTGCTCATGGGGGCATCGGATCCCCTGGAGCTGGAGTTACAGGTGGTCCAGTGTGGGTTCCGCAGCCAAACCCAAGTCCTTGCAAGAGCTACGTTCTCTCTTAGTCACCCAGTCTCTCTCGAGCCTAAAAGTGATCCAGGCAAAAACAAAACAAAATGGGCTTTGGTGATGAACATTTGTAATCTTAGCACTGGGGAGATGAAGGCAGGGGGATCAGGAGTTTCAAGTCAACCCTGGCTTCATAGTAAATTTGAGGATAGCCTGGGCTATAAGAAACCTTAGCACAACAAAAGAAAGAAAGGAAGGAAGAAAGGAAAAGCAGAAAGAAGGAAGGAAGGGGGACAGAAAAGCAGAGAGGGAGAACTGTTTTAAAGCCATTGTAAGTATATACAGAGGCCTAAATCAAAGCATTGAATTGTTCCTGAAACAGCCAAGTCAATTCCCAAAATGCTCAGCCTACAATATAAAGAAGAATGCAATAATGCAACAACTGGATATATTAGCAGAGGGGAGAAGGAGGCTCACAAAAGGAAGAAAAACTGTATTAAATTATGAGCCCGACACAGCCATAACAGTATCATTAGTAGATATTAAAAGCCCTTATCTTGCCAAATCACAGGAAACAATAAAAGCAAACAACACATGGTCTAAAGCCAAGCCAGACAGCGAGGAAAACAGCCAGGAACTATCAAAGACAGTTGGAAGCGGTAAAACTAAATGTAAATTAGAACAGCCCTTTGTTATAAAACAAGGTCTTTCCGTTACATTACAGATTCTCTCGAGCTAAATTAAAGACACACGCCTCAAGAATGAGACCCACAGAAATGGTTATGTGACAGACACAGAAAAGGAACAAACAAGGGGAACACACTTGAGAGAAGCAGAGCTCAGTGCAGGAGGCGGGAAGGGACATCAAAGTGAAGGTAGACTGATTAGAGTCCATCCTTGATGAACGAGTATGAGAGGACCTGTTCTCCAGCCAATGTCGCATCAGAGTACATGTGAGCACCTACGCCAGGTAGACATCAGAATACCACAGAACAGCAATGTCTGGGAACTGTTGGCAACTAGAAAGCTAACAGAGAAAATGACACTAAGATTTTGAGTACTTCTACAACATATTGTTTTATATCATATTGGTCTATAATAGTAGCGCTATTAACTCTTCTGCATGGGCGATTATACACCTAACACAATAGAGTCTGCCCGGGTCATAGTCTACTACCTAATGTCAAAATGTGATATTAATCCAAGGTTAAGCAACTGACACTCCCCTCCCAGTGAAAACCTTGTAAGTCCTCAAACTAATTCTAAAATCCACTGTGGTATAGAGAAGCAGCTAGTGCACACGTTAACTCACAACCTGGTTGTAGAATTTAATCTAAGGAACTAATCAGCAATGTAGACAGATCTGTGTGAAAACAAATGTTCATTTATGTTGTGAAAGTATAGGGGAAAAAGGTGAGTATCCCATGAGAAATAACTAAATACTCTTGATAACAGCAAATGCAATCTCAGATTAAAGGCTGATGCAGTGTTTTAGGGGTTAGAAGAGACTATAAGTAATTAATGTACGGAGTGTCATCATGAAACCCATTAGTTTGAACAATATTAAATGCTAATAAAATGATAAGTTAACAGCAAAGCTATCGGAGGCAAAAAAGTTTGAGATGATTTAAGTTTCCATTCACGCTGTACATCTTCTGTAAGTCTTCATACAGTTATTTTTTTTAAGTAGTATCTGGTTTGACAGCTGAGCATGTCCGCAGCACTTTTGGCAATTTCTAGCTTCGACCGCATTGCCATCAACGCCCACTTAGTGGAGTCCACTGGAGCAGGTCTTGCTTACACATCAGTTTATCTTAGGACTCATTAATTAAACGTGTTAAGGGTCAGGTTTGTGATGGCACCTGTAGGGGCTGTGAAAAACTACTATGCCCTCCTTTCCCCCTTCCAGAACTTACTGTGAAAGAGATGGATAAGAAAGTTGACATGGAAACATGCCACAACGTAGATGTGGTAAATAACAGGGCCCAGAATTCAATGAGGAGAGAAATGGCAGCTAGGTACATCGTGGTCAGGCCTAGGAGGTGTTCTATGACAATCTGCAGAGCTTAATGGAGGAAGAGCCTCAAAGACTAAAAGCACCTAAGACAGGACCATGCTGTCTTGTGAGAAGAAAGATAAAGATGGTGGTATGACCAGAACAAAGGAAGCAAGAGGAGAGAAGGGAAATGGGACATGAATTGCAGGACTCGGAAGTCACTGCAAGACATTAAGGATCCCCACCCCCCAGCAGTTGCCTTGAGAAAAACCTTGTCAATTTGACTCAAGCTAAAGTCATCTTCCCAGAGGGAACTTCCATTGGAAAGATGCCTCCATCACATTGGCTTATAGGTATCTTTATAATTAGTGATTGATGTGGCATGGCTCGACCCACTATGGGCAGTGCTACCACTGGATAGGAGGTCCTGGGTTATATAATAAGCAAGTCAAGCGAGCCACAGAGAACAAGCCAGTAATAATATTCAATGATGAGAGAAATTCCATGGCCTTGGTTTCAGTTCCCGCCCTGCCTCAGTGCCTGTCTGGGCCTTCCTCAGTGATGGACTGTGAACAGGGTGCGTCAAGTAAATAAACCCTTCCTTCTCTAGGTGCTTTTGGTCATGGTGTATTGAGGGCCAGGCTGGTCCAGGACTTTCCCTGAGGCCTTGATATATAAAGGAAGAACTTATTCCCTTGTCTAAAACCAGGTACATGCTTGGCAAGGCCAGGAATAGCTTGGGCCAAGGCCTTAGGGGAACTGCAGTTTTCTGGCTCCTAAGAACTCATTTCCCCCTCCTTTTAGGGCTGTGGTTATTGGTCCCAGGGCTTTGCATACTCTGTCTTTGATGCCTTTGAAATAGTCTTTGTTCTCACTGTGCAACAATGCTTGATTAGCTTCCTGCTGATTTCTTCCCGCTGTATGATAGATTTCCAAGGACTATTTCGTTTCTCCTCTGCGAACTGTATAGAAGATGCTGTATTTCTTAAGAAAGTTGTTTGGCATAAGGCATTGGTTATGTAAGACCTCCTGATTTTCAAACGTTCCTATCTTCTTTGTTTTCTGATCCCTTGGTCCTTCCTGTCAGGAACATGTGATTGAAAAAATTGACCTGCTGGTCCAGATCAAGAGAGTTAATCACAGCCACAGAAAACAAACATAAGGGGACCAACTAGGATGGTGGCTCTGGGTGAGTGAGAGCAGTGATGGATGGCAAGTAGGTGGGTTTGAGATACACGTTGGAAACAGAGTCAAGAGAGTTACCAAAGGACCAGATATAGTGTGCAAGAGAAAAGGAGTCATAAATAAATCCTCTAAAGTCTTGTCATGAGTATCTGTCTGGAGTGATGGGCGGATTGGCTTGCCAGCAAGCACTAAGATGGGATCAAGATCTCAGTTTTCGGCATATAACATTCAAAAGCTGTGAAATATCCAAGTGAAGATGTCCAGCACATAACAAGGTAGACAGGCTTAGACTTAAGAAAGTCATCAACTGAGCAAAAGTACCGAATGACCAATACTGACCACTGCAAGGCAAACAGCTCTATGATATGTGAGGCCCTCAAGAGGTCTGTGCAAACATGCTTAGTGGCAGCTTTACCCTCGGGAGCTTACAGGACAGAGAGACAACACATCACACAATGGGACTCGAGGACTTACTGGCACACTGGAGTGACTCTTTCCCCAGGAGTGTTTTATCACAGCCGGAACACTGCAGAACCCCGGAGAATGTTCCCGGGACAAACTGATGACGATTCAGTTTTTCTTTATCTTTAGTGTCCTTGTTTTTCATCTTCAGAAGCAGCAGTCACATTAGAGAAAGTAGGAGGAAATGTAAAAAGAAAATGGTCATCATTGAACACTCTTACAGAACCTGCGCATCAATGTGAGCTGACCCCTAAATGGGCTTGCGTTAATAATCCTAATGACCTGACAAGAATTCATAAAAAGGGGCACATACAGTCAGAGGCAGCCGATCAAATGGGGAACACACGCAGAAACTACGCTAACTGCTGAGGACAGAAGCCGCCTACTCTACAGCAGAGAGCCACAGACACTCAAGTTACCTTAGATTTGTTCCGAGGGCTGGTCATCCTGTTCATGAGGAAGCTGAAAGTTCGGCTCACTTTGTACTTTTCAGATTCGGATTTGGCAGGAATGATGTATTCATCCCATTCTTCTTCCTGAATTCTACAAAGAAAGGTTTCTGTGACCAGGCTTTACAGGACTGAAGGGGGACAAAGGACAGCACGAACACATTTGTACGTATATCTGTATGGGCACAGTTAGATTTTGCTTTAGGTTTAAATGGATTTAAAGAGAAAAAAAGGTAGCTTCTTAATTAAAAATGAATCATACAGATGGATGAACAGGTGACCAGATTTGATAAAGCAATGCTAACAACTGCAGAATCTGATAGTATGAGTGATCATCTTACAGCTGTTTCAACTTTTCTATATTCCTGAAAATTATACAGAAATGCTTGGGAAATATACTTTTATAATCTTACCCTGAAACACTCATCTACCTGTTTAGCCTGTCAACAGAAATTTCCTGAGACAGGGGAGTCAAACAATTAAGAGTGTGGAAGCAGACTTTATTTATCTAGTGATGATTTGCAATGAATAGGCATTTCCTTGGTTGATACCAGTTGAGAAACAGACTGTGTGTCTGTAGGTTTGACCTGTCTCACTCAGCCAGGTGGTTTGCAACTTGAGACTGTAGGTCGTAGAGGTGCTGAGGCTACCCAAGCTGCACACTGGAAGTAACTGAGCCATGACCACTCTGCCTTCCCTAGTCCGTGTAGCCATTCCTAGAAGGAACAGACTGAACTATCTCAAATAAAATAAAAATTAACTCCTGGCTACTCAACTCTACTTCTATTCTCCACAACATAGAAGACTTTATCAATAAACTATTAGTTTTTATTACAAATCTGTTAGGTTGACTGCACTCTACCATGTTCTTCCGAATACTATAAAACTATGTCATCTAATCCTTAGCCCCAGAGCAGAGGAGACTTAAATCTAAGTGTTAACAAGCCAACACTATATTAAGGAGCTAGAAGACACCCGACCTGGTGGAACTGTGGCTAGCACAGGCATGAGCCACTCCTGCATTATTTGCCTCTATGCAAATACAGGAGATTGTTTCATTCCGTGTTTTAACCAAATTTGACTGTGCAATGCTCCTCTAGCACTTGGCTGCTTTGGATAACAACTAACTGAACTTAAATGACTTTTAAATTTATAAAAGTTAAGAAAAAGTTCTTTTCAACATCCCCAAACAAAAAAAATGTTAAACTTCTGGTATGAGGTTGATGACCAATGGAATTTTCACCACAAAGTCTTATAAATCCTATTCTTCAGAAACTCTCCTGATACCTTTTTCAATAGGTAAAGACATATTTCAAAAATGTTAGGAATATGGATCTTCAGATCTTAACCTTAATCAATTTTACTGATAACCTATTACTTTCAGTGTATTGATTTCAAAGTATTAAAGAAAGTTCCTACTATGCAAATTGAGGTTACTTCCTTTAATGCTTAGATGCTTAGACGTTTTAAAGATAATTTAATTAGATGTATTAATTTAAAATGGACAGTTGTTATAATGACGATCTGTACTATATAATCACTGGGGAACTGAGAAAGATGGTCTGTCACAATGAGACTACAAGGTCTGGAATAAATTCCTTTCATATGTGCTTTTTTCAAAAACTGACTAGTCTAAATAAGAGAATCTCAAGAATGCAGCTCCTTTAGTAATTACCTACACAATGACCAAGGAAAAGCATCAAGTGTGGCTAAGGAGCTTCTTGGAACTTCCAACAAAACACCAGGAATAGTGTCAAGGAGAAGAAAGATCTATCCTACTGGGTACGAGTGCACAAGTGAAAGGGGAGAGAGAAGGGGGAGAAAAAAGAGAGAGGGAGAGGGAGGGAAGGGGGAGGGGAGATGGAGATGGAGATGGAGATGGAGATAGAGGGAGAGGGAGAGGGAGAGGGAGAGGGAGAGGGAGAGGTGACCAGGAGTAAGACTTCCCATACACCCCATGCAGGTGACATTACTTATGAGCTGTGACTTGACCAAGTGTCACACTGGCTCTTCTTATAACCTCTTAACAGAAAATATTTTTATTTAAAAAATTCTTAATAATCAGTCCACTATTACTACAGTTATTAGAATGACAGGATTCGAAAGATGGTTATCAAGTTACAGTGTCTGGAATAGAATGCTTAAATATAAACTGCTTAGAATAGCACAAGGCATGTACGATCACCCAATGATTGTCAGAAACTACTGCCTCAGCTATCACCAACATCGTTATCATCTTTGTCACACTCTCATTTCTGTCACTTATTCTGCAATAATCCTGGGGCTACTTCCATGGGTGACTTGTCAGCAAAGTACCCAAGGCCAACAGAACTTGGCCATCCCACTTGTAGCCTGGTCTCTTCCCAAGCTTGGCTATGGTGGCAGCTTTACATTTTAAGATACACAGCAGCTTGGACTTAAGCTTCAGATGTACACAGTAATTAGAAGTCCAGCAGTGCTGATGGCAGCTTCTGCATCAAACTGAACACTGCTAAGCAGAAATCCACAGAGGACAATGGCAAGTATGTTTGTGTTTCTACAACAACCACCTGGGGGAACTGCCGCTGGAGAGAGTCTTCTTGTGGTAGTGTAGATCTAGAGACAACGTGCCACCTCTGAAGCTGGTGGTTCTCACAGCCTCTCAGCATACTCAAAATCTGAACTGTTTGCAAACTATCAGCATATCTAAAATAGAAACCTCCTGTCCCCAACCCTGCAGCCTTTACCCCTGAGAATGAAAAGCAATTGTCTCGATGACTACTACACTGAATCCAGAGAGATAACAATAGGTCTTGGGCAGCTTACTACATAGAAATCTCTCATCGACTATGGACACATAGGAAACATGATGTACAGACATTCCCAAAGACAGATCAGTGAAACCTGCAGAAGTGGGGACCCTCAACATACCTTTTTTCTCCTGGTGGCTCCTGGAAACTATATGATCTCTGGTCTGTAAGACACAAAAGATTAAAAAGAGAAAATGAAGACAAGCTATGCTCACTTGTTAGTCTGAAGTACTTATCATTTTATACATTTTCAGTTAGAAAAAGAAGAAAACTGATCTTCTGTAGGTAAAGCTTTACTGCTTTCCCTGGCTTGGAGGGGAAGAGGTCAGTTTGATGACTTTAGGGACTGTATTAGCATCAACCAGGGGAAGCTGATAGTTTGCAAGCAAACTGGTTAGTTTTGGATACTTCCCAAGGAGGCTTCAACCCTTTTGTAACACTAACTCCCCCGAAACAGGGAAACAGTTATTGGCTGCGCTTCCACAAAGCCCTAAGAAAGCCTTGAAGGCCAGTACAGGGAAGAGTCTAACTAAATGCCTTGTAAAAATCATCAAGCATTCCAGTCATAGATGCATTCTGTGGTTGGTGGGAAAGAAGAACCAGCCCTCCCATTGGCCCTGTGGGGCACAAGGGCAGGTTTCGAAAACATAGTACAGAGTTGGAATACTTCCTATGGATAAAGGGAGACACTGACAGCAGGGAGAGGGAGGGAGCAGCCTCTGAGGAGCACACTGCCTACAGAGCAGGGCAATCCTTTACCAATGAAACGCAGAGTTGGGGGAGAAGTGGGAGGGGGCTAGAAATGCAGGGGAATGAGCCAGTTACATACAGAGTGTAAATGAATACCCCCTGAGTTCTTGTATGTAATAGAAAGTCTACTTGGAGAAAATCAAAGGCTTTTATAGTCATTATAAAATGTTTTTCAAATTAAGTCATAGGTCTTATAAATAAATAGGGTGACATTCCAAGAAAATAAGAGAGTCAGCCAAGCTATCAACTTATAAAGAAACTTGTCACTATCTAATGGGATTCCATCCATCAGTTTATAACAGCCTTCGTATGGCATCACTCTACAAATTCTTGATGCAGACTGTACTTGGGCTTCACAGTGAGTGTGTAGTTATTATTTCAATACCAACAACATCCCATTCTACAGAAATCCACAAGTACCAAAGGAAACATATAGCTGGACTTTATTTTAGGTATAAAAACATTAAATACTAAAGTTGCTACCATTAAACCCTTGACTCAAAGTAAATTTACAAAAAAAAAGAAAAAAGAGAAAGAAAGAAAGAAAGAAAGAAAGAAAGAAAGAAAGAAAGAAAGAAAGAAAGAAAGAGAAAGAAAGGAAGGAAGGAAGGAAGGAAGGAAGGAAGGAAGGAAGGAAGAAAAGAAAGCATGAGAAATAACAGCAAGTAATCCTTCAGAATTAACAAGGAAGACAGAAGATGTCAAATAAGAACTAGAAAGAGGGACTGGAGAGATGGCTCAGTGCTCAGCAGAGGACTGGAATCTAGCTCCCACACTTGGATTGGGTAGCTTACAACTGTCTGGGTACCCAGGCAAATGTAGCACATACACAAATCTATACATGTAAAACAAATTAAATATAAATAAAAAGGGTTTTTAAGTATTAAAAGGGAGAAATTATTATGCTTCATAAAAGGGAGTCTCCCCTCTGGGGCAAAGGAAGATTTGGTATCTCTTTAAATAAAGAAAACTTTAGTATTATTCAAAGTTCATTAAGAGAGAAGTAACAGCAATATAAATACCAGTTTACTTTTGATTCATTCTAGCAAACTAAACAATAAGACATTTGAATGTGTCCTTGAACTAGACATGCTTTCACACCTGTGTTTTGCTTACATAAACAAATTGTTTCTTCTCCGTTAGGAGGTAAGTTATTCTTTGTAGCCATGTGGGTGTGACTGGCTCATAAATGGTATCAGTGGTGAGGCTGGCAACTGTATAGTTTCTGTCTACAGGAATCCTTGTGTCTGTGTGTGTGTGTGTGTATGTATGTGAGTATGTGTATGAGTATGTGTGAGTATGTGTGAATGTGTGTGTGAATGTGTGTGTGAGTATGTGTGTGAGTGTGTGTGTGAGAATGTGTGTGAGTGTGTGTGTGTGAGTGTGTGTGTGAGAGTCTGTGAGTGTGTGTGTGAGTGTATGTGTGTGTGAATGTGTGTGAGTGTGTGTGTGTGAGTGTGTGTGTGAGTGTGTGTGTGGTGTGGTGTATTGTATCAAGCTAATCCACCTGGTTATATTTCTTACCTTCTGGATGGTTTCAAACTTTATTCAAATAGCCCTATGTTTAACTACACTTTTTAAAGACAATCCTTTATTTATAGACTATATGGGCAACAAAGGAATTGATGTCATCTCTTTATTCCAATTTAAACGCACAGATTTAAGTTTTTATTTCAAATTTATGACAGAAGATACTTTTTCCTTACTAATCAATTGTTTTTCAGCTGTCAAATGTCAGTGACTTCAAACCTTCCAGGTCGGAGAAAGTTCTAATGGTGAGTCTCCAATACCACACACTGTGTGGAAGATACCAATATGTGTTCCAAAGAGCAATGGTATGAGATTAAGTCACAAGCTGGGACTATTAATGAAAAGATGTCAAGGAACCATTAAAAAAAACCAGAAGCCAAGGTTGACGGGAGACCTGGAAACCCAAGAAAGACCCATGAAAGGAAGGATGAGGAAGAGCAGAGCAAACTTCTAACTTCTTGCAGTGGTTGTACCCATTTTTATTCTGAGAACTTTTAGAAACATTGATGACCAGTCTTCCTTCTCTGTTAATGATGCGTCCCAGAGGGGACGGACACAAAGCAGCACTTGCCGTGTGGCTCATGCATCTTGTCAGTCTTACTCATGCAGTGGGTCTCCCTGGAACCGTCACCACATGTTCCACGTGATGTCAAAAAATGCAAAATGGTAATAAAACCAGAACAAAGTAAGAAAGAGAAAAAAGGAGAAGAGGAAGGCGAGTATGAAGATTTCCTGCCTTAACTATTGCATGCTGGGAAGGGAGAGTCCTGAGACCGGCAGCTTGCTGTTGGATGGCTCATGGAGAAAAGAAAACAAGGGTGTTGTCTGATGTACTGGAAGGTTTTTATTAAAATGCAGTTCACACAGACACAAACACTCCCAAATCAGCCTTTAAATATGACCACTACACAATAATCTGTGTGCAGGAAGTAAAGCAAAGCTTGAACTGTGGGCCGTGGATGAGAGCAACTCCCAGTAGAAGCCCACATTGCTCGTAAGCTTTTTATGTTTAGGGCTGAATTCTTTTTTGAAAATGAAACAGACTCTTCTAATGGGAGTCCTTTCTTATGGCTAAGCTCTATGTTAATAAAAGTTTATGGTACAAAAGTTGTATTTCTATTTCCTTGCATTGCTGCTCTTCCTCCCCAGGCTGAGATCCAGTTACTGGTATTGTGAATACATTGTTATTATTTCAACTCTCTCAAGTCCTGGGCTAAATCTGGAAGGCAGCAACTTCCATTCTGCCATGCTGTGCCTACCTCTGCGGAGCTGCCACTCTTGGCACTGTACACATAGGACAAAAGAAATTCTCAGAATTGACTTTAATTAAATCCTCTAAGGCCCTCAAAGTAATATTCCTGGAATCCATTCTTGTTGGCACCATCCTTGAGAGCAACATTTTATTAAAATAAGCAACACAGAAGCGAGCACAGAGGTACAAGTTCATCAGAATTAAATCTATAAATTGACCAATGTCCCATGAGGAAAAGATTCTGCTAAGCTCAGAAGATCCTGTTGTGGAAGTAGGACTGGAACTCGCGTGCAGCTCCTTCATGTTTTATGTGCTTAGACTAGCTGGATGTCTGCCCTAGAGGTGAATGACTTTGAAGTCAGATGGTAGACAGGGCTTACCTTCACTGGAACTGCACACTGTGAAGTCACGCACTAGCCGGGATTTCCCTGAAGAGATTTTGGGTGATGAGCAGGAATAGGAGCGTGATCGGATCCCAGAAAGCAGGGACTCCTAGGAAAGGCCATGGCATTACTGAGTCACTGTCACCAAATAAAACTGCAACCCACACATTTTATCCATATGGTTATTTATTTGTCCTGGGGATTGAACCCAGGGCCTTGTGCATAACGGGCAGGGCCTTTATCACTGAGCCCAGACCATGCACTCCAGACCGTGCTCTACAGCTAAGCACGGTCTTACTACGTTACCCAGGGTGGCAATGAGCTTGGAAATGTCTGTCTATGTCTCCCGAGTAGCTGGGTTAAAAGGCCTGCACCACATTTTATGCACGATCTTAATTATTTGTTCTGTTTGCCTCTCAAAGCTTCTTTAGCGTCCTCCTTTTGATTTAATGCTTTGATAAACTTAAGCATTGTAGAATTGTTCCCAATAGTTCTCATACACATAAAAGAATGTCTTTGAGCCATTTCAACAACTTGGTTAAAAATGAGAAAGTTAAGTCACATAACCTTTTCTCCAAGTGTTCAACTATGGCTTTAATTTGTTTTTATGTGGATTATTACCTTTTTTGCTCATTTATACTTCAGCATTCAGACAAAATTCTATATTTACTGAGATCTCGATCCTTAAGCAATTTTAGAGGGTAGAGAAATATCTACTTCTAAGAGGTTTTACTCTTTTGAAGGGCTGTTTACAGTTTTAGGTGTAGCCTCTAGGGAAAGTCCTTGTGAATTCTGTTTGCCCGGCCTCATTGGTTAATAGACTTTCCACCTGTACTTCCCAGAGTGATACTATCAATGATTTATAGGATTTTAAAATCCTTCCTTTTAAATGACTCACCATTTTCATTCCTATTTCCCAATTGCATGTTATTTCTATTATATTTGCAACATATATAAAAAATGCAAGATGGCAAGATAACTAAAACATTGTTTTCTTACACGTTGTGGAAATTTTAGAGGAATAAGCAATAGAAATTCATTAAAGCTCTTTATGATGGTATCTAACTCCTATCCCACAATGCCTTAGCATTGATCCTGCCCATGTATTTCTGAGGTGATACTTACAGTGAGAGGTAAACGGAAGTAGTGCAGAATTCTTTACTAAAATTAAGTCATCACAAAGCTCCTTGTGTGGGAGCGGGTCTTGCCCATTCTTCCTGAGTAAAAACACTTGGTCCCTGGGGAGCCATTGGTTAAAGGGCTCAGGACAGAGCTGAGACAGAAGCCTGACCTAGGTTCAAAGGGCCTTGGCCGAGCTGCTTCATCTGGGTGCACCCACTGGGGCCAGAGACTGAGTGGATGCTGACTGTACTCTAACCCCAGCAGGTAATGGATCACAGGAGGCCACCAGATGTCATCCTCTTCACTTGCATCATGCATGGTAACCATTGTTCATGACAATGGAACCCTGGAAACTATACTAAACCTTTTGGCAAAGTTGTGCTGGGTAATTACAGAGGCAAAGCAAGCTGTGCTTTACAGAACAAAATCTTCCTGTGAAAAGGAATATGAAATTGCTTCCAAAGAGCTATCTTTCATACAGAGGAATGATAAGGTCTTCACATTCCATTCAAACCTCAAAACTAGCTAGTATTAACATTCACAATCATATCTATTGTTTTTTCTTGAATAGTAGTCCTCCCCACATCTATTCTTTTTTACTCAGAATTATCATAGGTTGTTCAGGCTCAGAAGACAAGGCTAGATCTCCATGCTACAGAGGGAAAAGGATTCAGTGTGAGGGTTAGAAGACCTTAATCTGAGTAATGACATGTGAGCAACCTGGGCTCACCTAGACAAAACTCTAACTCTCTCAAACCATCAAATAAAAGTTACTTATGTCTTAGGTGGGCTATGAAAAACTTCTATGTTTTGTGTGTATGAGTGTGAAAATATATATGCATATTCACACACATATATACATTATATATATATTCACACACACATACACACACACACACATATATATACACACAATATATATATGAATTCAGACCACACACACATATGTGTATATATATATTTAGACCATCTTTATATTACAGGGTACCCTGCAAAAGCAAGGTATTATCATACAAACCATGTCTTCTGGGGAGAACTCTGGCATTTCACACACTGTTTTGCAGTAGTGAATGCAATTGAGGAACAAAATGAGTGGATGGTAACAGAACTCTAATAGAAAAAAAATAGATATGTTCAAGCAGGATTTCCTTTGAAAAGCTGAATTAAAGTATTTATTTTGTTAAAAAACATGAACAAATGAAGCTTGTGATATTTTTAGAAAGAGTAAAACTTCAAGATGATGAAGGGACATTGGAGATTAGCTCAGTAAGCCAGAATGCCCGCAAACGTCACCTCCGACTTACTGACATCGTCTGCCTCCTTGCCCAGGCTAAAGGTTATATGTGCAAACCATGCTTGATGACTTTAACTCAGTTCCAACAGTTTTCCTGCCTCTGCCTCAGGAAGGAGAGTGGGACTATTATATGAAAAGGGGGCATTTCCCATGTATGCAAAAATGGCATTATTCCTCATGGGTTTGTAATACCAACCAACTGCTGGAAATGTTGTACAAATTAAAATGGAGTCATGGACATTAAAAATCAGGTACCACAGGAGTCTACCCTGATGCATATTTCTTTTTGTAGAAAGAAGATAGAATCTGCTTTCCTATCCTGTGTCTTTCCTACACGCAGGACAAACATTGAGGAGCTTACCTTTGAATGCAGAGCACTGGACAGAGAGAGTGATTCGGTCCTGGAGATGTTACAGTCTGATTCAGTGTTGGTGTCAAAGGAGTCCAGTTCATCCCCGCTGGGGAGCCCGGTTCTTGTGGAATTCTGAGAGTCCACAGCATAGCAGATGCGGGGCTCAGAACACCCTTCTCCTTCACTATCGGCAACCAGGGCATCCAGGCTAGAACTAAAGCATGAAATAAAGCACTCAGTGGACAGACAGACAGACAGACAGACAGACGGACACTGGTTTTTTATTCTTCTGCATTCAGCCTCTCTCACTGGTTGAGACACAATGAGTGGTCATGTGACTTCTCACTGATACTGCTTTTTATACTTTTTTCCATCCAAATCTCTTTTGAAACAAACATTTTTACTGTTTTTTTCTCTTTTCTTTATGTGTACACAAGTGGGTAGGTGTGTGCATATATGTGTCACCAAATGTGGTAATGTCTGGCTTTTCTATGTCTACTGGTCTGCTAATACTCAGCATCGTGGTTTTCCTCTACTGTGTTTTCGTTGGCTTTTTTTAAAGGCCTTACTTTCAAATCAATAAAATACAGAAAATTAAAAGAGGGCAACATTTTGATATCGACATAAAAATGATGGGGACAATTTTTAAAGTGAAACCATCTCCCCAGGTTCCTGCAGGTTTCCCCCAGAACAAAGCGTCTTACCTTCTTTTCTTGAGATGACTCTGCTCCTTTTCAAATCCGTGGAGACCAAAAGAAAGGTTCAAGTGGGAAGCGCGAGAACTGGGTGGAGACACGCAGGACTGCCGAGCTGCAGCATCCAGGGTCCCCTCACCATCCTCACCGAGTGGGCGTCCGCAGGGACTGGGGTCGGGAGGAAGGATGTGCATGCAAGCCTGAGGCCCCAGCGTGGACCTCATGGACTCGGGGCTAGTATGGGCGGAGAGTCCCTCTATGTTTATATAGTTGATGTCCAAATCGCCAACCTGGGTGTTGGAAGAGAACATTTTGTCAAGCAAATGCAGGAAGGGGTGGTTTAATCAAAATCAACAAAACTCCCAGAGATAACAAGTCTCCACCACACTTATCGTTTGCAGCAAATGAGACTCTAAGAGTAGGGCACGGTGATACCTCAGTTGGTGAAGTGATAGGGATCTGCCTTCTAGTCGCCAGGCCAGGCATGGCAGTGTGTCTGTGACCCCCGACAACAGGAGGAAGGAGACAAAGGATGCCTGAGCTTGCTGTGTGGCCCTGATCTTGAGCTCATCTCAGTAATCCTTCGCTGTGCTTATTGAATTGGGCATCTGCATTCTCTTTGTCTTATTTGTTTTGTATTATTAAAGCCAACATGCCTCTCACCTCAAGTACTCATAAACAAAATTTATATCCTAACTTCATCTTTGGGTGGTTATTTTTTTTTCAATTTTAGTGCATTTGTAGAACACTGTAAAGATAATTTCCCCTCATAAAGTTGAAGCATTCTCAATAGTTGGGGTAAATGGAAGTAGGATTAATAATCTGTCCAGTGAGGAAATAAAAACTCAAAAAGTCCACTGAAATTGTGGAGATAATATAATAAAATAAAAAATCTCTTTAAGACCAGACCATGACCACAACAATTATCTGAATGTTAAAAACTATAAAACTCGGAAGACAGAATTTTAAAAAGACACAGAAATGCAAGATATCCTTGTGATTCCAGATTGAAAGAGCTGGTGTCCTCTGACCTCTATGTTTGCACTGTGGCTTATATACACCTGGACTCACACACACAGACACACAGACACACAGACACACAGACACACAGACACACAGACACACACACACACACACACACACACACACACACAGAGCGAGAGAGAGAGCGCAATGATTCAATTTTAAACATACAAAGGTCCCAAACCGACCCTTTTTCAAAGAAGATTCCCTAATAGCCACCATACACATGAAAAGATGCCTACTAACACCAGTCACCATGGAAATGCAAATCAAAACCACAGTGAAGTATCATGTTGAAGCTGTCACCAAGTCACCAAAAGGCAGCACAAGAGACTTAATGAGGTGAATAGAGAAGGGAGCTCTGGCACACTTTTGACGGAGCATGTAAATTAGCAGGGCCATCAGTGAAAACATCGGAGAGATTCCTCAAAAACCTCAAAATATAGCAACCATACCACGTAGAAACCCCACTTCTGGGTATGCATCCAAGAGAAATACAATCGCTGTCCTCAAGAACTATCTCTACTCTGATGTGCACAATGTACATGAGTCTCAACACATCGCCTTGTATAGTTCAGGCACTTCAGCAACTCTCCCTCAACAGAGCTAGAGAATAAACCTCATATACTGTCACAAATATAACAGATCTTACATGTAAATATCCATGTAAGTGTGGCTACCACATAGTCTAACCATCCTGAATCCCAAATGACCCAGTACTCCAACCTGATTTCTGTAGCTACAGCTCACACTCAGAGGGCTTATGTCAAGCAAGCAGTTGTTTATAGTTGGTATCAGTTCTGATATGTTGGTTTCTCCATCATTTTGAATCCACCTCAGCCTCTGCCATGGTGCCATGCATTTAGTATCACATTGACTCGTGACACTAGAACAGAAGAGCAGGACACCCAGCCACAGGCTGAAACAGAGATCTACTGGGAAAGAGAAGTGGTAAAATGCCTTAACATGCAATCATTGTGTGCAAGTGCACATGCTCACATGTCAATGGCATGTCTGTATGGAGGCTGCTTTTAAGGTAGCAGACAAAAGCAGGATTTTCATATCGTCAAAGCTATCCAAGAAAATTCCTTAAGATTATGACAAATTGAGCCAGGCAGTGGTGGCACATGCCTTTAATCCCAGCACTTGGGAGGCAGAAGCAGGTGGATTTCTGAGTTCGAAGCCAGCCTGGTCTATAGAATGAGTTCTAGGACAGCCAGGGCTACACAGAGAAACCCTGTCTCGAAAAAAACAACCAACCAACCAACCAAACAAACAAACAAACAAAAAGATTCCAACAAATTAGAATGTGAAAAATTTTACATTAATAATATCATTTAATTTTATAAATACAAAAAGCTTCAAGATGGCTGGGCTGAAGAATAAACCCAAACTGAGTAAAGCTGGTACACCTAAACTTTGAGCTTGAGCCCACAAGTCTCCATTGGGAAAGGAATGGAGACAGTCTGAATGCTCCGGCTTCTTCATGACCAGACACTGTTCTGTCTGCACATCAAAGTTATCCGATCCCCACACACATCAGCTGGCATGCTATGAGGATTAAAGATAATTTATGTGACCACATCAGATGGAGTGGGACCAGGTATCTACCTGCTCTTACTGTCCGGTAGATTTAAATACATACAAACACACACACACACACACACACACACACACACGAAGGGCAGAATGGAGGAATAAAGGAAGGAAGGGAGAGAGAGAGAGAGAGAGAGAGAGAGAGAGAGAGAGAGAGAGAGAGCGCTCTTGTTGAAAGGCTATGTGAGTGATATTGGTAGCCCACTGTCATTTCCCCCATTTCCTGGTTGGCTTCACCAAGGAGCTTTCCCATCTCCTCTCCCCACCTCGCCCCCCCAACTAAACTCAAGATCCTTCTCTTCCAGTGCTTCCCTTTCATCCTGGGAAGTGGTCCAAATACCCCTGGTCACCTCAGGATGCTGTACCTGATCAATCACCATACAGTTAGCGTAGACTTCATCACCCCCGTTCAGCACGTCAGAGAGCTGGCCTGCAGCAAGGGACGCTGGGGCATGTTTGGATTTTTTGAGGCCATCAAAGGAGTGATCTAGAAGAAATGAACAATGAACAGGACTGAGAGATTGTGAAGTATGACTAATTTATCTTACAGCAAAGTTTTACCTTCTTAGACAAACCACCCCTAAAAAAGTGCATTTTGTACATGGTACTTTCTGTCTTCATACCTTAAGATACACGGCTCAATTACCTTCGCTTCTACACCTAAACCTTCTCAGTTATCAAGAACTTAAATAGTTCTAGACAGTGGAAAAAATTAGAAGGGCATTTTTTTAAATAAATGTAGAATAAATATTAATCTATAACTTAAAAAATAGTTCTAGACAGGTACATATCAATCCACTGCAGGCATAGATTCCCCTTCATAAAAGACCCTTAAATTCTCACACATTGAACCCAACTCTGATAACATGGAAACATTAGTCCATATCACACTTCTCAAGTATGCGACAAGTTCAGACTTGATGAGTTACTAACGATCCAAAGATAGCAGGGAGCCCAGTGGTGGTGGCTCTGGATCACCAGCAAGCCCTCACAGGTAGCTCTTTCTGTCATTCTGAATCACAGAGATGGCTTTTCTAGCTTCCATGGTCTCAGCTATGTATCAAATAGTACAAGCCACTGAGAGCAGGCCCTGGAGGTTGAGACGCTACTGTATCTGCAGAGCCTGCCTTCCTGTGCCCCGCTTGTTGATTCAATCTCCAGACACCCTCGTGGAGTCTCTGCATCTGTAAAGTAGGCTAACAGAACTCTTTCCCTTGTATGCTGAATAAAATGAGTCTGGATATGTACAGCAGCTGACAGTAAGTGCTCCGTTAATATGATATGTTACTGTTATTAATGTGTGCTGTTATTATTATGATCTTTAATCATGATTAATGTGAAGTACAAGGATAATAATACTAACCATAGTACTGTATCTGTAAGTGACTTTAATGGGGCAGATATGTGGTGTATCCACAGTGTTGCCTAGCAAGTTTTCTTGAATAGATACAAAAGGGAAAGAACAGAGCTAGGCGTGGTGGGACATTCCCTCAAACCCAGCAGGGAGGCAGATGAAAGTGGATCTCTGAGTTTCAGGCTACATAATAAGACCCTGTCTTAAAAACAACACAAGAGACAGTACTGCCCCCAAGGCCAATAGAATTGGCATGTGTCCCACTGCCTGTCTTACCTCTGGCACAGGGTAAAATCTGACTGAAACATGACTCATGACTCCTGACTGAATTGATGTGCCATAGTTAAAATTTCTATTTTTCCATAGAAAGTTCTGGAGGACATAAAAGATATAAAGACATATGAATTGAACAGACCAAATGGTCCTGGCTTCAGATTACAAGTCTAGATCCACTTTCCTCCCAAAGAACACAAAGATGGCTCTTTATTAAGCTTCTTAAGAGACTATACAAGATAGAGGAAAGTGTTTTCATATATCCATAATGGGCGATTTTATAAATTTATTTAGCTACCTAGCAATGTGATACACACAAAGCCCACAGCTCCTTTACAAGTACGACCTTTATGATAAACGGCTGTACACATTCATCCTAATTACGCAGAAGAGGCTCCAATGGTTATAAATCAAGGACACAACAGAACACCTCCAGTGTTCTGCAAGCCAGAAGACGCTTGCTCATTTGTCGTTCTGAAGAATGTTTGAAAGCAGTCAAGAATGACACAGCATGATCCTGTGGCATGTGATCAGTCCAGCCGGGCTGTTCTACAGTGTTTTGTTTTGACAGACGTGAAACACCTGACATTTCTGCCACCGAACTTAGAGGCCATTCATCTCCCTCCTCAAGGCCGCCCTATGAAGACTTCATTCACAACTGAATTAACCTAAGCACTGATAAGATATGAATGGAAGATACAGAATCCAGTGAAATCTATCCTAAATTATAGGATCTTGATGAAGGTATTACTCAGTCACCTCAGCTTCATTTTGAGCTGTTTTTCTGTGTGCATGTATGCATACTCACATGTAAGTGCTGGAGGGGGGGCGTCATGAGGAGAGCATCTGATCCCCTGAGGCTGGAGTTAATTACAGGTGGTAGTGAGCCTCCAGGTGAGGGTGCTAGGAACTGGACTCTGATCCCCTTAAAGAGCAAGTGCTCTTTAACAAGCATGTCTCTCAAGAGCCTTGTTCTTAATAACCAAGAACATTGTGCCAAGAACACTGTGCATTTGTTCCAGGCATGAGCAGGCTCAGAAATCACTGCTGTTCTCTAGCACTCAGCTGGAATGGATTTTGTCCACCAACCTGTGTCCTGTGTCCCATGTCAGGGTCTCAATGATGACTGTGTGCATGTCACGAAAGAAACTACAAGGTGGCTGAGTATAGAGAGAGTCAATTTGTACTCTGAATTATTAATTTAATTAGGGTTTAGAAAATGATATGATTGAGTTACAAAGGCAGGCTATGAATGATCTCTTAAATATCCAAAGCTCCAAAAAAATATCAAAAATTTTCTTTAAACATTTGGATCACATATACATTTGGTGGCCAATCTAACTCAAACTCCGTACAGCCTTTATCTCCCCTACTTAAGGTCAGCATTCAGACATTTGCCACAGAGATACTACTAATGTCAATGGCTGCACTGTCCTTATGTCTCCTAAAAGAGTCACAACTCGTGAAGTAGAAGCCTCATGGCAAAAAGACAATTTCCACAAACACTGAGCTGAGACTTCCAAAGAAGAGACTGTCAGTCTCAATAGTAGTCACAGCTGACACTGGACCAAAACATCCCAAACCTTTATCATTTCTCTCTCAAATCCACATTCTTCAATAGCCGTGGTTCTCAACCTGTAGGTTAGGGCCCCTTTGGGGAAAGGGGTTAAATGACCCTTTCACAGGAGTCCCAGGTTAGATATCCTGCATATCAGATGTTTACATTAAGATCCATAACAGGAACAAAATTACTGTTATGAAGTAGCAATGAAAATAATTTTATGGTTGGGGGTCACCACAACATGAGGAGCTGTATTAAAGTGTCTCAGGGTTCAGAAGGTTACGAGCCTTAGTGACACATCTTCATTGCTGTTTTTTTAGTATTCCCATAAGATTCGCACACTTTTTCCCCTTTACATGATGTCATTTTGAAAGAAATACCTTATCCCCAATATAAACAGAAAGCCAGTCTTCCCTGACAAAAGTAGAAATGAATGGAAAAGCTTTTTCTCCCCCTCAGAATTGAAGCAATACAATAAATTCCAAGTGTGGTTACCTATGCAAGCTGCGGGAGCCTGAGAGGTGTGCCTCTGTGAACTGCATGGAGATTCCAGGGACCCCAGACGCTCTGCAGATGTGACACATGCAACCGAACTATTCTTTCTAGCAATGGACAGATCAGTAGAGCCTGAGCAGCAGATAGCTCAGTCAGTACATTACTTGCTACATAATCATTGGGATCAGAGTTCAAATCCCAGAACCCGTGTCGGGAAGGAAAAAGAGCCCTGCATGGTGACACATGCCTGTAATGTGTCCTGGGGAGGCGAACACGTCCCTAGAGCTTGCTAATCAGTCAGTCAAGCCACTTGGTGAGTCCCACGCCAAGGAGAGATCTGGCATAGCTAACTACACTTGGGATTTATTGTATTGCTTCAATTCTGAGGTGACCAGCACTTGAGGAAGGACACCGAGGCTTGACTTTGGCTTCTACAGCATGACCATACAGATGCACATACATGATCATATGTGCACGAGCGTACACACACACACAGCAACACGCAGAGCAACTTGTAAAAGAAATGCCTAGTTCTTACAGCTTGACTGTGAAGACGCTCTGAGCTCATGGACTTGAACACTCAGTTCCTACCTAGAGTACTGTTCTGGGAGGCCATGGGGCTTAGCTGGCAGTTGTTGACAGGCAGTGAAAGTTGTCCCCATGGGACGAGTCACAGCTACAAGCTCCCATCCACACAGACCTAGCCTCTCCTATCAATCTTCCCTCCCATGAATCTCCCACAAAACCTTCCTCCCTTAAACCACTTCTGTCAGACTGCTTGTCACAGATAGAAGCATCAAACTTAGCTGAGAGTGTAGCTAGGCGTGCGTGGCTCAGTGTGAGTGGCTTGGTGTGACCTAGCATGAAGCTAGCCACCTCCAAGACAGCTGCTCCCAGACCTTGTCATCACCCTGTCACCCCAAGGATGCCCCACTGTGGATTTTGATATTTATGTATAGTTTTGACTTAAAAAAAAAATGCTGGGCCAGTCAAGTGGTCTAGTGGGTTAAAGGACAACCCTGGTAAGGATCCTTCCCAGGATCCATATCAAGTAGAAGAGAACTGACTCTACAAAGCTGTCCTTTGACTAAAATGCACGTGTGCGCGAGCACACACACACACAGACACACTAAATAAACAAACAATTTCACTTTTAGCTATAGCTTTACATGTTTAAAAACAACCCTATAATCCCAGCACTTAGGAAGTAGAGCTCTTAAGGTAGAGTAGTTCAAGGTCAATTTTGGCTACATGAGGCCCTGTCTCACAAAAAAAGCAAAACAAAAAACAGCAACAAAACCCAGTACAGCTGGAACACACCAAACATTGCATAGGCTACATCAAAAAAACCATGTAAAAATGCTACTTTTATCTCAGTTCCAATAGGGTTTCTTTCTCTCGAATGACTCAAAAGCAAAGACTTCTAAATCTGAGGGATTAAAGCTGCTGAGGGAAAAAGACAGATCCATCAGATATGGCACTTCCCCAGAACAGCAGGGGTGGCTCAGGAAGGAGAGGACATGACAAGACGGGTGGATGTGGGCCAGCTTCTTCCTGGGGTCCCTGTAGGATGAACAGCTTCTCAGGGGATGCCCAAGCCTCCTTCAGTTTTTATCCTCACTGCTGGGTAGCCCCACCGGAGAACCCTAAAGCACAGAGTCCCATAGCCATCTCTTGCTACACCAGATGTTCTAGCAACAGGCAACTGACTGCAAAGGTTTTTTTTTTTTTTTTTTTTGTCCTGGGAAGAGGGCCCTTTGGCACCAAGAAGGTGGAGGTGGGGAAGTGGCTGAAGTGTCTCGATTCTCTGAAAGGTGCCACAAATCTAGCAGGAAGTGGTTCGCAACACAGAGCAGCTTGGACGTCAGTAAGCTGACTTCTGATGAAACCCAGCTTGCCTTCTGAAAGGCCAGGCCCAGTAGCTAAAGGAAAGTGTAGCCTACTTGCCTGGTTATGTAAGAGATACACACCCAGACATAAACAAACCTGTGGCCAGCTTCCTGCAAGGCTGCTGCCTCGCCTGTCCTCACCCACTCCCCGCCATGCTCTCACCACAAAGCGAGGCAGGGCTTGCAGTCCAGAAGCCTCTTGCCTACAGTTTGTCAAATTAGTGTCCTTCCTTCCTTCCTTCCTTCCTTCCTTCCTTCCTTCCTTCCTTCCTTCCTT
>NW_021620701.1:2204864-2240472 GCF_004785775.1 Grammomys surdaster | reverse complement strand
CTTCCTTCCTTCCTTCCTTCCTTCCTTCCTTCCTTCCTTCCTTCCTTTTTTCTTCCCTCACTGTGCTTTCTTTCGTCACAGGACAATATGAGCATAGCAGGACTTATTAAGAATAATTAGCCATGGCACCCTGGGTAAGCCTGGCTTCAGAGTTCAGCGTGAAGCAGCCTATGAAACAGTGACCACTATTCTCAACAGTGGCCCTCAAAGGACAGCTCTTGTAGCCTCCACTGGGGCCCACAGCAGTGTTCGTCCAGTCATTCACGTCCTCGCTACCTCACTGTCTCTTACACCAGTTATATGTGATTATTATATATGACCATTCCCCTCCAAGAATGTAAATCCTGTAAGAAAAGAGACTTTGTATGTTTTGTTCACTTTATCCCCAGGGCAAAGAAGTAGGCTGGGCCATAGTATGCAATTCATAACTGTGGAAATAAGGAATAATTTCACCTCAAGAAAACACACTTGTATCAAGAATAATGAAGAGAGCCGGGCAGTGGTGGCACAAGCCTTTAATTCCAGCCCTTGGGAGGCAGAGGCAGGCGGATTTCTGAGTTCGAGTCCAGCCCGGTCTACAGAGTGAGTTCCAGGACAGCCAGGACTACACAGAGAAACCCTGTCTCGAAAAACCAAAAAAAAAAGAGTAATGAAGAGAATACTCTTTTGGGGGCTGACATGTTTTTTTCTGCTTCTGGAAGCTTCCATAACGGTGTCTCCCCTGTTCTTGCTCTGCTCCAGCACTTTCTTCTTTCTCCCACTCATTCTAACCCTTTCCCCAATATTTACCAGGAACCTGCTAATTGAATGACCTGCTGGGCCAGCCCAGGCCTCTCTGCCTCTCTGATGCTAGAGTTTGCAAACATAACATCCTCAAGGCGAATCCACTGCCAAGTCTCTGCAGGCCGACAGGCCCTCCTTCCTGAGTTCTTGCATTTGCCCTGTGGCATCCATCACACTCTATGGGGGAGGGGGGATTAATTTCACTCCCCTGGATAGAGGTAACTTTCTGGTTTGATCTGACCAGTAAACAGAGCGAACAGAACGACGCAGACCCTGTGTGCTCCCTCTGTACTATTTAATCCCTTTCCTTACAACATCAGGAGCTGGTCATAGTGGCAGAAGGCTGTAACCCTAGCATTCAAGAGGCGGAGGCAGGAGGACTGTGAGTGGAAAGCCTGTTTGGGCTATCCAGTGAGAGTCTGCCTCAAAAAATTAAAAGAATAGATTATCAGGATTATTAGACTCTCTCCTAAAGAAATAAGGGAGTATCAGGCAAATTTGCAAGTAAAGGAACTGGGGGAAGGGAGGGGGAAAGCATCTAAATGAGGGAGAAGAAATAAAACACGAAATACAGCAAAAGCGTCATCTGCAGCACTCTTGTTCCCCCGTGACAGACACTGAACCCCACTCTACATACATACTACATACACTGTGCTCGTCACAAACCAGACACTTGGGAGTCTATTTAGTCATGTGATCCCAAACAACAAGGGCAAGGAAACCAAGGTGTCCTCCAAGCCCCGCTCCCCCAAGATCACATGACCAAATAACTGGCAGTCACCCCGCTGGACTACTCCAAGTAGTTTATTACTGGGGTCACTGAGTGTTCTATTGTGAAGCAAAGAATATTATGTTTGACTCTGGAATACACTCTAGCAGAATTTAGAGGTTAAGGTTTGTTAGATTAAAGTTAAGTTGATATTCCCAACATTTCACGGTGGACATCCCACAGAGGTTCTGAAGGCACACCTGACTTTGTGAAAGAAAGATGGTTTAGTAGTGCGATTTTCTTTTTTCCAAAAATGTAGATATCACACCCATAGAAACTGACATATGCTAGAATATTTCACAGAAATTATTTTAGATATTCAGGCAGAGCTCCAATCTGGCATGGCCAATAATTCTTAACTGCCTTTTGATTGTCAACCCATCTCTCTCTCTCTCTCTCTCTCTCTCTCTCTCTCTGTGTGTGTGTGTGTGTGTGTGTGAAACAGTCTGGGTGAATTACCTATAATCATATAATCATTTTTTATTATTCTTAGAGGAATGAACTGTCAAAAATAATACCATTTAATTTCTTTCTCCACAAACCAATGCCTCTGGAATACAGCACACATCTGAGACACAGTGATCATGACTTTATGCTATGGTTACAACGTACAAGTAGGAAAATCTGAAATTTCCATCAGCTTTGTAACAATAGATTGCACTAGACAAATAGAGTATAAATGCAACTATAATCAACTTGTAACAAATACATTATGAATGCAACTTATATGGCATGTACATTTAAAAAAAAATAAAGAAAATGGCATTTGAGCAATGTCCAGAATTTTCCCATTAAGAAGTCTCATTAACATGCTTCAGTGTGACTTATTTCTAGGTATGTTTGCCTTCTTCCTGGGCCCCCAGTGTGTAATTTCTCCTAGTAACTTGCTGCCAGGATATGACAGTGTAAGGCTGGCTGAGAAAACATCCATAAAACAGCAGATGTATAATCTCATTTTGTTTTAACAGCACAACACTCAAAATACTCAGGAGAAAGAGCCATAAAGCAAAACCAAGATGCCGACAGATAGCTGAATGTCATGAAGCATATTCACTTTTAACTTGCAAATTTTTATGACCTACACTGTCTAGATTTTCAACATTGTTATATATAATAAACAAGAGAGGGGAGAAAGTCCCTTTCTTTTGTGATGTGTCATTTCATGCAAAACAGTAGTTTATCAGTAAGCTCCCCATACTGGGTAATATATGCAGAAATGTATTTTCTGGAAATGTTTTCCCTAAGAGCACACAGGGCTGTTTTTAACCACCTGTCCTTATATCTATACACACATGGGGATTAACATAACCATTTTTTCTAGTTCATTTTATTTCCTGTGTTTTAAATTCCTTCTTGACAGTTTCATACACGTACATAACACATACAGAGCACTCTCATTTTCTCCCATCTCCCTACTACCCGTCTACCCCACCTCAGCCCAACAACTCTCTCCCATACATTCATGTCTGACAGTGCGAGGTGGGCTGTGGATGTAGTTTGGCCAAAGTGCATTTGCCTAACGTGCACAAAGCTCTGGGTTCTATCCCAGGACTACCAGATAAAGGGGGTAGACTACTGGGGCTCAGTCTCAGCAATGACCAAGAACAAGCCTTATCCTTTGCCCATTAAATTGTTTCCCAATTTATGGGACCTTTGCCAATTTCTGGAAGGCAGAGAAGGCCCTAACACCTTCAGTGTGAGCCACAAGTAAGCATGCAGCTGCCCTCCCAAGGAGAATAAGCATTCCCAGAGAACGGTTGCCACTCTCCTCAGCCATTCCTCTTCAAAGCTCCCTTGGGACTTTGCTGGTGTTAGTCTTGGCATGGAAAACCTCACCTCAAGCTCTTCTGAGCTAGACCTGTGGCTACTCAGAGAATTATTCAGATTCCAAAAAGACCTTCATCCCAGGAATTTCCTGTGGGCTGGATGGAAGCTAGGTCACTTGCAGAGCGCAGTCTGTACCAAGAGACATTCAGGAAGAGAAACCAGGAGACCTCTGCCCATCATCCCAAAGCTTCCAGTGTCCTCAGAACTTGCCTTACCCCCTGGAATCATACCTCAGTGTCAAGTCCTGTTACCAAGAGCGATGGCTACAGACAGGAGCCAGTGCACTGCAGGGGTGACAGGCCTTTCTCAGACGGTCAAATCCTCTTTTCCATGCCCAGTTAAATTTGGTTCTGTCAAAAGGACTTTAGCAAAGTCCTTTTCTGCTGTTTGAAAAACCTAACAGGCATAAGTATTGACTGAGAAACTAGCCCCAATCCCTCACCCCATCCCCAACCCGGATTCATCACACCTAAAAGGCATTGAGGAAAGTGGCAGAGGGTGGGCCTGGGGTGGGGGGCAGAGAGAAAAAAGCCATCTTTTGAGAGCAACAATTTCCTTCAAGTTTTTCCTAGTCCTCTTTTCTAACTATAGCAGTGCAAAGTGGCCTTTTCCAGAGTGCGTGTTTACATTCAGAACAGACTCTCAGTGTGTAAGAAAGTTGTTTCTGCCCTCGCTTCCACAGAGCAGTCAAGAGATCCTGTGTTGGTATGGACTCTGGTGTGATTGGGTTCCATCAACAGCCCCTTTCCTCTTGATGGCATCCTCTAAGGCCCGAAGCAAATGAGCACAAAAGAAACACTGGCAAGCTGTGGTGGACACCAACACATGACACAAGCCCCAAGACAGAACTGAAAGACCTCAAATATAAACTGGGTTGGTTTTTTTCCCAAAACCACCTCAAGTAACTCAAAAAACCATAAGCAAATGGATGAGAAAGAGATATCCTTCCATGTCATCATCATGGGAACTCGATGAATAATTCGAACCCTTCATATGGAAAGACACTGGCACACAGGCGTGTTCCACAAAAATGAACAATAAACTAGTTCATTACTAATGCTACAAGGAGCTTCAACGCCCCAGGACTTGCCTCCAGAGAAATATATGCTTTCACCCCCTAAATGCCATCAAAAATGACTGAGGTCTACCATAGGCAAGGTATTACATTAGCACATTAGAGAATGATACATAAATTAGACATTAGAAATATAAAGTCATTTATTTGTTTCTTAAGTGTCTTCAGCAAGAACAAGTTTGAGTGAATGAGTGGAAGAATGATGAATGAATGAATGAATGAATGAATGAGTGGGAGAATAAATGAATGACTGGGAGAGTGAGTGAGTGAATGAATGGGAGAATGAATGAATGAGCGGCTGGGAGAATAAGTGAGAGAATAAATGAATGAATGAGTGTGAGAATGAATGGAATTGATAAAAGCTAAGTACTGCCAGGTAGTGCTCAAATCATTCTATGTTTCTTCTAGGTGAGAAACTCTACTGAATTCTTGGCTCCTACTTCATTATCACGGGGACTCTCTGGACAGATAAGCATGAGAGAGAGCTGGGAATGGGATTTATCCACCATCAGGGCTCTACACTGTAGGATAATGGAGATTATAGGCATAAATAAGTTTCTCTGCCTGGAGCAAGCAGTGTGAGACAGGTTGGGGCCACTCTGAGAATAAGTGGGTTTTTCTAGTTTTATCCAGATCACGTGAATCATGAAGGAATGAGGTGTATACACCAAGGTCAAACCACAGTGCCAGGCTCAGCCTCCCAGGCTGCTCTCAGTTGCCTACATGTGAGGATGACACTCCAAGGTCCTAAACACCTCAAAGAGAGGCAATCAGGGGCTTGGCTCATCGTATATGTCTGGCCATCATATCCACCATAGTGCAAAAAAAAAAAAAAACAGATGTATGGTAGATGCTTCTGGAGAGAGCATCTGGGACAGCATCCAGAGCCAGAGACCCCCAAGGTTCTGTCATATGAGAGGTGAGGTAAAGCCAACTCAGTGTAAGTCCGAAAGGAGAATCACCAAGCCCTGCCAGACACCAGGAGAGGATCCCAGCTGCAGACCTTGGTCACAAGTGCCAAAGTCATGTTTCTGAGAAGAGGCTAGGTCAGTACAGGAAGACCCAGAAATCACTGCAAAGATTCAAGAACCAGGCCCCTCCTACCAGCAACTGCCCCCCCACTCCCACCAGGAAGCCACATTGAAAAGTGGGGTGAAGAACTCTCAGGAGAAATCCAGGGTACCAAATTAATATCTAGTGATACCAAGCAGTTGCTGAAAATGACTGCTTACATTGTCACATCAAACCAAGTTTTCCATATTAAAAATATGCTCTTGACCTCCCTCACCCCACAGCGTATAGGGTAGTACTTGTGAAAGACTGAATGTAGATCAGATAAACAGGAAATAAACCAACATTCACAGCCCGAGTTCCATGGTCTAGCATTGGAGATTTGAAATGCATAGGACAAACCCTACTTTCCAGGGACCCTCAGGGTAGAGATGTGAACTGCTAGCTGGGACACAGAAAGAGAAGGGCTATCAGAAGAATTCATGCCCAGCAGAAAGGCGGCTGAGAGAGAACGCTGACCTCTGAGGGGTACAGGGAAGACCTGAGGAAAGGGCCCATGAGCTACACTTGAAGGAGAAGTCAGACAGAGGTTTCCAGTTTGTGAGAAGAGATATTGAATTTGCTAAAGTCAAAGGAGACGGAGGAGTCTTTGAGGGTAACTCATAGAACTGAGTGAATTTACTCGCCAAAGCTAGGGAAGTGAGCAACTACAGGGGCCTTGGAGAGGAGACAGGCGCATGGCCTGGAGCCTCACAGGGCCTTACCATTGATTTGCTTCTCTTTGTATTTCTTCTGACTATAGACTAGTTTTGTATAGGCAATGGCTTCACCACCAATCTTTCTAGAGATACCACTGGAGAAGAAAGGCATGTCCCTCCAAATTCCAGTTTGAGAAACCCAAAGAAAAGGTTCTGACTGGTTGTATCTGGGTGATGTGCCCACCACGGGCCTATCACTGTGGCAGGAGGAACACTGTGGGTCTCATCTACGTGAGATCCTCGTCGAAGTGTCCCTAAGAAGGCTCTCTCTCATGTGCGAGCAACATGGCCGGAATAGGAGAGCTGCCCTCTCAAGTATGTGAGCCTTGTTCGGCCAAGGGAAAGGTGTCAAGCAGACAGAGATAACCACACAGGCCCGTGAAACAGGGTTACACAACATTTCCATGTGAATTAGTGGTCCACACAACTGGACTCTTTACCATTACCTTGTTATGCTGAGTGTATGTCTGACTCTGCATGTTTGTTTTGAGGGACTACCTTCCCTGCTCAAACCTCATCCCTTCCCCAGGCTGCTGACTGGCATTCCTTCACCACGCCTTCCGCCTTACCTTCCTACAGCTTTTCTTGTTTTGTTTTGTTTTGTTTTGTTTTGTTTTGTTTTGTTTTGTTTTGTTTTGTTTTGTTTTCGGTGCTGAGGATTGAGCCAACATCTGTCTTACATATGCTGGGCAGGCACTCTACCACTGAACCACCCTCCCAGCCAGGATACCTTCTCTTCACCATGAAATTCAACTGTAAGTTCTAGCAGTTTTTCCTGTGGGAGTTGGGGAGATGTCTCCTAAACATGGAGACAATAAGTTGTAATACTGTCTTCTTTGCCCCTACAGAGATGGGAGGAGGGAATCACTTTCAAAACATTAGCTAAGTATTTGTTTGGCTAAGGGGGGTAAGGTTCTGTTAGCTCTGTTGCCTGCCATGGGCCTACAATGTGCCCCCTCTTCTTTGTGACACAGAGACGCCTCTGGGCAGAGTCTGACACTGAACCTGCTCTCTGGGAAATTAAGTAGGAACCTCTTCAAGAGCAAAGCCAAGTTAGTGAGTTATGTCACCTTGGAGAAAGGTTTCTCTATTTGAGGCTTTCTGAAGTGACCTATTCATTCAGGCATTCTCTTGTACATTTCTAGACTAAACCCAAACACACACCCTTACCAGCACACACATACACTTGCCTATTCCATGACACTTCATGAGAAGGAAGAAAGGAATGAATACACTCGTGAAATTATACTAGTTTACCTTTAACAGCTATCACTAAACCTCTGAAACATCATCATACTTCTCCGTGCACAGTAAGGATTACTTTTCAGATCAAATATCTGTCCTTCAAATATTGAATGAACTCATTTCCAAAACCAAACAAGCACGATGACATATGCCCGTAGTACTGCCCTGGGGAGGCTGAAACAGGAGGATCATTTATTCGAGACCAGCCTGAGCAACGCAGTGAGACCCCAGCATAGAAGGAATAGAAGAATGCCATTGTCTCCACTTCTGGTATACTTTATCGCTCTGTCCACATCTCTCTCCATCTCAGAGAAGACAGCAGGCTTCCCAACATTCTCATTCTGGAGTGTTTTGAATTAGAGTGCCCTCTACAGACTCATATTTGAATGTTTAGGAGTGGCATAAGAAGATGTGGCCTTGTTGGAGTAGGGGTGGCCTTTTTTAGAGTGGGTGTGGCCTTATTGGAGTAGGTGTGGTCCTGTTAAAGGAAGTATATCACACTGGGTGGGTTTTAAAGTTTCAAATGGCCAATTGTCTGTCTCTCTCTTCTTGCTGCCTGCCGATCCGATCCAGATGTAGAACTCTCAGTCACAATTCCAGCATCACACCTGCCTGCATGCTATCATGCTTCCTACCACGACGATAATGGACTAAACCTCTGCATCTGTAATACACCCCCAATTGAATGTTTCCCTTTATAAGAGTTGCCCACGGCTATGGTATTTCTCCATAGCAATAGAAACCCCAACTAAGACAAACCCCTTTGAGGTTCCAGTTTCCCCACTTCTAGGCCTCTGTCCATCAGTTCCCAGGCCCAAAGCATGGGTGTGTGCAATACCATGCCTGTGGGTAGAGGGCAGTATCACAGGCTAGCAATAGGTCCTGCATCTGGAACCTCTAAAGTTATCCCTGCCAGCTCTCATCCTAGATAGCAAACAGTCCACAGAAGGAATGGGAGCTGAGATAGTGAGGATGCACTGGTACCTTTCTACCCACTGGAGCAAGTCCTTGCCATCGTCCCTCCATTACCCCGACTAAAAGCTGGCACACTTACTGAGAGACAGAATTCTCTTATGTTCAGTGTCTGGGCTCTGGGCTTAGTTTTGCTTTTACTAGTTCCAAAGCAGGGCAAGTCATTTTTTCTTTCTTGGCCTCAAGTCCCAAGCTAATAAAGGAAGGTGATGTCACATCTAACATGTAGGGAGGATCTGCCATTTTTTTTTAATGACAACATGTATGGAAAACATTTTCCTCATGTCTTTATTCCATTCTTTTCTTTTCCTTCCTGACATGGTTACCAGTCTCAGCATCTCCTAGAATACCTTTGGACTATTTTCTATAGTTATCACAAAATATCTGAAGCTAGGAAACTTATAAATTAAAAAGGGTTGTTTAGCTCGCAGTTCACGATGTTTAAGGTTGAAACAGCATAGCACGAACTCTTGTGAGGACTCCTTGGTTAAGTCACTAAGAGCAAAAACACAGCAGTGTGAGGTTGTCAAGGGAAAGCCTATGTAAGCCAGACTACCTGAAGACAGGCAAGGGGCAGTCTTGCTTTTTCATAACAATCTTCTCAAAAACTAACAAGGATCCCCAAAGAATTACTTTAATCCCTTCTTAGGGAAGAAGTTTTTAAGACAAAACGACTTCCTCTGGGTCTTTACTTCATCAAAGTCTCTCAGCCAAACAGCCAACACATGAGCCCTTAGGTAGCACAAACTATACTCAAAAGACAGCATTCTCTTAGCTTCAGCTTATAAAACAGAGATAATCTCCTTATTACAGAGTTATCATATTCCCTATGTCAAGCATACAGTATAAGAACCACATTCCCTATGTCAAGCATACATTATAGTTTAATTAAAAATTATATGATTGGCAAAGCATTACATAATACTGTTTAGTTGGACTGTGACTTCCAAAAATTCTAGTGGTACCCAAGTTTTTCAGGATTGTTAAATTTTCTGGTTTATGCTATCTCCTTAGGAACTACAGAGGCTTTTGCCAACATTGACAAAAATGGTGCCCCTTCACACTCTCTCGCCCTGAAGCGGGACCTGCTATGAGCTAGGGAGGAGAGAGAAGGGGAGACACCACCAGGGTGAACAAAATGCATGAAGGGAAAGTGTGTGCAGACATCTTCAAGGGGTCCTCGGACATCTGTGAAGCACACGCTTTCAGGACTGAATGATAACGAGGAGAGCCTTATGTAAGGTGCAATATCTGTGGGATTTTTTATAATTAATCTTTGATTAATAACCATTACATTTCTTAGTTGAATTGCCCACTGAAACCAACAAAACAGAAACCCAGGCATTCCTATATCCCTTGAAGCAGAACGGTCATGGATTCTGACCTACTCTAATTATTAACTACTGGGCTCCAAAAGCGACTTGTCCTGGAGCAGCCTACGAGATGACGGAGGACAGCTTCTGGGAATGGCCCTCCCAGGACTCATGGCCAGCTTGGCTTTCACTACTTTCATGGCTACCCCCTCGAGATACCAGTCATTTCCAAAGAACAGTGACATAAGTGTCCTTTTCTGGAGGTGGGAGGAAAAGCAAGAACTAAGCTTAAATACTGCTCTGTGGGGTTTCTTATTGTTACAAAACTCTGTGGAAAGTTCACATCTCTCCGTAGGGAAGCTGGGAGTGTGCTTGTGTCTGATATCTATCAAAGAAACTGAAAACAGGGACAGGAGAGGGCCTCTGAGGGAAGCGATACAAGCAAAGAGGGTGAAGACAGGGAAGGAACAGAAGAGATCAGAAGAGCATACATCTCAATCAATACAAGAGATGTTTGCTTAAGAGACCATAAATCCAGAGCCCTGAGATCCTCCTTCAAGACTTCCAAGGTGGCTAGAGCTGCAGGGGAGACTGACTCTCTGATGACTGGAAGGAGGGAGAGGAGCCAGGGAGCCGCTCAGCCGAAGAGTGCTCAGGCCCTAAGTAAAAGACCAGCTATGTGAGTACAGGCTTATAATCCCAGCCCAGTGTTGGGGAAGCAATGACAGGTGGATCACTGGGGCTGACTTGACAGCCAGTCCAACTTAACTGTAAGCCCCAGGTCCCAGGGAGAAATCTTGTCTTAGAAAAGGAGGACAGCTCTTTAGGACGATGTTGGAGATTGACTTTTGGCCTGAAGTGCACACACACACACACACACACACACACACACATACACACACATACACACACACCACACCATACACCACACCACATACTACACACACACACACACACATACACCACACACCACATCACACACTATATATACCACATACCACACACACACACACACACTGAAGGAAGATAGAGAAGATAGATAGAATAGATAGGAAAAGTTCTTACTGTTGAAGACACATTAAAAACGTTCTCATTTTCAGAGACAAGAAAGCACTGTTCTTCACAAATGGCCACTGGGCTGCAAAATCAGATTTATGGGGCCAGGTGCTGTGGCACTCTTCTCTAATCCTAGTGGTTGGGAGGCAGAGACTGGCAGATCTCTGAGTTCAAGGCCAGACTGGACTACTTGGCAAGTTCAAGCCAACCAGTACTATATAGTGAGACCCTGTTTCAAAAAAAAAGCCACATTTCTTAGTTTTGGGGGTTTTGGGAGGGTTGGTTTTGCCACTAGGTTGGGGAGGGGAGGAACTGGTGTACCTGGGCCCTGGGAGATGTGCAATTCAATCCCAGCACTAACTTGTAAGCACTTGTCACTCCAGGGATGCTTGTTGGACACATCTGATTGTCTCTTTGCTGAATCTCTGAGCTTTGTTATCTTCGTATGGGGAAGAAGGTAGCCAGGCCAGGGTATCTGCACAGCCCTCTGGGCTCTCTAAGAGCTCATGCATCTGGGAGTCTGTCCAGCTGACATTAGGACTGACCGTTTTCTTCACAACGAGGCCAGCACCATCCATCCAAGGAAGGACGCACGCTCCGTGAGCTACCAGTTGCCCATGCTGCTCCACTGGCTCCTTCTGCCTTTTGCTTACTGGTGGTGCAGCGTTAATCATCCTCCTAAGCAGGTACTTGCTTTCACTTGAACCAGGTTTAATTTATACATAGCTTTCCGATGACTTTCTGCCCCGGCCCAGGCTGGCAGGGCTCCAGATTGGATTTAAAGGGAGGGTGTGAGTCATGTGTTCCTACTGAGCTAGTGGCCTCTCAAGGTTCTCCCTGGCTTCCAGTCAGAATCCCTTCCCTCCCAGCTTGCTCCCTACCTGGAGCCCCCACAGTAGAAACAACCGGTAAGTTTTCTGAATGACACAGATAGAAAACTGAAGTCACCTGCTCTTGCTGCTCTCCCAATGTGCCACAACTAGAAAAATGTGCCCTTAATTCTTGGGACCTCTCTGTATCTCCCCACTCTCGGAAATAAATTAAGCTTTAAAAAAATATCATTTGATAATAACTGCGAATCACAAAAGATTTGAAAAGGTGAGAATAGTGCAAAGATTATCACAGGTTCTTTACCCCGGTTTACTTTTGTTAAAGTTTTATGCCACTTCCTAGCTGAACACCGGCTCACTTTTCCATGCAGGTAAGTGCTCTCCTGCAGGTAGACTTTCCTAGAATCATTTAATGGCGATACACTCTAGCCCTTTGTATATGAACTGCATCCCCTAAAGGGAGTCAGGCTTCACCACTGATATTTTTACATCCCTTCCTTATATCTATAAAAACTGCATGAAATAAAAAGAACCCTTTTCTTGGGTAGAAAATAAAGAAGAAATTGGTTTTAAGACAGGATAACGAAACAGTATGCTAAACACTAAGTACTAAGGTATCTGATGATCACATTTTAAGGACGGCAGTGGACCAGCCTGGGAAAGGTGGAAAAGTGTTGCCACCAAGGCTTTTGGCTTCCCCTCAAGGCCAACTCAGGGTCTTCCTAAAGTTTCTTTAAGCGCAGCTAAAAGGCAAACAAACAAACACCTTTATTTTATCCTAGAGGGTCAGAAGAAGGTCCTTAAAGCTAACCACATTCGAGGATAACTACTGGTCCATCCTCCTATGGGAACACAGGATTTGAAGCAAACCAGATACATGGACAAGAATCTATCCTCATGTGTGAACACAGGATACCTCAGGGATATCACTGCTGGACGGAGCCGGCAAGCTCTGGAAGACAAAGACGGGAGGAACACCTCTTCTCCTGCCACTTTCCATGTCCTTTCCCCCTGGAGTTACAGGCATGACTACACACATCTCTACACAGGATGAGGACTAGCAAGGGATGCCCACTAACTCTCCGGCTTTTTTTTTTAAGCCTCAGAAGACAACAATGGCCTCCTGCAGTACCCAGCTCAGGATGGGAGAGTCTCTTCCCAGAGAACAGTCCCTGTGGTTGCCAAGCCCATACTTCAGGGAGGGCCCAAGAAGCAAGTCTCTTCTACCGTGAGCCCCAGGGTCCTAGGCCCTCCTTCCTTCAGGTTGATCTTGCTTACTTGTTGTAACTCGAGGTAAGCAGAATTGGTCTCTGGGTTCTCTAGAGACTTTCTCGTTGAAATCATTTTAGTCAAACCGTTTCCTTGCAATAAGTACAAAATCACTAAATAGGATCCCTGATGAACAAATTTCCCTTAAACAATTAACTTCAAAACACACATACACGCACACACACACACACACACACACACACACGAAGCATAGAGTAAGTGGAAAACATGAGCCCTCTTTAAGCTTTACAAAGTCTAGACATGTTTAAATCAACAGGACTCTTTATTGTCAAAGTAACTCCAAGGTAACTGTGCTTAAACAAATTCAAAACATTTACCTCGTACTGACCCCCAGACACGTCCCCAAGCCCCACATTTTTTTAAGTATGGATATTGACACTAAGGTAGATGTTAAAAGTAAAGGTTAGGGGAAAATACGTGTACCTCGGAAGTCCATACACAAAGTGTTTGTACGGCAAGAGCTCTAGAAAGACTTGTGAAAACAGGAACTTTACTCCCAAGCAGCAGGCAGGGAAATGCAGGGCAGAGAGGTAAGAACTCGGAGGTGCCAGTTTGGCTCTGGGCAAACAAAAGGCTCCATGATCTACCTTTCTTAGATGCCCTGCGCCGAATCTTCATCTTGGGAAAGGAAGGCCAGGAGTAGTTGAAAGGTGAGTCCGAATCAGAATCCATTGTTTGTTTGGGTGAAAGGATCAGCTGAGGCAGAGGAGTGCCTGCCGAACCCCGTGCTCAGCCAGGAGCCTCCCCGTGATGTCAAAGGCAGGAATGGGGCTGGGTGAAACAGCTCCAAACTCAGGGAGGGAGAGGCAATAAATGTTTTGCTTCCTTCGGGCGTTCAGGCATGTAGACCAACAAGGAGGCTGTAAATATTAAAGCCAAACCAGAGAAGCCGGAGGGGGAGAGCGGGGGACCTGGAGTCTGGCTGATACATCGCAGTCCAGTTATTCAAAAGGTCACCAGGGAGCAAATGAATCATTAACTCCCCTCTTCTTGTGGCTGGATATGGAAATGAAGAAGGAAGAGAGCAGGGAGGAGAGAAAACGCTGCCCTGCCCGCCTGCCTGCTGCCTGAGATTCAAGAAAAGCTTCCTAGGCTGACGCCTATTTTGCTGAGAGCTAGGAAATTGTTCCTCGGGAAAGCTGTGCTGTGCTATGCTGGGTAAGGAAGGCTGGTTTATGAGTGGACAGCTAGTCCACAGCAAATGCAAGCCAGTCTGCTCCAGGATGCACCGTTCCTGAGAAGCCGACAGTCTACACTGTGAGCATCTTGGGCAGGTTTGAGGGTGCAACTGGTCTTTTACTCAACAGTCTGGTCTCCTGATCCTTTTGGTCCTAAGGTGGGCAGATGCTTTTACCTTCGTCTGCAGTGGCTGCAGTGGGCACATCTCTCTGTATCCATTTAAAGTCCTTTATTACTGACTAGCAGGACATGTAGCTTGTGTGCTTGTTTCCTGATCTGTCACCAGGTTCATCAGTCAGTCCTAAGGGTGGACGTGACTCTGTAGCTCAGTTCTGAACTTTCATTACTACACCAGCTCCTGCAGTCCCCCTATACACTTTCCAGTGATTAGCATGCAGTGGAAGTCCACACTGCCTTCCCATAAGCCACAGCTGCCGCTCACCGGTCTTCCCTACTCTGATAAGTACACAGAGATGTGTGACCCAAATAAGATTACACTGAGCCGCCAAGGTCTACAGAGCACTCTCCCACAGGAGTCTCTTTAAAGCACTTCTTGCAGGAGGAAGAAGGCCAAGAAGTCCTACGTTTTGATGTGTTTTGTGAAGTCTTAGAATGCTCAGAGAAAGCTAAAGGAAACAACATGAGGGGCCATTCAACCTTGCAGGCCTGGAACACAACTGTATGTCTTCGTTAGCATTCATCGATTCCTTCAGTGTTTTCCCCGACTGTTGGCACGAGTGAGTGCCTTGCTGAGGAGGCCGTGGGTCACAGCCTGCTCTGTGGTAGCTGAGCCTCTCTGATCAGGGAGGAGTGAGGGAGGGGCAAAAGCAGAGAGACAGCATGGGAGGGGCCTACAGGAGTGTAAATTCAAGTCACAATCAGAATTATGTAAACTGGTACTGTGATTTCATATGGTTTTCTATAAAATTAGAAAAGGAACAAAATATAATTAGCACATAGCTGCAATGATTGAGTCTAAAGGAGAAATGAGTACTTTTCTATTTTGTAGCCTTTTATCTGAAGAATAAATTATTTTTCCTAAACAGATGGGTACAACTGTAAGAATAAATTATTCTCAGCCTTGAACATCAAATACATCAAGCAAGAGGATTTTACTCTATATATGATTCTTAATAAGAAAAAAGAGTAGACAGTATTGTCAGGGAGTCAGCTCTGAGCCTGGCAACCTGAGCTGGATCCTTGGGTCCCATATGGTGGAAGGAGAATGAACTCCTGCAAATTCTTCTCTGATTTTCACACATGTGCCATGACATGTATATCCCCCTCACAAATAAAATTTAAAAATTACGTGAGTGTATGTGTGTGTGTATGTGTGTGCGTACGCATGTGTGTACCAAATATAATCAAATAAAAAGAGGTTATCCACTTGAAGGGGATATGGGAAGGTAGCTGGGAGGGAGGGAGAAAGGGAGGGAGACTCTATTTCAATTAAAAACATTATTTTAAAAAAAAAGAAAAAGAAAAACTACACAAGAGGAGCTGAGAGCTAGAGACGTAGCTTAGATGACAGAGTGTTTGCCTGGCATGCATGCAGCCATGGGCCTGATCCCCAACACTGCATAAACTGGCCATGAATCTCAACACTTGGAAGGTAGAACAAGAAGATCAGAAGTTGGCTACACAGCAAGTATCAGGCCAGCCTGAGCTACATAAGATGCAGTCTCATGGACAGAGCCAAGGAACACGCAGGCATTTGTTAAATGAATGGGTCGTACCAGTTGGTCAAACCATGGGGATGGCAAATCTTACATGACAGCTGTAGTAGCTATAGCAGCTACTGACTACAACCATGTATTTTGACAAAACATGAGGACTCTTAAAATTTTAAATATATTTATATAATAAATATAACTGTATTTGTAGAAAGAACATCATTTATCAGTAAAGAAAATTTCTAGTTCCCCAAAGCTTCAGATAACATTTGGATGTCGTGTGGCTACAAACTGTTTCCAAGATGTCTCTAGATCAAAGAAAAAGGAGACCGCTATTCTCCTTTAGCTCTGCTGTCAAGGAGCCTCTGAGAGAAAGCTTCTCAGGCTATTAGAAATATCAGTGCACGAGTGCGCGAGCACACACACACACACACACACACACACTCATGCACACATGCACACACAATTAAAATAAATCTTTTAAAAGAAGTTACTGGAGCAGATGTTCCTCCCATGACTATCTTTAATAATAACGGGTCAGGGGAACTTAAGATGCAGAAGGAGGCAGGAACGAACTGGTGCAGCCATTGCTGTGGGTTGAGGTGTTAAGTGGATCCATCTTAATCTGTTTGATCTGTTAGAGGTACAATCATTGTTGACAAAGTACAGATCAATTGCTTAATGAAAATTTTCTGACAATGAAACCCCCCAGCACTGTGAAAACAGCTCTTGGATCTCGAGACTTTTTTTTTTTTTCTGTTTGCCCTGATCAGTCCGTGCAATTAACATGGAGAGTGAAGTAGAAAACACCATTGGCATAGCCTGTTTTATTTTTGAGTCAGCTCAATCAATTTCTTACCTTCTGGAGACCCCTTAAACATGTGCCATTCATCATCATTTCCTACTGTCACTGAGGGAGTTATTTTTCCCTCTCTCTCTCCATTTTGTTATCTTAATTGCATTTAAATTAATTCAAGAGGCTATTTGCATCTCATCCATATTTAAAAGGTAAAGGCATTTGCTTTGTAGGATTGGCTGATTGCAACTGCAGTTGGAAGAATTATAGTCTCCAGTCACTCTGTAAATGGTTACTGCACAACCACTACAGTAGTGTGCAAGTGACTTCATGGGCTGTACCTTTCCCTCACTGTGCTTTCTTAAATTAACAAACGTTTTACTAAGCAAAGCAGCTGCAGGAGGGTCTAAGCACCCTAGGCAGATACTGCTGTCTTCATGGGGTGTCTGCTTTCTGAAGGCCCCATGCAGAAGATACCCCTTCACACTCTTCATATGGACAAAAGTTCATTTCCCTCTCAACCCTGATAAAACTAAATCTTTTCAAGAACTGACACAGGACTTGAGGAACAGAAAATGTGAGGTTTTCTTATCTCCTAAGGGGAGCCCAAATTCCTTGAGAGAAGAATCTAGGCCTAACATATTTTAAAGGCACCCCAAGCTACAAGAAAGCTCATGAATACTGGCCACATAGACAAGGCAGTTCTACCACTTAATTAATATCCCCAACCACGTTCCTCATAAGTTCTGAGTTTAGCACAGTTAAAATGGGATCATAACATCTATACTGCAGAAGTTATCATGAGGAATAAAGGCAATTATAGCAGAAAGAAATTAAAGACATTTCCAGTATACTTTAAATATTAGCTAGAAATAGAATTTCCTTTCAGCATATTCCTACAGTGTACTACTGAAGTACTCACTCCATGACCTCCAGGGTAAGTAGCTCTATTTCTTTATGGTTATTTCTTTTATCACGATTTTAGAAGTCATGGAGTGCATGAGTAGATAGCACCTCTGTTACATTGATCGGGGAGGTAACGGTGGCCACCTGTTTTGCAGGAACTTGGAAGTCATTCAAACCTGTTGAAGCCACCCACCCTTCATGTCACCCACATTTACACAAGTGTCTGATATGACTACTTCACATCAAAGAGACCACAGCCACTTTCAGATCACACTAACGGAGCCATTTTCTGAACAAGCTTCCTGTGAAGAACGAAAAGGTTTGATTACACATAATGAAGATCAGAATAATGAAGTAACTTCATTATTCAATTCCCTTTTCTAAAGCCTCAGGCCACGGTGTTTCTTATTCCTATAAACACTTGCATCTAAACCCTATCCTCAAAGAAGCAGGTTTGAATTTTCTTGGATTTCAGAAGCTTAAGATAGGCCCAGTTCCGGCTGCCTGTGAGTCCAGGTGTAGAACTCTAGGCTCCTCCTCCAGCACCATGTCTATCTGCACACTGCCATGCTTTCCGCCATGATGAGGATGAACTAAAGCCCTGAACTTGTAAGCCAGCCTCATTTAAATATTTTTCTTCATAAGAGCTGCTATAGTCATGGTGTCTCTTCACAGTGATAGAAACACTAAGACACCCACTGTTGGTTTTTATTTGTTTGTCTGTTTGTATACATTAAGGTTCACTTGATGTGCTATAAAGTTCTATGGCTTTTGAGAAATCCAAGGTGCCCTGTATCATCAATATCATCAATTAACAAATCATAAATGATATTTTTCACCATGCTATACATACATACGCAGATACACACACACCAATGAAGATCTAAAAAAGGGTGCAAAAGCCAATTAAGATAGTCCCTAATACAAAAGCTCCATTGCTTCCACAACAAAACATTATTGGAATATTATTCAAAAGTCTTTGTCTTTGAAATGATGTTAGTGAATGACCAAATACTGGAGGAATACAAGCCTTCCATGTAAGAGAATTCCAATGTACGCAGCTACTCCACCCATAAGGAAGCATGCAGACAACTCCCTGCTCCGACTGTGGACCAAACATCTTGACTTCCTTCCAAAGACTACAGTATGAGGAAGGGGTGAGGAGGAATAACTTCACAGGAAAGAAAATGGCCAACATGGCCACATCCAGGAGACGAATGTCAACATCAGTGGTGATTAAGAAAGTAGACAGGACAAACGCTTTGTGTCATATGATGGATACAGTACTTCACCTATTTCTCTTTCTTTCTGTTGTGTTTTGATTTGTTTTGTTTTGTTGAGACAGGGTTTCTCTGTCTGTCCAAGAACTCCCTCTGTAGACCAGGCTGGCCTCGAACTCAGAGACCTGCCTACCTCTGCTTCCTGAGTACTGGAATTAAAAGCAAGCACTATCACCACCTAGCTAATCTTCCTTTCAAACCTGTAACTTTAATGATGGGGGAAACATAAATTCCATCTATGGAACATCTATAAAACTCCTGACCAGCTCTCCTCAAAACTGTAAGATCATCAAAACCCAGGGAAGTGTGAAACACTGTCACAGCCAAGAAGTTAGGGAAAAGATGATGACTAAATACAACAAGGTATCACACATGAGAAACTGGGTCAGGGAAATAAAAGGTACATAAGTCTAAAACTTTCCTAAAAATGAGACAGAACTGGCACACCTAATGTAAACAACCTTCCACTCACTCCTTTCTTAATCACTGGAGACTAAAGTGGACTCCACTTCTCAGTGGTAAAGGTCCTGAGAACTAGGTAGTTGGCACCGATCCCAACACCACTGGCTTCCAGAGACCCCCTAGCTGTGGCTTTCAGCCTTGACTCCCCCAGGACTCACTGGAGCCGTTTACAAAGTCTTGATGGGCACGCTCCATCTAGACCAATCTGGACCTTAGGACCAGCTTCAGAATTTCTAAAGCTCCCATCCTGATATGTAGGCAAAGCTTAGAACAAGGCAGTGGGGCTTCTACTAGCAGCCAGGATCAAGTGGTTTTCATGATGCCCTTTTTATTCCTTTTTCCATTGTACATCTTAGAACAAACAATATGAAGAACAGAACACTAGCCCCATCACAGGAGCAACCAGCATCCTACAGCTCGACAACTTTTCGGGGCTTTTCTTTGGAAGAAAATACAACAAAATAGTCGAGTTACCTCCATCAACGCTACAATTTCTTTTTGTTCTCCAAGCCTACGGATGACAGTTTATAATAACCTAAAAATCCTCAAATAGTCTTATGGGATGCATGTTTGTCAACAAATACTCCAGTAATCTCATTTAAGGGAAAACATGCATTTTCTTTTCTATATTCCATAAGGATCACTTTTACCCAAACAAGGAAGCCACAGACACAGAGAGGCAGAACTCAGCAAGGGAACCAAACTGATCTTGTAGCAAACATGCAGCCAAATGCCTAAGACAGCAATTTTTTTCTACCACAATTGTTTTTTTAAGATTTATTTTATGTATATGAGCACACTGTAGCTGTCTTCAGACACACCAGAAAAGGGTGTCCTATGGTCGTGAGTCACCATGTAGTTGCTGGGAATTGAACTCAGGACCTCTGGAAGAGCAATTGATGCTCTTCACCGCTGAGCCACCTCTCCAGCCCCCAAAACTATTTTTAAAACCTCAATGACCACCAATTTGAAATAAGCAAAAAGAATTAAAAGCATCCAATTTTACACCAATAACTGCATTTGTCATGCCCTTCTTGGAAGATTCCTCTGTCCCAAGGCTTTTACTTCAAGTCATGGGTGAAATTAGTTTGTTGTAGAGAAATGCTGCCTACTCCCACCCAAAAGCTGAAATACAAAGGGAGAGAGAGAGTTCACAGAAATATCTATTTTATAGCTCACACTATTAAAGCTGACTTTCTAGAGGTCCAAGAGCCTTGAAGATCCCGTCTTTCTTCTCTTTTCCTCCATGTTTCATACAACATTCCCAAGGCCTTGACAGAGATCGTGCATAGTGAAATTAAGGAAGGGCTAGAGGAGGGTGGGGAGGGGTCAGAAGGGGTGGGGAGGGGCAGGGGATGAGAGAGGGCTAGAGGAGGGTGGGGAGGGGTAAGAAGGGGTGGGGAGGGGCAGGGGATGAGAGAGGGCTAGAGGAGAGGTCGGCTTCCAATTACACAAGGGCCCTGGCTCCTAGATTGTTTTTATTGTCTCATCCACAAGTGATTAACGTTTTATGAGCATTTAGAGCTCTGGCCACTGCTATCAGTTAGATATGAGAAGTCACTTAATTAGTAGCTAATTATTAGTTGATGGGGGAAACAGCACTACTGAGCACACTCTTTGCCTCACTTCTAGGAGCGGAGACAGAGATCTTCACTGGGTGCTCACAACAGAGGAGGCCTTGACTCCCATGCTGCGCTTTAGCCTCCTGCTCTAGGGGCGCTGTTCTGCTGGATCCTCATTTCCCAGGTTCCTCTGCTGATATCCCCACTAAACTTCACATAGGGGCTTCAAGGCCTCTGTCCTGCCGCTGAGAAATCCCAGCCTCCGATCTCCCCGTCTGCATCTATCTGCGCATCTTACGATTCCCAGATGGTTTTTGCTATTTCGTTTAGTTACAAAGTTGGGTTTCTGTCCACAGCCAGCTTCCGTTCATCTGTCCCCCTAGTGTCCACCCTCCCTGTCCCAACATCCAGCAAAAGTTTTCCTTTTCTCGTATGATATGTAATAAATAACAATCAAAATGAAATGACTCAAAGTTATAGCCAGATGTCACAGTGCAGACTTTAATCTCAGTGCGAGGGAGGTAGAGGCAGGAATGTCCGGAGTTAAGGTTACCTTCACCTACTTGGTGAGTTTGAGGCTAGCCTGGACTACTTGAGCCCCTATCTGAAAAAATAACAACAACAACAAACGACCCAAAGGTAACAGTGATTGATATGTATTGTATAAATGTATAGAATGTTCAAATAATAAAAATACTGTTTAAAAATTAAAAATAGGGGCTACCGAGATCGCTTAACAGTTTAAAGCACTGGCTGCTCTTCCAGATGATGTGGGTTTGATTCTTAGCACCCACATGTCAGCTCCCAGCCACCTGTTACTCCAGTCTCAGGAGATCTGATGCTCTCAGAGGGCATCGGGCATGCATGTGGGTACTGCATGCATTTGCTGAACAGTTCACAGACATACATGTAGGCAGAACACGCATAGCTATAAAAATAAATACTTTAAGACAAGGAAAACATAAAAATATTAAAATGAAACATATGACTAACAAGTTTAAAATAATTGCAATTTGAACCCCTGCGTGAGCTGACCATGTCCGTCAGAGCACCTACAGTGTGTACCCATTTTCCTTTTCTTCTTGCAAAGTCATTCACGCTCTTTGTGGAAAATATGTGTACAGCAGCCCTTTAAGTGGCTTCTTAGACAGCAGTTACTTAACGCAAAGTGAATAATAAAGGGTAAAATTGTTTTGCCCACGTGCACGTATGTGAACTATGCAGTGAATGAATGCAATATCCAATGAGGCCGAAAGAGGGCACTGGAACTCTCTGGAACTATATTGCTACAGGTGCTGGGAATCAAACTCTGGTCTTTCGCCACTGAGCCATCTCTCCAGTTCCTCCCCAACGTCTTACTTATCAAGATTCTGTTTGAAATCTCTGCACGGAGCCAAGCTCACTGTCTGCCAGCCAAATCTGCAGCAGCAGATAAGGTATGACTTTTTGCCAGAGTCTCACAGTCTTGAAACTTCCCAAGAAGAACACCAACCAGTTCCATTCGCCACCCCACAGTCATTCACCCCAGGATGCTATCTACCACCACCCCTCCCCCACAGGAAGAGTTAAGACACGCCCCCATGCTCTTGTCTCACCACCTCAGTTCCACCGGTCCCTCATATCCATGCCGATAGCTACATGACACACAACTCTAGCCGAATGCGTTCATACAATTTTTAATCCAACGAAGAGCATGAGAATCGGCGATGAGTTACTACAGGAAGCTTAGCTTCAGTGTACGAGTCACGACAGCAGGTCTATGGCCCGTACAGCCTCACGCACACTCTGGAATATTCCTAGCTGACAGAGCAAAGCCATCCCTTTCCAGAAGCTTTTGTGATTCAACTAAGACACTAGGATTGTAGCTTCACAGTCCTCAAACAGGAACTTAACTTTCAACTGGAATTCTTAATTTCCAACCAAAGCCATATCGTTTTCCTCTTTTTCAGAGTGAATCTTTCAGCAGGAGTTTGCCCAACAGCAAGCGATCAAGCGGTCTGCTGTTTGGCTGGGTCCGAGTGGTCATGGATCCTCATGGCGGATTCCATGCAGCTTACCCTCCCCCACCATAGGGTCTCACAGGCTGCATACTTTTCCAGCAGATGCTCCCTTCCATCTTCCCTGCGATGGAGCCTCTGCGCAGCCTTGACTCCAGCTCTGCTGAGAAGTTTGATGCCGTTACTTTATCTCATTTAGTGCCGTGGACTGGGTCCAAGGGGTCCTTTTCTCATCTCACCCTCAGCGCTGACCACGCTGTAGCACCTACCTGCTTTTCTTCCTTTGCCTCCCGAGGGTTTTGTGTCCTGCCTCCTTCCTCTAGCTGCCTCCTGGGAAGGAACCCCACTATCTTCTTTTAGCAGCTACAGAATTAGATCCCAGCCCTTCAACAGAAGATTCTCTCTTTGAGTAAAACCCTAGTCCTGCAGTTTCTCCAGACAGGATAACTTTGAATGCAACTCAACGTGCAATCATAAGCATGCTTAAAACATAGAAATGCTTTTTGTCATGGTTCCCTTTTATAACTCGACTGTGTGATAGATGACAAGGGTGGACATGTTTGCTTATGTGTCCACAGAGAACAAGGCCATTATTCCTGGTCTTAACACCAATGTCATCTCCTCAGCATCTATGGCAGCCACTCACTCCGGATAAGCTCACCTGCTCTGTCATGCCCATTAATCCTTACAACCACGGTCATTTCTAGTGTACACACACTAACAGCCAAGGTGATTCTGGTGCTCGGAGAGGGGTCGTGAGAAACAACACAAAGGGAACTGAGCCTAACCTGACCTGTCTAATAGGATCCAATGAAGACAACTAAGTCTACACTTCGTTACACACAGGCCTCACATACAGTGCTTGACAGACATGACTGGCTGTTGCTGCTGTTTAGATAGAGCACTTCCAGACACAACCATCACACGCAAAGTTCCACCAGAACAACAGTGATCCAGTTTGTAAGACAACACTACATTTGCACCACACAGTTTAAAATAATACAATACAGCAAAGTCTTAACACTTCTATCCTGGATGTTTTATTAGCAGCTCCGAACAGAATACCAGCACACACAAAAGACAAGAGTTCTGAAGTGGCCTCTGGGGGGAGCAGCTTCCCATTCCTGCCTCTGGCTTACATCTGCCTGTTACACACTGCTGGCTGCTCTCTCTTCTGTCTCAGTGATTCCTTTAAGGTCTATTCTCGTGTTATTTCATAAAGTCAGGAGATTTTTCTTTTCCTTCTTAATTCAAAAGTTTAAATACACGATAGAACAAATGCTAGATTCAGAAAGTTATGTCCATGGCCCGCACTCCTTCCCAACTTCCCCTCCCTCTCTGCCTTCCTAATGCTCTTCTTCAGCCGCAATGACGTTACTGACCAAGCACTCAGCTTAAGCAAGGTTACTGCAGTTTACAAAGCAAAAAATCTTCTCACCCAACAAGTACGCCAGAAGGAGATTGGGGAGAGGTTTTAGAGTCCCAAATTAAAAATAATCCCACTATTTAATACTTTTAACAGCCAACCCCTCTTTCCCCAGCAACGTGTCTGAGTAAACATTCTTCAAAGCTGACATTCCAGAGAGTGTGATGCAATCCGCAGATGAGACATCCTGGATGCGTGAATAAGAACCACACTCCCGGCTCTGGGGCTCACAAGAGTCATCTAGTTCTTTTTTTTTTTTTTTTTTTTTTTTTTTTTTTTTTTTTTTTTTTTTTTGGTTTTTCGAGACAGGGTTTCTCTGTGGAGCCCTGGCTGTCCTGGAACTCACTCTGTAGACCAGGCTGGCCTCGAACTCAGAAATCCACCTGCCTCTGCCTCCCAAGTGCTGGGATTAAAGGCGTGCGCCACCACCGCCCGGCGAGTCATCTAGTTCTTGATGTTTGTGTTTGTTTCCTCCTTCCTCTTCCCCTGTTGTGGGTTCTGGACATAAATTATTATTCTCACCTTATACAGCAACAGTAACAGATGTGTGCACCCTGCTCAGAACACAACTCAGTTTCTGTTCCAAGTTCAGCGGCACCTCAGGCCAGGACATCCAGCAAACCACTGCTGGCGAAGGGCCAAGCCCAGAAACACACATTCAGCCGACACTGTGGGTGCTTCCTCCTGGCCTGCTCTAGGCTACGGGATTTCCCAATGGTTGTAACAGCTCTGACACGTGTCTACTACGGATGCCAAACACAATGCCAGAGCCTCCAGGAACCCCCTCACAAGTTGCTCGTGATGCCTCCATATGTCAGCCACCTCTGCTGCATACCGCATCTCAATTCTCCTTAGCCTGAGGACTTGCCTTGGCCACAAGGGACCACCTCCAAGACAGCTCTGCTCTCATATGCCCTTCAAGTGTTGTGGTGGTTTGAATAGGCTTGGCCTTGTTGGGAGTAGATGTGGCCTTGTTGGAGAAAGTGTGTCACTATAGGAGTGGGCTTTGAAAGGCCCTCCTCCTAGCTGCTTGCAAAACAGTGTTCTCCTTTCTGCCTTCAGAACAAGATATAGAACTCTCAGCTCCTCCAGCACCACACTTTCCTGGAGCTGCCTTGCTTCCCACCATGATGATAATGGACTGAACTTTGTGAACCTGTGAGCCCCAATTAAATGTTGTCCTTTATAAGAGTAGCCTTGGTCATAGTGTCTCTTCACAGCACTTAGTTAGGAAACCCTAACTAAGACAGGGGTGCAAGCTGCCTCCGATGCACTACACCTGAAGAAGGCTCAGGAACATTCCAGTCGACAGGCATCTGCTGGCAGCCAGGCCTACGTACTCCTACCCAAACTTCATTCTATTCTGCTGGCCTCTAAATAATTCCAGAGATATGTAGGGGAGAGCAGGGGAGGCGCCCAGGGAGAGGGGAATAGGACATCTGAGAATAAATGAGAATTTCCAGGTCCATGGAAAGAATCCTCTCTACCCTCTGTCCCTCTTAAGGGACCTACACACCACAGCAACACTAGGTCTTCTCCGGAGGCCCATGGGTGGGGCATAGACCACAAAGGCTCATCTCTGTAGCACACATTGGGCAGCCCTGTGCAAAACGCAGAATGGTACCCAAAGTCCACTCCCCCAGGTTCAGGACCTTCCTGAACTGAAGCCTCCAGTACCTGCCACATTGAGATGAGGTAACCATAACTACTATGCCTGAGTTTGGGAGGATGAAACTCCTCAGGGAATGTTTCCGGTTCTTCCTGTGTATTTTAGATTGTAAGTACAAGTTGTACTGTTACAACTGAAACATTAAAGAAAATTGGCCTAGGAAGGGTGAAAGGTGTCAACAATGGTCTCAGGAAAGAGTATTTCATACTAACAAGCTCTCTTTTTGTTTACCATATGCTCAGTCCATAGCATCCCACCCCCACCCCCAACCTCCCACCCCCCTCCCCCGCTGCAGACAATGCAGCATTTTAGAACATACCCAGCAGGAGGTGGTCCTGGTCTTCATGTTCGTCTGGCCCATCCACCTGGCTTTTGACACACTGTAACAGACACAGGTGAGGAATTTCATTAAATCCCATCTTTGCAACATTGTTTCTCATGACCTAGAATGACGCTCTTGGAAAACACCAATAAAAGCACATCGCTCACTCACAACGCAAGGTGTAAACAGGAGAGTCATCTGTGTTTATAATTAGCACTGAGAGCTAAAAATAAGGAAAGGATGTGTGTTCAGCTAACACACACCTGAAAGCTGCCCACAGGGAAAGCGGTGTCAGCAAACATCCGGGCGTGAGATGCTTCCAGCCTAGTGTGTTCTGGAGGATGCTGTGGTCACTTGTGCTTACGACAACGACAACTCAGAAAGATAGCTAGGCTTGGTTATAGCACGTAGCCCGTTTCGATCCTAAGAAAAGAAATTGGATTTGGGACACACCCCTGCCTATTTGTGGATTTTTATGAACACAAGCTCAATTGTCACACCTACTTTAACTCTGGAGAGATATACAGAGATGACAGTGAGACCAGGTGACCACGTTTCCTTACCTTTCCACACTCCTCCTCCTCCTCCGATGGTGATCTGCCAGACTCCAAATTCCTAACCTCTGAAAAAGAAACAATTCTTTAGTTAGACAGACAGACAGACAGACAGACAGACAGACAGACAGACAGACAAAGAAAATACGTGACAGGTATATACAAGTCATCCAGGAACCTCTGCACAGGATTAGCTAGGCTTAGATCAGGCTTTTTAACAGGCAGCTCTACTAGAGAGTGAAGTATGTGGTCACCTGACTGCACACACGCTGGGGTTATTTGTGCATTCTACTACGTAAACAAGGCAGGAGCTCTCACCGGAAATCCTGGGGTGGCAGGGGTGGGGGAGGAGTGTAGCTTAAATAAATCAGTGTCCTTGACTGCAAAGGAAGGATGCTCTCCCCCACCCCCAATCAAGCCTCTTAACAGATGCTGAGGATGTGACTGGTACCCACCTGAGGAATCCTACTTGCCTCGTACCCCACAGGTGTCAGTAGAAGAAAGAAGAGTGACTAATTCGCTCTAAAGACACCCAGCTGCCCCTTCAGCATCGATGAACTTGGAGCACGCCACACAGCTCCAGCACCGACCTCAGCTGCCTGGTTAAGCGCTGACTGGCCCCAGATGCTCCAGGTGTCCCCCCACCCCCCTTGCTCCCAGCAAAGCTTTTCCTGGAAACAACGTTCAGGATGTTCTGTGATGAACAGGAAACCCAGGTGAGGGGGCATTTTCTCTGTCCTTTGACTGATTGGTTCTCTTCCCAAATACTCAGTTTCCCGGAAACAAGTTCAAAACAGTCAAAATAACCATAGTGCAGATTTAGCCTTGGAAAGAGTGTTGATGTCTCTAGCAAGGGTGATTAGCTGAAAACCTTTCACCTGAATTTATAGGAATACACAACCCTGCTGGGCCTTCGGATCTTTTCTGGAATCTCAGCTTCTCAGCCTCCAAGACCTTTTGGATGTGGTCTAGAGAAATGCCAGGAATTTTCCCAGAAAGTTTATAAACTGGGCATCCCCTACCTCATTTGCCTCTCCTATTAATTTCAGTTGCCTTCTGCCTCAAACCTCCAAGTGGATTTATTTAAGCTCTTGGTACTGTGCCAGGGGTTACATTTCACAGAAAACGTACAAGTCCCTTACGTTTGCAGCTCTCCACGGCAAATCAGACAATAAGGACGACAGAATGCAAAGGTGAAGTAAGAAGTGGAGAGGCGAGAACAGGGCGGCCTAGATACTAAGAGCACTTGTTGGTCTTTCAGAGGATCTGAGTTCAGTTCCCAGCAGCCACGACTGCTGATAACTTTGTATGTCCTTTTCTGGCTCCCACCGGCACCCACACATACACGTATGCACACCCCACACACAAACATACTCATAATTAAAAGCAAATGATTTTTTAAAAGAATAACTGAATTTATTTTACATCCAGCAATCGATGCTATAGTGACCGTGGACAACTGGCATTGATCATGAACTCATGATCACCATGAGGCCTCATGATAAAAACAAAAACATAAAAGCCTCGATTTTGTGCGGTTACGTCAACTCTTCTCAACGGAGAATAGAGACGCCCCAGCGGAAGATAGCTTATACACAGAACATCAACATGCTTTTAAATGCATTTCCCAAATCTTGTCTCCAGGTGGCAGAAGAGTAACATTTGCATGAAGACCAGCCTTACAAGTCAAACAGGCTGGTTTTGTCTTTTCCCTGTCGAAGTCCAAAGCAAAAAGTTAAAGCAAGGTTTTCCAGTTCACGTCACCGATGCACAGAATTGTGAATTGCCTCCCGAGGTGTTTGCCACGTACATGTTGCTGAGGAAACTCAAACCTGCATAATGAAACTTCAAGTAGAGACTATAGCTACAGCGCCACAGAAAGACCGGAGTAACAGAGCCAAAGGTTCCAGGAACACATCTGTACCAGACAGGAAATAGATCACGCAGTTCCATCCTGCTGGATGTGCTATGCCCTGAGAGGCACTTCAGGCCACTGCATCTCTAAAGCATTCCATACATGCAGGCATTTATTCTGAAAAGCACCCTGGAAAACAGGATGTGGCCTGTGACCATTTGCAATATCAAAGGGCTCATTCAGCTTTCTTCCTCAGCCCTACCTCCTAAAAAGGCCAACCCCATGATCTCAGCACATCTCCATCCCTACAGCCCCGCTTAGTCCCCTGTGAACTTTTTTTCTCTCTCTTTCTACCTTTTAAAACAACTGCTGTAGAAAAAATAGACACTGGAGGTAATCACATTAAGTGAAAATAGCCAGTCTCAGAAAGATAAAGATTGTATATTTTCTTTTATTTGTGGTTCCTAGATTTTATATAAATGTATATACATGTACGTATGTATGTATGTATGTATGTATGTATGTATGTATGTATACATGTATATACGCAACAATAAAGCTAGGAGCAAAGCCGACTGGTAGAATAGGAGGAAGGATGAGAAGAGAGAGGGTAGGAGGCATGAGGTGCACTCGACATAAAATAGCTACTTGGTAAAAAGTTTCAAAGACAACTAAAATGTCAAAGGATTTTACAATCTACTACACTCCACAATAAAATGATAGTTTTCCATTATAATTACTTTTGGCTTTAAAAAGAACTTTTAAATGTATGAAAATCCTCGCCCTAAAATTACTTAAGAGTTGTGAAGATCTGCAGGTCCAGACCCATAACATCTTTCATTAATTTAGAACCGCTCACCAGAAGGACATCTCGGAGCTTTGCAGAGAATCTGGTACCTATCCTACTCGAACTTAATTAAATTGCTCCAGGAGAGTTTCTGCTAAATTAGTGGACTCCTTTTACACTAGCCCAAGGTACCACCAATTGCACAATGCAATCAAATGGCTCATTGCTATAGCAACCTTTGGCTGATAATAGTATTAGTAACTCTACCCATTCTGCTTAAGGGCCTATTAACACTGTCTTCAAGGCCCACCTAGAAGGAAGGATTACCGCTCTACATCAGACTTACCAAACTTGATAAACACGTTTTTTTTTTAAATATTGCCAAACTATAATAAAAAACAAGAGATAATCTCCAGTACTTATGTTCACTAATGACACAGCACCAACAAACAGGGATTCTTACCCCAGGGTTAAGTAGCTGTAAGATTAATATCAGTGTCTCGTTAAGAAGATTTGCCTGAAGAAAAGCTCACCACCATGTACAAGCTTCCTACATCTTCTTGCAAGATGGATCCAGAGTCTAGACTTAAGCAACCAACGAGAGCCAGAACTCTCTCAACTGCCCTGTGGCCTAACCACAAGGACCCTCCCTCCAGAAAGGAAGGATGAGCAGAAAAGTTCTCAGCAGAGCCAGAGGTCCACCAACCTTCTACTCTCCCATTGTCCTATCTCCTGGCCACACCTGACAGCAGCACAAAAGTGCCATGCACATAGCCGGTAAGCTGGTGGTGCTATCTGTGTGCTCTGCCTCCCGAAGAAATAACCAAACAGCACCCTAACAATGCTTATCCTCACCATACAACCTCTCAAGCAACACACTCATTCACACATGATTCAGTGTCCTCTTGGGTGAGCATCATGTGCCTGTAATCCCAGCAATGGGGAGGCTGAGGCAGGGAGCCTTGTAGTACATTCCAGGACAACCTGACAAATAGTCTTTGAATGAGTCCCTTTCTCCTGTGGACAGTGAATGCATCCTGGAATCAGACTTTGGGCTAGGACCAAACTGGTTGGGAACCAAGTGATTGTATCGCCTGCCTGTTACATACAAGGTGGGGACCAACATATGCTTCTCTTCCACCCATCTACATCTGGCACCCAAAATACATCCATCTGATGAAGTGCGGTGGTAAGCCACCTCTGCATGTGGAGAGAGAAGCAAAGTTGCTTACTTTATTGAACTGATGACTCAAACACCCACAGTTCCAGCAGTACTTTATTACTATACTAAAGTTCTGGCCTCCAGGGAGCCTGGAAAGACCAGGCTCTGTCCCCTTGGTCCCTTCTTCTCACTTGTGTAGCTCAGCCGACCTCTTTTCCTCTCTTGTTCTGCACTAACATTTCACTACTGGCCCATTTGCTTCCTTGTTTTGCTTTGTGTTTTTCCCCAATGTGAACGTGCCGCTCTCAGCTAATGTGGCGAAGGAGACATTCTTAATTCACAATCTATTAGGACACTTGAACTTCTGAGTTCCTCCCTTTTTCCCCAAGTGGGGATGCTAAGGAGAATACTCATGTTGCTGGCCCAGCGTCACACTTGGTGGGGGGAACAATGGGACAGTTATCCACAAAAGTCCCAATGAGTCCTTTCTTCTAAGAGCCCAAATGTTACAGACAATTTCATTGGCTCAAGCCATCCCCACAGAGCTACAGCAGCAGAGAGACCACTGAGGAATCTTGCCCTCAGACATCTCCCCACGTGCTGGCTTGGGGTCATTTGATTTTCATATTTAGAATCATTCAGAACGTGAAGTACTTTTTATCTAAATTACTCTTAATACTTTTTTTTTCTGAGCCACAACAGTAATTGTGCAAGAAAACTTGAAAAAATTATCAATACAATCACCACCCAAGAAAAATTTACCAGTCATTAACGTGGATGGACTACACTTATCTAGCCCTGCTGGAGTGTAGTGCACACACCACACCACTCGTCCACTTCAGGCACACAGTTCATCGGCTTTAGTGTGGTCCAAGGTGTCCATCACCCACCATCAACTTTGGAATATCCTCATGCCAGCCTGAGGCCACACAGCCATGAGCTATCACACTCGTGGTTCCTCAGCTGCCCTCTGACCTCCCTCCCATAGATGAGCCTGCTCACCACGATGTTATTTTCTCTCCGTGGTTTTGCCTATGTGGGATAGTTTATACAGCTGGAATCATGTGACTTTTGTAATTGGCCTTATTAACAGCACCGTGTCTTCAAGTACGTTAGCAGCACTTCTTTAATTTCTTTTTACCTTTTTATTGATTCTTTGTGAGTTTCACATCATGAAACCCAGTCCTGATCATCTCCTTCCCCCTCATATCCACCCTTTGCTCTTACAGCCTCCCCACAAAAATCGCACACACACACAGACACACACACACACACAGAGCATAGAAAGCATCTCATTGTGGAAGCTGTAGTATATTACGGTGTGTCCCACAGTGTATCCTTCTGTCCATACATCTTCTCTTGCAAACATTCATTGGTCTGGTTCCAGCTCTGTGGCTTCCACTGTGCTGCCTGAGCAAGGAGCAGGGCCCACTCTCCCAAGTGCTGCTGCTGATGAAAGATGGGTCCAGTTCGCCAGGGAGGAGAGGGACCAGTTATACACAACCCCTGGACATCCATGTAGTCCCTGATGGCTGCCCAAACCAGGGACATTTGGGACATCTCCATGTTCTCAGGGACATTTCCATGGTTCATCTCCATGAACCCTGGACATTGATACCAACCCCTGTTGCTGTATAGCTGCAGGCTCAGTCATGGCCCTAAGCAGCAGCTCTGGCGATGACCTCACCATGGCCCCAGGGGGCAGGGCTCCCCACTCACAACAGGCTACTCCTCTCCACATTGAGTCTCCAATCCCATCTCTCTTCAGAATGCCCAAACTGCCCCACTTCTCTTTCTCTCCTACCTGACCAGCACATCCTTGCACACTGTGGTGGCTCCAGATACAGGCTGGCAAGCCCCTGGGTGACATCCTCCATCCATACTTCATGGTGTGACAGCAAGCAGGTGTCTATGGCCCTCCTGTACCATGCTCTGGAGAGCAGCTCTGTGGGTGGCACGGTGGTCCACAGATTTCTGTCTTTCTTCTTCCTGCTGCACTGTGCTGATTCAATTTGATTTGATTTTTATGAGTCCTAGGCATAAGACAGCTTTGTCCATCAAGCCAGGCATCAAGCTAGGATGAACAATGGACTGCCATCTGCTCTGCCCCTGAACGATATAAGAACAACACCAACAACAGGTCTCTCTTTGTCTTGGAGTCACTTCTTTATTTTTTAATGATTAAAATATTTACTTTAGAGGTTATGGAGAGATGGCTCAGTGGTGACGAATGCTCAATGATCTTCCGGAGGACCTGAGTTCAGTTCCCAGGACCCATGTCAATCAGCTCACAACAATCTACAACTCCAGTTTTATTAAATGAAAAAAAAAATCTCAACTACACAATTATTCTTAATATAGATATTCCAAATAATCTTGAATGAAATAAAACAGGGTTATCTGCCACCAAAAAGGGCTATATATGAAATATGGAAGAATTTAAACCAGCAGGTGTAAACGCAGCCCCTATATTTCTAAAGTATCAAGCATTGGAAGGAAAAAGTCAAACATTTAAGGAACATTTCATTCTGGATATGAACACATCTCACCTAAAACTTAACCAAAGTCATAGTTCATGATTTTTTAATGTTTAATTTTTATTTTTGCATATATGTGTGTGTGTGCTGTATGTATGTGAATGTTCATATATGTTCTCAAGTGCATAGGCATGTGTATGGCAGAGGCTGACACAGATGTCTGTCACTTTGCACTTTGTTTACTGAGACAGGATCTCTCACTGGACCCAGAGCTGTCTGTTAAGATACTCTTGCTAGCCAGCTTGCCCTAACAAGCCCCTGTCTCTACCTTGCAAGCGCTGGGTTACAGGCAAGCCTCTACACTGGCCCCACTTTTAATGTTGGTTCTGAGAATCTAAAGTCTGGTTCTCACATTTAGAAAGCACAAGCTTTACCTACCAATCCATGTCCTTGACTCAACTTTAAAGGCCACTTTATGAAGAAAAAAACTGAATGCTAATGAATGCCATAAACAACCCTCCTCCCCAAAGGTAGTTTTGAGTTTAGCTTCAAAACTGACTGGCATTCTGAAAATATTTAGGGGGATATTTAGAATCACTGTGAAAACATTTGATGCTCTGATCTTCGGGAAGACTTATCTGGTAGAAACTAATAAGGCAATTGATATTCATGTAGAATGGAAATTTAAAAAAAATACTTTAAACTTAGTTATCACACAAAACACTGCACAGAGTGTGTGCAGACACGTGCCCTCTTTCCTCTTGAGTATATGTCACATGATGATCCTGTTTACTATGTCCCTTAGGAACTTCTACATCCATGCACAGGCTATCTTAGGCTCTCAAGAGTGAAAAATTCAAATATGGGTTGAGGGAGAGAACCTCAGCCTCAAAATTTGGTTGGAATCAAATCACTGATCACTGATATGCACAGGCTTTTAAAAAAGCCGTTATATTTCAAAGTGAAATTAGGGCATATTTTTTCCTAACTTAATCTACTTTTTTTTTTTTGAGACAGGGTTTCTCTGTATAGCCCCGGCTGTCCTGGAACTCACTCTGTAGACCAGGCTGGCCTCCAACTCAGAAATCCGCCTGCCTCTGCCTCCCAAGTGCTGGGATTAAAGGCGTGTGCCACCGCCCAGCTTAATCTACTACTTAAATAAGATGGAATAAGTCATCTTTCAAAGAGATAAACAAAATGTAAATTTAGTTTAGAACTGCTTTTATGCCCCCTGACTTCACTTAGCGTCTACTTCAAGAAACAAATTCTTGGGCTATGCTAGGGTTGGTCTGGTGCTGCTATGTATTCAAATGCTAAATTCTGTACCCAAAGATCTGGCTGCCCCAAGATAAAAGAATTCTCACAGTACACCAGCTTTTGTTGTGCAAACCTTGCTCCTCAAATTAATTGATCCATAAAAGGGCCACAGAGAAAGAAAGGCAGGACTTGAGGAACAAATGAGGGGTCTCAGGAGGGAAGGAGAAAGGACACAGAGAAGAGGAGGAGGCCGCCATGAGAGGAGACGGACCATGAGCACATGGCCAGGAGACACAGCAAGTAACGAGGAACATATAGCTGGGATGTAAGTTAGAACAGCTCAAAACCTGCCCAAGCTAGCCTTACAGCTTGTAAATAAAATATCAGGACAGAGTGTCTTTTATACCAGCTAGTTAGAATATAAAAATGTCATTTACAGGGCTACATCTTTAGGATAAGCTATCCAAATCTATTAGCCCTTAGCTAGGTTCTACACTTGTCCCAACCCTGCTAATTTAACCCATTTGGAAGAAAGACTCCAAATTAAGAGGGAGACAAATTTGAGGTGAATGGGGGAGGGGAGGGAGCTGGCCTGGGAGCTACAGAAGGTGGTCTAACCAGAAAACCTAGAAAAGGATGGGCTTCCTGTAGGATGAAAGAAGTAGCAGCAAACCACATTCTGGCTCAGAGGAACTTTTTTTTTTTTGCATCTTTTTGTAATTTTTAAGCTTTATTTTAGGAATCTCCACACTTATTTTTATATTGGCTGCACCAGTTTGTACCACCTCCCCAAGTGGAGATGTGCTCGCCTTTCCCTACATCCATGCCAGCATCTGTCGTTGTACCCACAGATCAATACATCTCGAAACTCTCATGAGGAGCTTGTATTTGCACTAGATGATGATTAACGTCCTGATCCACAATTGGCCAAGATGCAGGGACTAAGAGACTGCAGAACACTCAGCCCTGAAACATGTAAATATACCACAGGCATCCCTCCCAAGCCCTAAGGATCACTTCGGAAGAGGAGGCAGACAGTGTAAGAGAGAGATGTGGGCGATGACTACAAGGAAATGTTTTCTTCTGGACACAGCAAGACACTATGCAAATGAATTCACAGTGGTTGGGACAGCAAGCATCAGACAAAATCCCAGCATGCGGTGGGGTATTGGGCATATAATCTGTGGAGCTATTGGCAATTATTAGGTGCTAGGCTAGGAGGGAGAGACAGACAGACAGACAGACAGACAGACACACAGAGAGAGAGAGAGAGAGAGAGAGAGAGAGAGAGAGAGAGAGAGAGAGAGAGAGAGAG
>NW_021620701.1:2202383-2204854 GCF_004785775.1 Grammomys surdaster | reverse complement strand
GAGAGAGAGAGAGAGAGAGAGAGAGAGAGAGAGAGAGAGAGAGAGAGTGTTTTCTTAAAGAATATAGCCCCTGGTTAGTTGACCACACTCAAGTTGAAGACCACAAATCCAAGTTGGGCAGGACAAACTAGTCTTGAAGGATTAAAAAAAAAAATAGGGTACAAAGTTGGAAGGGTAGGGAAGGGTTAAATCTGAGAAGAGTTGGGGAGGTGGGGTGAATATGATCAAAACAAGTTGTATGAAACTCTCAAGGAACTAACAAATTATCTTCATTGTCACAGGCTTATAGTATTTATATGTATACAATGTATCAGAGAAATTTGTATTTCCACCATGCCTTAGATTTCAGAGCCTATAAATGCCTCTGTTCTAGTTCTTAAAATATCTAAGGTGTTATAAACTACAGTCACCCTGCTGTGCTACGGAACAATATGTTCCTTTTACATGTCAGGATTTTGGCACTTGTCATCCAAATTCCCCATAATACCTCCATCCTTTCCCCAACCTCCTACCTTCTCAGCCTCCAGCAAACATTTTTCTACTCTCCTCCTCCCCCTCCTCCTTTTCCTCCCCCTCCCCTCCCCTTCTGCCTCCCCTACCCCCTTCTTCTCTTCTTTTTTCTTTTCTTTTTCCTTTTTTTCTTTTTAATTTTTCAAGACATGCTTTCTCTATATAGCCCTGAGTCTGTAGATCAGGCTGGCCTCAAGCTCACAAAGATCTCCCTGCCTCTGCTTCTGCCTCCTAAGTACAGAGACTAAAGGTATGTTCCACTACTCAGCTTCCCCAACTTCTTAGTGACTGACACGCATCTGGCCTTAGATACTTCAGACTAGGGGAGGAGGTAGTTGTATCTCCAACTGAGTTGTCATCTCAGAAAACAGCTTCCTTGGTGATAGAAGCTCTCTACCCCCAAAATCTCATCTCCAGGCTGTCCCGGCTTAAAGGACTCACATCTTGATACACTTGTACTGCATGCAACCATTCTAAAAAGCCCCAAGTGACAATATTTAAAATAAAACATCTTAGGGAGAAAACTCCGTGTGGAAAACAACCCTCTTGCTCTACCAACACTGACTCACAGGGAACACTTAAACATGGAGACCAGCCCACTGTTCCTCCACAAACTACAGCACATTTGAGCAAGAATCCACTCACTTCCATCACTGCCACACACATGGCAGGCCCCGGTATCTCATAATACATACCTAAATCCTCACTTACACTTTGGTATAGGCTGCAGCTTCTTAACCTACATTTAGAACCAGGCACCAGGCCCTAGGCCCCGATGCTGAGCAAGGTGCCCCGCCTTCACTCCCCTCTACCCTCCTCCACCATTGCCAGGAAGCCAAATGGGGCCGAGTTGCTTTCATAATGCTGAAAAGCCAGTTCATGGCAGAGCTAAGTTCTGAGCTGTCTGCTTGCTGCCTGGAAGCCAGACGAGTCTGAGCATGTAAGCCACAAATTTCCCAGGGACAAAAACTCGAGATTACCATTTCCACACAAGGATCCTGATGTTACACTTTTTCCATCACACAAACACCAGAGAAGATTCTAGACCAGCAGCGTGAACAAGCAATAAATAGATTCTCTTCTCTGGGAGTGGTTGGGATATTGCAGTGCAAAGGGAAAACTGATAGATAACTGACTGACTTCTGACTGCCTGGGCAAGATGTGTTATTTAAGTCAAATCTCTGTTGAGCTACTAATCACAAAGAAAAGTCAACTCTTAACACTCAGAATTGTCCCTTCCCCATGACCACTAATGTGTATATTCCATGAGCACACACAACTTTCTTCAGTTCACACCTACATGCTCAGTGCCTAAAACAGGGCTTGGCATACAGCAAGCCCTCAGAAATGCTGGAAGAAATTACTGAGAATAAAGATCAGAGCTGGGCTCTCATTGCTTGCTTTTGGTCACTCTTGAATCTCCAGGCCTACAACTGTGCACAGTACAGAGTAGGCACAAAACACACAGTTACAGACTATGCAAGGAGAGAAGCCACAGGACCCATGCTCAGGCAGTGTCTTGTGTGGGGTTCTTGGCCTCACCCATCAGATCCACACAGGCCAGCAACTGAGCCTGCCCAGCTCCAAAGGAAATGTTTTTGCCCTGATGCAACAACACACGTTCCAATCCCCATTCCCTGTTTCCTTGTTAAGGAAACTTTGGAGGTCAATACTAAAAGGAGGAGCTATTAAAACAAAGGCACAGACCAGTGACACAAAAGTTGAGACAGCATATCACACAGATGGTTTATTCCATCTACAAAAGAATTTTTAAATGGATCAAACTATGTTATTTACATGTACCATAATCAAATCTACTTATTTGTGTAATTAATATATGGTAATAAAAATAAATACTAAAAAGAAGAGGGAAAGAAAGGAGGAGGAGGAGATAGAAGAAGAAAGAAGAAGAAGGAGGAGGAGGAGGAGGAGGAGGAGGAGGAGGAGGAGAGGGAGGCGGA
>NW_021620701.1:2200779-2201983 GCF_004785775.1 Grammomys surdaster | reverse complement strand
GGAGGAAGAGGAGAAGGAGGAGGAGGAGGAGGAGGAGGAGGAGGAGGAGGAGGAGGAGGAGAAGGAGAAGGAAAGGAAGACGACAACCTGGGTTTGAACAGTGGTTCCTGGGATTGCAATGTTCTCAGCTTGTGTTATGACCAATAAGCTATAAGCAGGCAGTGCCTATAATGGCACCAAGAGCTGTGGAAACCAAGTATGGTGGCTCACAACTTTAATCTCAGAACTCAAGAGACAGAGAGACCAAGTGGTCTCATATAAGGCCTGGGTTTCAAAAGCCCAAGAGTATAAAGGGAATTTTGGCAAAGTATTAGGAAGTACAGACGGCTTCTTGCACAAGGTGAGCATGAGTAGTTTCAAAGACGCCCCCCTAGATCATTTGCAGAGAATGCCACCGTACTGATAGATGCTGAGAAGCCAGGTGATGGTAGGAAAAAAACCAAGGCCTGTGAAGAAGGGTCAGGAGAGATGAGAGATGTGGAATAGCATCACTCTCCAGAGTGCCTTCCTCAGGTTACTTCCTAAGGACCTTTCATTGATCAGCTGAGTTGAACCAGGCTACACAAGTTCTGGATTCCTGCCTCGCTAGAAGCTGTGACACAGCAAACACATCTGGGTCTCTAAGGTTTCACACAGAGCATTTTCTAGGTACTATTGGTGAAAGAAGCATCACCAATCAGAGCATCTTCCAAGACTCGGTCAGGGCATTGCTCTTCTGAAAAGCCTAGGGTATAAAGCAGGCATGGCAGTGCATACCTGTAATCTAGGTGCTTGGGAGGTGGAGGGCGGAGGCTAAACCATTTAAAGTCATTCTTGGCCTCATAACAAGCTCAAGGTCAGCCTGGTCTACATGAGACCTTCTCTCAGGGGATTAGGAAAATAAAACAAAAGAAAAATCCAAAGAGTAAGAGACCAGTAAGAGTAAGACTAAGAAGGCAAGTAAGAAAAAAGCTTATTTCTTTTTTAGTGATCTGGGGCTTGTGATGATTCGAATGAAAATGGCCCCCATAGGCTCCCGTATTTGAATGCTTAGTCACCAGGGAGTGGAACTCTTTGAAAGGATTAGAAGGATTGGATGTGTGGCCTTCTTGTAGGAGGTGTCACTGGGGTTAGGGGTGTAATTTGTGGTGTTCAAAGCCCATGTCAGGCCCAGTCTGTCTCTCTCTCTCTCTCTCTCTCTCTCTCTCTCTCTCTCTCTCTCTCT
>NW_021620701.1:2159256-2200769 GCF_004785775.1 Grammomys surdaster | reverse complement strand
TCTCTCTCTCTCTCTCTCTCTCTCTCTCTCTCTCTCTCTCTCTCTCTCTCCCCTACCCCCCACAAATCAGCATGTAGTTCTCAGCTACTGTGGGTACCACCATGCTCCACACCTTAATGGACTAACCCTCTGAAGCTGTAAGCAAGCTCCCAGCTACATGCTTTCTTTTATAAGAGTTGCCTTGGTCATGGTGTCTCTTCACAGCAATAGAACAGTGACTAGACAGGGCCATTTAATTTGTTCAGAATAACTTCCCAATTATTCTTCAGACACAATAACACTCATGAAATTATAAAACCATAACTGGTTCACAGTAATAATAATAATAAAATCATTTATCACATGCACAAAGACAGCAAATTTAATTCCAGGCTAAAGCTATTATAGTTCTTTACTGTATGATAGCCTCAGACACCAGTTTAAGTTTCCACCCTGATTATTACCACAGCAGGAGGAGAGCAGCACAGCCTGCCTAATCTCTAATGTACAAAGAGATGTCCAGTTTAGCATTGAGAGAAACTAAAAGAGCACACTTTTATCTTCTGGATGCCCTTTCTTCCAGCTGAGTCTTGGTAGGCATTGGAGAGGAAGAAACCCAAGTACCTTCACGTTAGTCAAACACTGCCCTCTGCTGGAAGGTGCAAACAGCTCCTACCATTCCTTCAATCTACAAAATTTGCCTTTTAGTTATGTAGATCTAGCAGACTTGGAGTTCTTGCCAAACTCTTTGGGTTTGGTGCCTTAAGTCCTGTTCACTTGGTTGCCCCATAGGTCCATCAAACTCATCCTGTTTAAACGGAGTACACTGTGTGTCATAGTCCTGCCTTCTAGCCCACCCAGAAACACACCCCAGGCCTGTCTTTCCTTCCCACCACACTCATCTCTTTCCCAACAACATTCATTGATTCCCACCTCACCCAAGACAATATTCTTTTAGCCCCTCTCTGCCCTAGACAACATTCATCTATCCCCACCTCACCCCTCACCAAGTTGTAGTCCTTCCGAAGCCCTCTGGTCAGTCCCCTGGCTTCCACTTGCCAGCTCCTAGAATTCTCTGGGAAAAGTTACAGCCCCCTCCCCTGGCTCTTCTAAAATCCCTGCCAATCTGGCTGCCCTCAGGCCTGTGTTCCTGGTATTTCTACTACCACACACGGGTGTGCAGATGGGAAAATGACCTATATTCTATCCCATTCATCTCCACTATCTGGAATTCCCTTCTCTCCTTTAGATCCCACCTCTGGGGGCACATCTTCCATGAAGGCTGCCTTGATTCTGCCACAGGCTACAACATGCTTGAGGCATGTTGTTTTTTTGCAAATGGAACACTTGCCTTACTCGGCAGAAGAGCTTGTTTTCCAGTCCAGCCACAACTGCCAGTCTCCTCGGCTCCAGGACTTCGAATTCTAGTGTTTATTTAGACTTCATTTTTGTTCTCAATTATTGAAGGTGGACAATAAGGGAAGAAGGATGCACGAGATGACATAATCCCTATAAAACTTCAGAGGTTGACTCTTTTTTTTTTTTTAATTTTTTTTTTTTAAATTTATTTATTTTATTTATGAGTACGCTGTCTTCAGACACACCAGAATAGGGCATCCAATCTCATTACAGATGGTTGTGAGCCACCATGTGGTTGCTGGGATTTGAACTCAGGACCTCTGGAAGAGCAGTCAGAGCTCTTAACCGCTGAGCCATCTCTCCAGCCCCAGAGGTTGACTCTTAAAGGACGTAAGAAATAGAGGTGATGTAAAGGTGTAGTGAGCACTCAGAACTGGCAGGTCAGAATCTTTCCTTCAAGTACATCTACCAGCCAAGTAAGAAACCTGATCAGCTATGGTTACAGCAGTTAAAAAAAAAGGCCAAGTGCTTAGGGAAAGGCAGCACTCCTGACAAGACCAGAAAGAAGTTCCTAATATGATCTTCAAAGAGAAAAATGTAACATTACCTAGACTACCTCTTTGGGCAAGCAGAGCAGCAGTAGTCACAGAACACAGCCAGCCGAGGCAACTCCTGCTGTGAACTCCCGACTCCAGCCCCAGAAGCAGCAGGGGCAGGAAACTCGGTTGCTCAGGCTTAACCCAGGAGCAGATGTAGTATGCGTGGATGACACATAGACCCCAGCACCTCCTCATAAATGCTCTTTCTCCAAGGCGTCTTTTCAGCCAACACAGAGGCAAAGGACCTAATTTTACACTAGCTGTCAAATACTTGGAATGCAGCTACCCTGTGCTGCTAATTAAATGCAGACTCAAAGTACTAACCAGCTGTTAACACTCTCATGGCAGAGAAACAAGGATCTGGCCACGGCTGTCCCTGACTCCAGCATCTCAGCCTCATCAGACTGGCATTCCTTCACATTCTCTGATACTTCATGAAGTCCCATCATTATCCCCAAATGAAATAGATAATTAATTCAATGCCACAGACACATGAATATTTATTTATATCTACGTATAATTTCAAAATAAAGATGTCAATATAATACCCTAGCTAGGATACGTAGCAAAAGGAAATTGAGGATAATAAGATCATGTGTACTTTAACATTGACCGTGTTTCCCTGTGCCGCTGGAAAGCAGCGGGTATGGCCCTGCATGACGTCATGGCCATGCGCCTCAACAAGGGCCACGTACTGATGGAGAACATTAGCAAGCTGAGGTGAACACCTCACCAAGCATATCAGTTCCCAGTGGGACTTGATCTCGGAGGTGCATGGCTTTTCCTGCTTTGTGAACACTGCGCTGTGGAGGTGAGCAAGGACAAGCGTGCTCAAGTTCATCTAGAAGAGGGTGGGCACGCACATCCACACCAAGGAGAAGAGGTAGGAGCTGAGCTGTGTGCTAGCAGCCATGAGGAAGGCCTCGGCCAAGAAGGACTGGCCTCCTCACTCTGCATCCCCAATAAACACAAAAACAAAGAACCTGATGGCTCTCTGTGCAGATGATGATTAGATTTGTGTGGTGCCTGGATTTAGAGGGAAGTTAAGATTCTATTTCACACAAGAAGCACAATAATATGCAAAAAGCCAAGTAAGAATGCTTCCTACGATAAAAACATGCTTAGTGTTTGACTTACTATGGGAATAATTTGTATAGGGAAAATGTGTGAACTACAATGAAGCTTTTATAACACGCTCCCCCCCCCCCAAAAAAAATGCTCAGCCATGCTGAATAGAATTAGGAGCAAATGGTACTCCTGCTGGCAAGCTGAGTGTTCTGGGAAAGTGTGGCTGACTGATTCCTTGTGCCTTATGTGGAGTAGAATAATAACACTGTATTATAAAATCATCTCACAGTAGAACCCCCACCATTAGCAGAACGGCATTCAACCTTGGTATAAGTTCTGTAGGACCAAGGTTTTCATTTACCATTCTGAACCCTGGTAAACACCCCTGATGCATCATCACACCTCATCTCTAAATGACAGCAATACTGTCCACTCCTTGTGACAACAAAGACACTTTTATGCCTTTAGAAGCATTCTCCTGAAGATCCAAGCCCAGGGTAGGAGTTATACAAAGCTTGACTGAGCAGAGGCTTGTCTCAAAGCGTGAACAAAGCTAACTGTGGAAGGAGGAAACCAGGGGCGTTTGGGAGACACCAGAAAAGGCTGTGCTGAGACAGCTCTGAAGATCTGGACCACAAGCACCTGGTCCAGGGCCACCAATGGAACCACGTAAATGCTGGCTGAATAAAAAGCAAACAAAATCAGGCACTGTGCATAGAACCTACAACCCCAGATCTTACCTCTACACTCCTTATTTCCTGCTATGCTCTTTGCTGCACACACTGACAGACTGGTTACTAACCCTGCATTTTCTGGGTTCCCTACATGGGGTAGAAACAGACATACCTTCTTCAGTTTCTGCAGCTCCAGAAGGCATGGTTGCTCTCTCTGTCTTGGCTTCTTGCTCAAGAGCCTACAAGACAAAGTGGGGGGAAATAGTTGAAAACCATTTTGGGCTCCAGGTATGTAAAAGAAAGATAAAACCATCTCAGAGCTTAGAACTGGTTACTAGCCCTAACCCTGACAAGGAGGCATGTGGGGGGAGGGGGTAAGCCCTGATAGAGGAACTCACAGACAGTGTCTCAGGAGGACAAAAGGAGATGGCCAGGGGCAAAACCCCTGCCACAAACCTTTGCTTTTTCTGCAGTTTATAACCACAAGTTTCTCAGAAACGCCATGTCTGAACCAACACAGACAGGATCTTGAGACAAAAAGGGAGAACTGAGTGTGTGTGCACCTGTCATACTGGGGGATTCTATATCCCACATCATACACATGTGACAGGAGAGGACAGATGAGGAGGCAGGAGCACAGTCGGGGCATATCCAGAGTGACCACAGGTCAAAATGTAAGCAGGCTAGCACAGGCTATCCCTGGCTGGATCCAAGTTGCTGAGCCATCTCAAGGCCACAGGAAAAAGCTTCCCTCTTGTGACCATAATGGTTTCCTTTCGAGAGTCCCTCAGCCCGTGGAAAATATGAAGAAATATAGAATTATATGTTAATGTGCTGAACTGCTAAGTGGCCAAAAATGGTACCAGCACAGGTTCTACAAGAAACCTCCAGCCTCCTTGGGTGGAAAATCACACAACTAACATAGCTGCCGAGTCCTTCCAGGCATACTATTAGGCTGGTAAATGGGATGCCTCACTTACTGACTATCTCAGAGCATCCTAAGGTCAGAATGAGTACCCAACATACAACACAACAAACGGCAGTGGGCACTACGTGTCTAGGCATCCACCATGGGCTACCCCTGTCAGTGTCCCCATATAAGAAGTCTTTTTCCCTCTTCTGGAACCCACATATTAGGAAAGGTCTAGACCAAGTCTACAATGGGTACTCCTAAGGAAGTGTGGCTCAGTTAAATTTTATTATCAACTTGATACAGCCTAGAGTCACCTGGGAAGAGGGTATCTTAGTTGAAGAATCGTCTTAATCAGATTGTCTGCAAGAGACTCCTGACTGATGAAAGGAACCTCTTCTTACAGTAGGACTCAAAAGGTGACTCCCTCCTTCAGGCTGCTCGGGGTGGTCATGTTTATAATTCACCAACTAATAGATGTTCTTTTCAGTGTTGGGGGCATGTGTGAGTCTCCTTCCTCTCCCTCTCCCTCTCCCTCTCCCTCTCCCGCGCCCCGGCCCCCTCCTCCCCCCCCCCACCTCCCCCTCTCCCTCCCCCTCCCCCTCTCTTTCCCTCTCTCTATCTCTCTGTCTCATGCCTGTGGATCAGATGTAAGCTCTTAGCTACTGTTCCAGAGCTATGCTCCCCACCATAATAGTCATGGACTCACTCTCTGAAACTATAAGCAAGCCCCCAGTTAGCTGCTTTCTTTTATAAATTGCCTTGGTCATGGTGTCTCTTTACAGCAATAGAACAGTAACTAAAACAAGTCTTTACTGCACATTGTCATGGTGTTGTCACCATCAACTCTACAACAGAGTGAAAACACGAAACAGTAACAGCTCTGACCAAGTGTGGCTTCGGAAGGTGCTGAGCAACAAGCTCAGGACTTGACAAGGTCTCATGATTAACCTCTGGAGAGAGCTGTAGGTGACTGAGACATGCCCAAACCACCTAGAATGAACATGTCTCCTTGAGGGGACAAAATATGGCTATGTTTCCATGTACACAGAGCAGCTGCTCAGACCATGGTCATAAAAAAACAGACTTCAGTCCAGATCCAATAAAGCTCGAGTTCTTTTTCTTCTTCCCTCCTCCTCTCTCTCTTTCCTTCTTGTGATTTGAAACAGGATCTGAGGATGTAGCCCATGCTGACCTAAAACATGTAATCTTCCTGTCTTAGGACCTGGGGTACTAGAATTACAGAATTATAAGTCACCACTCCTGGTTTAGCATGAATATACTGTATGCATATTCCATATGTAATTAATACTTATTGTCCACAGTTGTCTAAGTGTGGTACAGACATTCCAAATAAGAATCGTTTCCTGGGGCTAAAGATACAACTCAGTGGTTAAGAGCACTTGCTGCTACTGCGGATAACTAGAGTTTAGTTCCCAGAAACCACATGGCAACTCACAACCACCCTTAAGTCTAGCTCCACAAAATCTAATACTGGCTTCTGATTCCGTGGGTACCAGGCACATATATAGTGTATATATACATACACACAGGCAAAACATGCATACACAGAAAGTAAAAATAATAATTTTTTAAAAAAACTGATCTGCCTTTTGCTTATACTTCCAATAACATATAATCACGCATGAACGTATAGAATTATTTGTCATGTCAGTTGGAGTGAATGCCTTTGGATGACAAAAGGGATGCTGATCCCCCATTTACCACCCAGCCCATCCCTCAAAGCAAGAAGGATAGAGAAAGTGAGGGCATTTGGACCAAAAGGTCATTTCATTGTAATTGATTATTTTTGTTTATTTATTAAGACACAGGATGACCTCAAATTCATGGCAATCCTCCTGCCTTAGCTTCCCAAGCAATAGGATTACAGGAGTAAGCCACCACACCTAGCTCTTAACTGGTTCTATTTTTTTTTCACAAAATGAAAACTTGAGAAAGTGGTTATTCAGCTCTCTTGCTATGATTACTGTAGAGCCCCCTGTAATGTATAATAATAGCATTTCATTTCATTCATTGTGTGCCTTCCCCAAAGTCAGTATCTTAAATGTGTGCAATATCAACAAATCCGGTTGAAGGATTCTGTAAGGATGCAGATGCACAGTGTGATTGCTGCACACAGAGCTTGTCCTATTCTTCTTAGTTTAGTCACCGTGTGCCATGCTGTCCTCTGCACAGCTCTCCCAGGGCCATACACGTTGCCAGGCTCTATCTCTGGGGTTTCTGAGGACAGACTCCTCTTGAGAATATGTGCCCAGCATCTGCCTGGTGGGGACTCATCACCACTTAGTACTTCTATGAGGAGCCACATGAATGGATGGAGGTTTTAGTATCATTCACTTAACAACTAAAATGAAATGAGAAATGAAGGTAAATTGAAGCCAAGCCCTCACTTGTATATACTGAATACAATACTACATGTCAGGAAATTTCACACAAAATTTCCTACAACTCAATGAGAGTCAGATCAGACTCTGAAGAGTATGTTTCATTTCAATTAAATAAAATTCCACATGGGATATACTGATAATATCTACTTGACATATAAATATTTTAATTGTATTTGTAGTTTGATTACATAACATAAACATAGAAGCCAAAGGCTATGATAAACTGTGGTCTCTTTCTCTGGGTTGATGTTTGAATCTGTTTGATAAGCTGTACAGCAGAGGAAAACTGTGTCTTACTAAGCAGATGCTTGACACACAGGAGGACACAGGGTCTAGACAGCGAGTCCGAGGGCCACTGAGCAGGGCACTAGACTGAACCAGTTTCATTCAAAACAAGTTTGCTTAATACAAACAAACAAAAGAAGTAAATATTCTTTGTATTTGTTAGGAGTTTAGGAGCAACTAAGAGTGATGAAGCGTTTTCATCCTGAGATGGGCATGCTGTAATAGCCTCCCGATCTTGTGCCATGCCCATGGCAGAGAGAAGTAAGCCCCTTTATGGAAAGATTACATTCTCATCTGTCCTTTTCAAACAGGACAGAAGTTTAAATCACCTAAGTCATAAGAAAGCCCAGCAATAGATGCTATTGACTGTTTTGGGTAAGAATTAGAATATCATCAATAAGTACAAAAAATTGCAATATTAGAATATTGGAGTTCACTTGTGAGAACCTGGCATAGAGGCATATGCTTGCAGTTCAAGTAGGATGTAAAGATTGCAAGTTCAAGGTTATCCTGGGCTGCACAGTGAGACCTTGTCTCAGAAAGTAAAACTAACAAAATAAACACTAGAGAAGTAAAAATCTATGGACCACTGGTTCTGAGTATGACCGTTGGTTCTGAGTATGGACTACTGGCTCTGCATGTAGACTACTGGTTCTTTTTGCCTAAATCTATGTTGGTCTTCATTCCACTGATCTAACCAGGCTCTAACTCCGAGTCCTCAAGCTTTCATTAGGAAAAGGAAGTGTTAGCTACCAAGCATCGTTACAAATCAATGCACAGACGCCTCGGGTACTAAAGGAATGGGTGCCGTTGAGTACTGGAATAATGATACAAACCTTGACAAGAAAGGCCCTGTCCCAGAAATATTTCCGGAAGAGTTTGATATCAGCTTCCAACAGATGCTCAGCTGTGTGGTTAACGGTCAGAGTTAATGTTTCTGATGAATGGACGTACTGCAGAGTGGCATCTTCGTTAAGACGCAGTCGGGCGAAGCCTGGGGAATGGTTACCCTGAAAACTGAAACATCACAGGTCAAAATCCACAGAGCTTCGCAGAACCCATCCCTCATCCTGCCCCGATATTACACATCCAAATAGAAAACAATCCTTAAAAGTCACTTACACACTCAATTGTACAAGCTCGTGGAAACTGATCTGGGTCAAGTCATCTTTGTTTTTCCATTTAGTGGTGTTTTAAAAAAGAATGTATGTTTCAAGGGTCCCCATAAAATAGCAAAACCATCCTGATTTTTTAGAATAGAAATTTACCTCACTATTTCACTCTCTCTTTAATCAGAAAAGATGTCTCTCCCTTTAACTGAGCTCATGGAGAACAAATTAGCTGGCAACCAATAGTCTGTTAGGTGATTATAATGGAAAACAGATAGAATCTCCAGGGAGTGTGGTGAGGCTTGGATGTAATAAACAACTGTTATAACATACTGGCACCACTGTGCTAAATCATGTCCATAAATTTGATTAGGTCATATAGGTCATTAACAATGAAACAATGTACCCAGATTATTTGAATATCAGCTTATTTTCTCGTCTGTGTTAGCTATACGCCTTCTCGATGGCTGGGATTACGGCAGTAAATAAACACAGCTTAAAAGATCATACAATAACAGTAAGGATGCCTCGGGTGAAAGCACTCATGTTCCTCTCGTGGTCACATCCCAACAGACTGTCTGAAGATCCCTCGCTTCAGAGAACCGGCTCTACCATTTCCTCTTGATCTTATTTCGCTATGAATATTTGCTTTATAGAAATACATTAACGAGCCTGTAACTCATAGTGGCTTGGTTTCTAATTTGTCGCTGCTACTACAATGCTCTAGAAGATACATGAATTTATTAGAAGTGTTACTTTCAGGTTTTGAATCTTGATTACGCCCAGGCTGGAGAGATACGCATACATGGCATATTACTCTCTCCAGCTGCTGGGCAGTGGCAGAAAGCATCATCTGGCAGTCAGCTACACAGCCCTGAGGCTACAATCCGATCTCTCACAGTGGACCACGCTGCCCAGCGATGTATAGGAGGCTAGGCATAGCAAATACACTGGGGTGTGTTTATAGTAAGTGCAATTTGGGATATTTTTGACCTAAAATAGGTCCACAGACTCCATTTAAAATCAAGGAGTCTCTGAGCTGACCTATCTCCATCATGTGGAGTGACAAAAAGAGATCCATAGATAACAGTTGTATCAAAGACAAGGTCTTTACACTAATTACAGAATCTTCTAGAAAACAAGTCCTCATGACAACAAGCCACTGAAGTGAATAGACCGTGAGCCTGGCAGCGGTATAGCTGTGGCTAATTCAGAACACAGACACTCTATATATGATCCTATATCCTATAATCAGAATCAAGTCTGTGAATGGACCTATTAAACATGTACATTTTAAAACATGCAGTATCTTCTAGGGTTGGAACTGGAAGGTGGTACAAAACAACCAGCAGATGAAGGAGTCCCTCTCCAGGGGATAACACTGCACCAGATGCTGTCATTCAGCCAGAGGACATGTTCTTGCCTCATTCTTTGTAGCCAAGCAAACAGGGTTGTGTTCATATGCAAAGGAAAGAACAATTCCCTCTGGAGAGATTTGTCCCTTGGTTAATGACTATTTGATCAAATAAGGCAGGGGAGGAGAAAGAGAAAGTTCTGGTTTCTGCCTAATGGCTACTTACGCTTTCTGCCTAATGGCATCAAATTACCATTAATTAATTGCATCAGATTAATTACATTGAGTTATATGAGCCAAACAAGAAAAGTCATCCCACTAAGACACACCACATAATAATATTCTAACAATATTTAAACTTTATGCTATAATTTCCAATGATTCTATTTTATTTATAATTTGTATTGTACCATGTGATAGCAAGGCAATCACTATATATGACTCCTTTCAGAAAAATTTACAATAACAGTTCATCTGAGCACAAAATCCACTGGTGAATCACTAGGAGTGTTGAGAACATAACCCGCACAGACAACTTCATAGTTAACAGATTACCTCCTTTATGTTACTTCACTAAACCCTAGGGACCAACCCATAGGGTTTGCCTATTATTCTGACAGTGAAAATTATGACCTTGACATTGGACTAGAAGTAGTCCAGTAAGGAAAGCAGAAGCAGTCCCATCTCTCAAATGATTTAGAAGACAGACATAAAAGTAAATGGTCATATTTGTGTAATTATAAATTGTGATTGTTACTAAAATTAATCATAATTATAAAAGGACGTAACTCAGAACTTTTGCTTAGGAAATAGTGTTGAAGATAAAACCCAAAAGGCAGTGTAGGTCACTGTTTGGCCAATCCTTTTTTTCATTGTCTCCCATCTCTGTGTCACAAAGAACTCCCAACAAAGGAATTTGCTTATGCTCTAGCTATACATATATATGTACTGTTTACAAGAAAGCTAGCTGTAAAAAAAAAAAAAAAAAAAGATAACATCAGCAGATGCTTTCGTAATCTCCATTTCCCTGTAATGCTTGGCAGGCTTTATCTAGACACGGGCTAAGAGAGACAATATCAAGCAGGTGAACTCACCTTGTGATGTCTTCCACCAGTGTGGAGTGTCCATTATGCAAAGCTAAGTCTAATGGTGTGGTGGCCTCTTCATTAGGTAGCTCCAAGGCCTTGACTCCTCCAGGGAGACACAAGAGGAAGTGGAATAGCTTAGGCAGGGCCCATCTCACAGCCAGGTGCAGGAGAGACTCTCTGCGTAGAGACACTGAAGAAAAGGAAAAGGGCGATATTAGTTCCTCCAGTTATTAAGGTTTTTTTTTGTACATTTTTCCTAAAGAGATGATGTGCTGGGTATAAAAGAAGCTCAGAGCTGGAAGGAACCTGAAGCAACACATCTTGACCTCACGCTCTACGAATGGAGAGGGGTCCTGGGAGGACACGGAGCCAGGGAACACGAGAGCTAGGGCACCATGACTAGTACAGGCTCTTCTGTCCACTATGCTGTACCTTGCTGCTCTCTGTCACTAAGGATGCAGGAACATTGCCTGAGCACACAGGCTCTCAGGAAAGATCATCCTTTGGAAATACACTTGCCAACTTCTAAGGCACCAATGAAGAAGACCCACCGTGCAGACATGGCAGGCTATCAAAGCTAAGGGCACCATTCATCCCTCATGAGAGGCTGTAACAGAGGCAGTTTCTTAAGCCCAGAGCACTTGTGACTATGGTCAGTCCCCAGCCTTATAATGTCAATTTTGCCCAGCATTTAGGTCCCTGGAGACATCACACTGCCAATGGCACCCTGGTGCTACGCTGCAGTGCAGCACAGGCCTTCGCAGATGCCCCTGACCAGCGAGCCTTAGCAGCCTCATGATGACTTCCTCTGAAATATTTAGTGCCGTGTGTTATGATCAATTCCTGACTCTTGCTGTATAGGCTGACAGGCCCTTAATGATTTTCCTTCTTAACAGTAGCTGGTAATGTAAAAATCCATTAAGTATGTGCAGAATTTAAATGTGATTAGCTATTGAAGTTTCAATTGTGTATGTATGTTGACTTCATATGTAATTTGTAAAGTATTTATACACCTGTTTCCCTACTGTAATAGCCGAGTACCTAGGACATAGGTGATTGATGATAGACAATATTGTAAATGTGTAAACTATACAAACATTTTTACATTAAATAGCTAGATCCAAGCTGGCTGTGATGGCCCATGCCTGGAATCCCAGCACTCAGGATGAGAGGCTGGAGAATCACTGTGCCCAGGAGTTTGAGACTGACCTGGGCAACACCACAAGGTGCAGACTAAATACATACACATACGTACATACATACATACATACATACATACATACATACATGTCAGGTTCAAGAAATCCATATGCCTGATCACATTTTAAAGACATCTTTTCTAATAGTCTGAACATTAAAAGCTGGTCACTACAGATCTGTTGTGATAAGTAGCACACAGTAGGGGTCTCATAAGTAATGATACTGACTATGGACAATGGAATGAAAGGCCTAGCAGGTTAGGGATCTTTCCTTCTGTCCTGTGGGATTCCTTGAACATCACAGTCCCCGGCACACTTGCTAAGCATTTGCAGGTGAGCCGATATTACACACAAATGGCGAATCCCTTCGGAATTGGCATTTTGTCTTTGACTGTGCTGCTCTGTGGAATACTCACTGCTCTCAGTTCTGTCTTGTACAGCTCCTACATGGACTCTCACCACAGAAACGGTGTCCTCCCACATACAACTGGGACATTAAGGACAAAAATGCCAGCTTCCCACACAGCTCACTGTCCACAAAACCATGATCTTATTGTTTCCCTGTCTTCATTAACATAACCTCACTATTGCCAGAGACTCCTGCCCCAGCAGACCAGTGATTGTTTACTGTGGAAATTTTCCGAGAGACTCATCAACCCTTCAGCAGGAACCACCAGCAGACAGTACAGAGAAGCCCTAAATACCATTTTAAACTATCATGAGCCTTGCCAACTCCTAAGGAAGCCCCCACCAACCCTGCCATCCACCCCACCATCACTAACTCTACACCCTCGGCAAACGCTCTTCATTAAACCAAGCATCAGTTTCTCAGACAATTTCTGTCTTACCACCCACAGCCCCTGAAGCCACTAAAGGTTTGTAGCAGGGCTACCTGGCTTACTATGACAGCAATAAGCACAGCTCTGTCTTCTCAGAGAACATTGAACCCAACACAACAGAGCAATATTCTTCTGTGCATGAATACAAAATAAAAGTCCTCAGTTTGCATTTTCACAGGTCTATCTTGTTCTCTCTGCATCAGTGACCATGGGGCTTTACACTTCAAGTAGATAAGGACCCATACCTGGGTCCTTGGCACAATAAAGCACCACCAAGTCCCCTGCATAGTTGCTCTGTCATTTGTCATGTGACATAGCACAGATCTCCCTCCACAGTGAAATAACAGCCCAAATACCAAACCATCTAAAAACAGACCTGGAGCCTGGCTGTACATAATTCCCACACATTTGTTTGACAGGCTTTGTCTCATCCTTATGAAAATCACAAGAGGTGTTGGCTTTTCCTCTTCACATGCTGGAAACTCAGCCTACTGCCTCCTGGACACTAAGCATGAAAGAATTGATCTTTCTTTTACCCTTGAAGTTATGACCGTGAAGCTTTTTTGACTAAAAAAAATTATGGCTTTCACTGTGAACATATTCCCAGTAGGACAAGTCTGACAACATCTGTACTTATTTTTCCTATTTTAAATAATAACCAGGAAGAGACTTGTAAGGATCAGGTAACAAAACAAACACACACCTGCACACTGAGTACACGTGTGCACGCACGCACACATGCACATGCACATGCACACACGCCACTGGAGGACAGCCTATCAGCACAAGACATGCAGCAGCCACAGTGAGTGGAATTTTTACATCACGGATCCCCGTCTGAACATGGTGGAAATTGTCCCATGTTTGTACAGGTTGCAATTTTCTTCTATGGAAAACGCAACTGAGAGAGCAAATACCTAAAGCCATGGTGTGAAAATAGTACCATTGGTAAAGGCAAGTACCGTGTCAGTTGTGTAAGTGGTATTCCTTATTGTCAGCTGTACTGTTCTAAAACTGGGGTGCTGTTGACTATATTCAGCTGAGTAAGAAGAGCCTTGCTTCCTCCCAAGTCCATAGGACTAGTCCTAGGCACCTCCTCTCTATATGTGTGGGGAAGGGGAGGAGTCTATCCCCACATCTGGAATGGGAAACAACAGTAGGAATCATGCTCAGTGTTCCCTGTCCCCTAGCCTCAGAACTTCTCCACTCCTGGAAGAGAAAGAAGAGAATGCAGGGAAGGAAGACTCTTCTGATGGTTAAAGAAAGCACATAATAAAATTTCCCGAGTGTTAAAGGGATAGCACTTTCTCGCAGTATAAAGTTCACTATGGAGAAGGCAAACAGCTTGAGAGAGGAAACAACGTGACATATATAAATAATTCTGCTTGCTAGAAGGTTCAGATTTCTTAACAGCAGCCAAGAAAACAGGTTGTGGAAAGGGGTTATACAGTCTGGCAGAGGTAAGGCTGTTTAATTAAAATGAACAAAAGAAAAAAAATAAAGAACCAAATAAATGTCTCTCTCAGTGTTTGCTTAGTACTAGGTGGTATCTGAAGTAACACGGCTCAGACAGAATCACTAATAATTGCTGTGATGGGGCACATGAAAAGGTATGACTTCTGCCACCCTGGGAACACAACCACCCAGACACAGAGAGGAACTGAACAGCCTGTGACTTTCAATAAACCACTCCTGCGTCAGAGCGGTGAGGGCCCATCTGCCGGGAACAGTGAACAAAGCTACACAAAGGCCTCACTCTGTGGAGCATTGGGTTCTTTGCAAAAAGGACCCGACTCCTCCAGGCTCATCACCGTGACAAGCAGCCACCCACAGAAGGGAAGACTGACTTTGGCACAAGGTTGAGAAGATATAGTCCTTCTTGACAGGGAAGGTGTGGTGACAGGCACGTGGAGTGGCTGGGTGCATTGTGTTCACAATCAGGAAGCAGAAAGAGGCAACTGTTGGTGTTCAGATGGCTTTCTCCTCCACCCACCCACCCCCACCCATCAGAATGATGACCCCTGTGTTCAGGGCAGATCTTGTCTCCTTAATTAGTACTCTTCAGATGTACTAATTCAGATGTACCCAAAGACATGCCTCACTACTAGTTCTCAGGTGTTTCTTAATCCACTTGAGTTGACAACTGAAATTAACTGTTGTAAGTTCACCTTAGCTTCTTTGTGGCTGATCTATCTGTGTATTAAATGGCAATCCTGTTGGTTTCTGTTTTGTCCTATTGACAGTGTCCTTTGCCTTACAGAAACTTTGCAATTTTACGAGGTCCCATTTGTCAATTCTTGATCTTAGAGCATAGGCCTTTGGTGTTCTGTTCAGGAACACCCAAGTATTCGAGGTTCTTCCCCACCTTCTCTTCTATTAGTTTCAGTGTATCTGGTTTTATGTGGAGGTCCTTTATCCACTTGGACTTGAGCTTTGTACAAGGAGATAAGAATGGATCAATTTGCATTCTTCTACATGTTGTCCTCCAGTTGAACCAGTACCATTTGTTGAAAATGCTGGACAGTTTTAGCTCCTTTGTCAAAGATCGAGTGACCATAGGTGTGTCGGTTCATTTCTGGGTCTTCAATTCTACTCCATTGATCTTCCTGCCTGTCTCTGTACCAATACCATGCAGTTTTTATCACTATTGCTCTGTAGTACAGTTTTAGGCCAGGGATGGTGATTCCTCCGGCAGTTCTTTTATTGTTGAGAATAGTTTTGGGAAAAGATCTTTACCAATCCCACATCCGATAGAGGGCTAACATCCAATATATACAAAGAACTCAAGAAATTAGACTCCAGACAACCAAATAACCTTATTAAAAAATGGGGTATAGAGCTTAACAAAGAATCCTCAACTGAGGATACTCGAATGGCCGAGAAGCACCTAAAGAAATGTTCCGTATCCTTAGTCATCAGGGAAATACAAATCAAAACAACCCTGAGATTCCACCTCACATCAGTCAGAATGGCCAAGATCAAAAACTCAGGTGATAGCAGATGCTGGCAAGGATGTGGAGAAAGAGGAACACTCCCCCATTGTTGGTGGTGTTGCAAGATGGTACAACCACTCTGGAAATCAGTCTGGCAATTCCTCAGAAAATTGGACATAGCATTAACTGAGGACCCAGCTATACCACTCCTGATCATATACCCAGAAGGTGTGCCAACATATAACAAAGACTTATGCTCCACTGTGTTCACTGCAGCCTTATTTATAATAGCCAGAAGCTAGAAAGAACCCAGATGTCCTTCAACAGAGGAATGGAAAAAAAATGTGGTACATTTACAAAATGAAGTATTATTCGGCTATTAAAAACAATGAATTAAAAAAATTCTTAGGTAAATGGATGGAACTAGAAAATAGCATCCTGAGTGAGGTAACCCAATCACAAAAGAACACACGTGGTATGTATTCACTGATAATTGGATATTAGCCCAGAAGCTCGCAATACCCAAGATTCAACTCACAGACCACATGAAGCTCATTAAGAAGGAATGGGTGCTTTGGTCTTTCTTAGAACAAGTAACAAAATACTCATGGGAGCAAATACGGACCCCTCATAGGAGACAAAGTGTGGGACAGAGACTGAAGGAGAGGCCGTCCGGAGACTGCTCCACCTGGGTATCCATCCCATGTGCAGTCACCAAAGGTAGACACTGATGTGGATGCCAGGAGGTGCATGCTGACAGGAGCCTGATATAGCTGTCTCCTTAGAGATTTTCCAGAGTCTGACATATACAGAGACAGATGCTCACAGCTAACCGTTGAACTGATCATGGGGTTCCCAATGGAGGAGTGAGAGAGAAGGAGCTGAAGGAGCTGAAAGGGTTTACAGCCCCATGGGGAAAGCAACAATATCAACCAATCAGAGCTCCCAGGGTCTAAACCACCAGCCTGGGAGCACTTAGGGAGGGATCCATGGCTCCAGTTGCATATGTAAGGGAGGATGGCCCTGTTAGGCATAGGTGGGAGAGGAGATCCTTGGTCCCATGAAGGCTGGATGCCCCAGTGTGGGGGAATTCGAGGGTGGGGAGGTGGGAGTGGGTGGGTGGGGGCACATCCTCATAGAAGCAGGAGAAGGGGGATGGGATAGGGGGCTCCTGGGTGGAGGGGAAATGGGGTAAGGGGATAACATCTGAAATGTAAATAAAATGTCCAATAATTTTTTTTTAAAGGCAATCCTGGATTTTCTTCCCTATTCTCCTCAAGACATCTTCCCTATTGTCCCAAGGCAAAGTCCAGGGCTTCTCCTTAACAGTGCTAACCTCTCCCATCTGACTCTATCCTTTCCCATCTGACTCTGTCAATACCCACCCAAGCTTCGGCTCCTTTCCTCCTCAACAGACTTCAGTTTCAGCTTTCTGTGCTCCCTCTGTCTCTCACTCTCTGTCTCTCATTGTATCTAAATCTTGGTAAATATTGTAAGTAGTTACCATGTCACATCCTAAATATTATGCCAGTGTCCACCAAATAATATAGTCCATTATTTTTAATTCAGCCTTACTGAAAATTTCAGGACATGGGCAAGCTGAACCAGATTCTTCCGAGTACAGTGTACATGTGTGTAAAGTACAGTGTAAGTAACATCACAGTAAATGAAGCCGAATTGCTTCGCATAATTAGTATATGCTAATGAAAGTACTTAAAACACAATCAGTTAAGCAAGACTGTGGACCTCATTGTCACTGCATTCCTTTAAACACGTTGGGACGCCTTACATTATCTAATAAAGAAACTTGTGTCTTACATCCTATGATAAACTCATGGGATGGCTGTTTGGGGAGAATTAGCGGTAGGTGTGGCCTTCCTGGAGGAAGTATGTCACTGGGGGCAGACGTTCAAATGACTCATGCCATTTTGAGTTAGCTCTCCCTACTCCTGAATTGAGATGTGAGCTCTCGGCTGTCCCTGCCTCTGTGCTGCTGTCTTGCGATCATGGACTCTAACCTTCTGTAACTGTAAGCCCCATTAAACTCTTTTCTTTTCGAAGTTGCTATGGTGATGCTGTTCTGTCACAGAAAAAAAAAGGAAAAGAGTTATATAATAGTATTATAACACTAAAAATGAATTACAAGGTCAGTGAGAAGGCCTGGTGGATAAAGCCTGGTGTCCTGAGTTGTGTCCTCAGAATCTCCATGGTGAAAGAAGAGAACCAACTCTTGTAAGTTCCTCTGACCTCCACACACCCACTGTAGCACATCCAGGTGCTCTAAATCAATCAATCAATTTCAAAAATTAGTTACAACACTCAACACCATACACACACACACACACACACACACACACACACACACACACACATCTAGAGAACAGGATTTCTATTTTTTATTTTTATTTTTTTATTGGATATTTTATTTACATTTCAGATGTTATCCCCTTACTCCCCCACCCAGGAGCCCCCTATCCCATCCCCCCTCCTCCTGCTTCTATGAAGATGTCCTTACATATGCAGCTGGAGCCATGGATCCCTCCCTAAGTGCTCCCAGGCTGGTGGTTTAGACCCTAGGAGCTCTGATTGGTTGGTATTGTTGCTTTCCCCATGGGGCTGTAAACCCTTTCAGCTCCTTCAGCTCCTTCTCTCTCACTCCTCCATTGGGAACCCCATGATCAGTTCAACAGTTAGCTGTGAGCATTTGCCTCTGATTATGTCAGACTCTGGAAAATCTCTAAGGAGACAGCTATATCAGGCTCCTGTCAGCATGCACTTCCTGACATCCACATCAGTGTCTACCTTTGGTGACTGCACATGGGATGGATACCCAGGTGGAGCAGTCTCTGGACGGCCTCTCCTTCAGTCTCTGTCCCACGCTTTGTCTCCATATTTGCTCCCATGAGTATTTTGTTACTTGTTCTAAGAAGGGCCAAAGCACCCACACTTTGGTCTTCCTTCTTCATGAGCTTCATGTGCTCGAGAACAAGATTTCTAAAAACAGGTGAACACTCAAGGCTCTCCCCACCACAATTAAATCAGGACATCTGAAGAAAAGTGTGAGCTGCCACATTTCCTAGCGACTCTAACACAAAACCAGAGTTAGGGTTCCGCCTCTTGAAGTCAGTGAGTGTTTATTAAAATACATCCCTAAGATCTGCCTGCCTTCTAGAGCACAGTTTTCCCAATCTGCTCTGAAGAACTGTGATCAGCTAAGAAGAATGTATTCAAAGGACAAAAGTGACTAAAGCCCTCGAGTTTCACAAGTTCTTTTTCACTCAAAGTGCTAACTACTAAGCCAGGAAATGGTTTAACCACTTAGCAAAGGGTTAAAACTAACACTGGACAAGGTTAAAAATCTAGAAGCAAATGATATTCTTAAAACCTTTTAAAACACAAGTACATTCAGGAACTGGACTTAGTAATGCTTTACAACTCCCAAGGGAAGCCACCATAGGAATGTATTCGGCATAGTAAGTTTTTGAAGACCAATGGCTTTTCATTCACATAAATCCAATTCATTAAAAGGAGTTCTACTTCAATTTCCCAAGCCGCACAATCATGCAGGTCTCGACTTGTGCTCCCAAGTTATGCAGCAGACAAATATTAAATAGGAGTCTTTCTGTGTGCCAAACCCAAGTGTAGGAGGAACATGGTCCCTCCCTATAAATAGTACACAGTTATTTGTGTTCAGAATAAAATAAAGCCTGACTATAAAATCATTGTCCAGTGAACTAGACTCCTAAGTCTTAGACACAAAGACTGTATGAGGAAATAAGAAAACCACGCAGCCAAGAAGAAAACTTATCTGTTTGCCCAACCTACAAGGTATCATGACTTGGAATGTTTATAAAATGGCAAATACAAAGAGCAAAATGTACAGAGACAAGAGGAAAATAAAAGAAGTGGTTGTCATGGAAAGCACACACACAGGCTCTGAGATGTATACAAGGTTGTCAGGGAAACTAAGACAATGGGCCATGCAGTACAGCATCTTCCATCTGCTCAGGGATCCAGCGGTAAACATACAACCAGCCTTCAATACAGAAGGTGGGATGCTGGTGAATCTAAAGTAAAGAGAATCTCTGTAAAAAGAGATACAGAGCATCATAAAGAACAGCTGGCCAACGTGGCAGCCATAGCTAGATCCTAAGGTCAAAAAAGGAGACATGGAGAGTCATTAGCACAGTGCTGGGAGATGCTTGCCTGAGGCTTCTTTCTGCATCAGATGCATTTGAGACAGTCAGATCGTAAGCATAGATAACTGGAAAGAATCTCAGAAAACATCTATCACAAACCATTGTCGCAGATATTCTGCCCTGTGTGTCTACAGCTTAGACGGATTTGGACATATTTTAGCTTCTGAAACTAGAACTAAATAGTTGAAACACTAAAAAGTCTATTAGATCTCCAAGATGAAGACTTCACTTCGGCTTTTACATCTAGAGACATTCCAAACTGAAATACACAGCCCAGGCAGCAGTACCAGGCAACGAGAATCCAGACATGACCTTGCACAGCGTGAAGGGGAGCGAATGAAGGGGCTCAAGACCTGGATGTGGGCACTTCTGGAGCTTCAACTCTGGGGAATTGCCTGGTCTATATAAGAGAAAATGATACTGACCCAGTTTACTACCTCAGAATGTCAGAAATAACATACAAGCCAGGGATCCCAAGAACAATACAGGATCTTTCTAATGTAAGAAGTCGCAGACTACTGTCACTGTTAAATAGATGTGTAGCGTGTTTGGAAACAGTTTTTCTCTGGTTACCATTTAAAAGCATAATTGAAGGGAATGATCTCTGGCTTAGGACACCCTGTAATTGCATCAGTGCTGTGCTCAACATGAGCCATTAAGACAAATTATCTGCAATCCCCTGGCTGGGGCAGCAGGCTGTCATTAGGTGTCAAGAGCACCAATTATCCCAGACTTTCTTTCCAGACTATGCAATCCATTTTTCTTTCATTGACTACTGCTTCTTCAAGTTAACCATCTATTCACAGTGAGCTTGCTTGCAGCTTCTGCTCTTCCCTCATGCCACAGGGGAGTGGAATCCTCAGACGCATGCCTTGTTGGCCTTTAGGGACCCTGCTTTTGGTCTCAAAAGAAAATGCATTGCAGTTTTTACTGTGTGACTGACAAGCAGAAAAGAGTGGATTTATCTTGCAACTGGCCATTTGAAGTCAGCAGTAGTTATTTCAGTTCAAATACAACCAGGAAATTAGCCAATAATCTACAACTGCTCTATTCATTGTCCTGGTACTAGACACCAGAGCCTCATGTCCCTGGTCCCGGGCTAAGAAATATTAAAGTATTGGGAAATGAACTACAGCATCATTGAGAGATTTTTATCCAATTCATTCAGTGTCACGGTCACAATCAGCAAGGGCAGTTCCAGTGAGGGGTGAGAGAAAGAAGGGAAGCAGAATTGACCAAACAGGAAGTCGGTATCAAAGGGTTGGATACGTAGGGTGAGGCTGGGCAGGTCGGAAAGAAGTTTCAATAGAAATGCAGACGTCATAGCCTCTTCCTCCCAAGATGCATTGCAAAAGAGGGGGCAGAAAGATTTTACAAATCAGAGGTGGTGGATGATTCCAATGATACAGTATTTTTCTCTACACAGCAGGGTAGATGCACATATGAACATTATGTGGTTGTGACCGCATTGACCAGACCCCCACAACCTCGAGACAAACAACAACAACAACAACAACCTCAGAATGGAAAGGAGGAAGTAGGCATGAACTCTCATCTTGCTGAGGAACAGTTAACAACTGGTAGCTGAAGCGGAAACTTCTAGTTCTTCAGAAAGTTAGTTGTGTCAAATGTTGTTTTGCTGGGGCACACAGGTATAAGGATGTCTTGCTAAAGCCAAACACGTGAGAAAGACTGTTTTCCTGAAGCAGACATGAGTGAAAGGATGTTTGGACATAGTAGACACGTGAAAGAAGGCTTGCTGAAGGAGTATAAATATGGCCCCACAGACAGTGGGAGAGGAGCACTGAGCATTGGTTTGTTTTGCTCTTCCTCACTATTCTTCACTAATGACACGCATGTATTGGTTCACCTTACATAGCATTGTTGAGCTCAACTTGTGATAACACTGCCATTGAGAGAGACAGTCACCCAAGAACTGCTTGGGAGGCTCCTGTGGCAGCTTGCCAGTTCTGTGGCCTCGCCTCAGGCTGGTTGTCGAGCCTGGCAGTTTCTTTAGGATTGTACTACAGCTACCTGTTGTCTGCTTGCTGAAAGGACTGGACTGTAGCTGCTGGTTCAGGCCTGATGTCTGCCTAGAGGACTGGTCCGCAGCTGCTAAGTCGTATTTGGTATTTGCTGTGGGACTGAACTGCTGCTAAAGAAGACCAAGCTCACTCCCAAAGAACTATTGCTGAACAGGTTCACTTCCTATTCCACTACCTCTACTGGGTGGTGGGCTAGAGGAGAGGTTGAACCCTTACTAAAAGTAGGTTGCAAAAAATTTATGCCTACAGGTGGCTACTTAGAGTCAGGTTTGTTTGTTTGTTTGTTTGTTTGTTTGTTTGTTTTAAGGGTATGCCCCTCTGTTAGATCAACCACAGTCCGTCAGATGACTATACACCCAGGAATATTTGAATAGCACAAATTGGATTTGGTGAGAAAACAAAAAGACATGAAGTAGGTAGAATGGGTAGGGAGGAGGTGAATAAAAATATTGTTTATAAAACAAAAAAGCAATCCCTAAGAAAGAAGTAGAAATTTTCAAAACTCATACAACTATGTATAAATGCCCAAGTTTTATAAAATGTAGAATATAATTTCAACGAAGTTTTTATTTTAAAAATGAGCCACTATGGTCACCTGTATCCCTTGCTTATGAGGTACCTGTGAAAAGGATGTTCACAGGTCTGATGTATTACCCAATGGCTCAAGGTCACTCAGGAAGCAGGGAGAGCATCAAGAACTGAGACCCCTTCTCTTTCTCCAAAATTTTAGCTCATTCTTAGCTGTTATCCCTCCCACAATGCAAAAGTTTAAAGTGGCCTCAACTGCAGTTACTTAAGAAGGAAACTATATTAAAGCCACCAATAAATGATAATAATGGCTAACATTTTGAATAGAAACAGATTTATACAAAACTCCATTATTAAAGAATCAGAGGTGGATTACTTTAGATATTATTTATGCTATTCCTACTGTAAATTTCAGAAAGCAAGAATTGCAGAGAAAAATAATCTATAAAACAAGAAAAAGCCAAAAAAAATAGGTGTCTTAGAAGAGAACATGAAAAGGTAGACCACTTAGGAAACCAAAAATTGGATAAGGGCATAGCAAAAGGAAATGAGCTGCACAGATCCTAAGGATCCCGGCTGATGCCCACTCTCACACATGCACATACGCACATGCATGTATACACACATACACATGCACACATGCATGTGCACATATGCATGCACATACACATGCATACACACTAGCAAACACACACACAGGACAAATCAAAGCAACTGTAGCTGTGTGGAGTGGGTGCACATGCACACATACATATATGCACACATACATACATGTATGTACACACGTGCACACACAGCTGCACACACACAAAGGCACATGGATGCACACACATGCACACATGCACACAGGACAAATCAAAGTAACTGTAGCTACAGGAGTGGGCAGGGAACATGGGTATGTAGAAGTATAGGAGGGTGGGATAGTAGAAGACTCTTATAGTTGTTATTTTTTTAACTTTTTTAAAGATTTGTTTTATTTTATTTGTATGAAGATTTGGCCCATATGTCTGTCTGTGCAGCACTGTGTGTGTCTGATGCCCACTGAAACCAGAAGAGGGCACCAGATTCCCTTAGACTGGAGTTACAGACAGTTGTAAGCTGCCATGTGAATGCTGGGAATCAAACTCTCTGTTCCACCCACTTTCCCATCTCCCCACTCACTTTCAGCCACTGTGCTTTTAGCCATCAGAGACTGGTAGTATTAAAACTCAGGTGTCATTTTTTTTTTTATTAAATAAAACATCTCAAGAACAGTTACCACCATTCAAATCCTATTAAGAGATGTAAGAACATTGAAACTTTTCACCTTTTTTCCACTTAAAAGTAACCATAAGTGATTCCTCGGCTGCTGTCATTTTCAAGTTGGATTATAGTTGCTTGTGTGTAATCAAAATCTGTCATGAGCATCCTATGTGTTCAGGAGAGTCCGAGAGCAAGGGGGCCAAGGACGGAGCTTGGCCAACGTAGGTAAACTTCAAAGCCTCCCAGGACTTGGGTTTTGTGGGAAGCATACCAGGGAAGGGTGTTCAAAAATAAAAGCTCCCATTTATGCACCTTTATTCCTGAAATTTATAATTAGGAGAGAAAGTGACCCAAATACAATCTAATAATCTATTTCCCAGACATGAGAATAAAGATATGGGTCTCTCTTCCAAGTCTAAGGGCCACTGTTGCCAGACAGAAGCAGAGTTTCTAAAATATTTATTTTACCTGTATGAGTGTTTGCCTGCATGTATGTTTGTGCACCATTTGTGTGCCTGGTCTCTGTGGAGGTCGGAAGAGGGCATCAGGTACCCTGGAATTTTACAGATGGTTCTGAGACACCATGTGGGAGCTGGGAACTGAGCTCAAGTCTTGTGCAAGAACAGTCAGTGCTCTTAACCCCTGAACCATGTCTCTCGTTGGGAAGATAATTTTTAAAGAAGACTTTGTGATGTTTCTTCTTCTTAAAGGCACGGTTTCTAAAAAGAGAATGCGCCCAATAAGAGATAGCAACTTAAACTGCAAAACAAATCCATCTGGAGAGGACGAAGTCCTCTTCTTTAAGGAATTCAATTCTGCATTGATTCTTGACTGCCAGAAATCTTATTCCTTGAGAACTTAAAACAGGCTTGGAAGACAATGAAAACAACTTTAAATTAGGGATTTAGATCTCCCTAAAGGATAACTACACACAACCCTAAGCCTTGTGAGATAATTCTATCAATTTGACATAGCCGTTTACCGTAGGCACCATTCCAAAGAGCTCTGTCCTCTGACGTTAAGCCTGAAGGTTACCTTAGCAACCAAAGGAATAGAACATCAGTTTAACATGTCAGAAACTAAGGAGTGGAAATGGCTGCCCCAGAGAAAATACTAGAAGCAACAGAAGGCTAGAAAGCAATACTGAATACATACACAATTGCTTCTTTAAAAAACCCCAAACTGCTAGGATCCACTGTTTCCTACAATGCACTAATTTTAAAATGCAGAGAAAAAAGCAGGAAATTTGTATGTTACAGGTTTCCTGCCCTCTGGTATTTCAGCTCTTGCAATCTGAAACTTGTTGGTTAGTACAAAGCTTCAGGTAAAATGACAAAACAGACAGGCCCCATGATCTGCAGGCCAGCAAGCAAGCCGTATGATCCAGCATGTCCCCCCTACTCAGACCTGGAGCCCAATGATGTCAGCCCAGCTAATGGCGCCTGCACCCAAGCCTTACTCTCCTTCCCTCCTGCATTCACAGCCAATACACTGGCTTCAAGGGGAAAAAGGGCCCAGCTCCATCCCAAGTGCTCACAAATCTGGCTTCTTGCAGGTTGCAGGTCTCTTTCTCACACAAAGAAAGAACAAGTTTCTCTGCACACACTGCCTATCCATATGTGCCCCTTTCTGTTGCTGCCTAGTAGAAAGACGATGGGTCTACATGGCATACAGCAAGATATCCATTTGTGAACACTGATGATCAAGACAGTTTTGCAGCTACTTAATACCTCTTAATCTTACAGTCTTTCCTCTGGAGCCCTGTGGGCTCTGTGTGTCCTTCTTCTCATTGGCTGCAATGCACAGAGAACCAAGTGTTCTTCAAGTTTGATGCTAACAAACTTATTTAGCAGAGCATGGCCATGCTAAATGCCTATCTCCACTGTGAGCATTGTGTTGCTTTCCCTGTACTGTACATTACGTGTGTGCCTCATGGCAACATCCACTGTTTTTCCTTTAAGCCTCTGTTCTTTATGCTGTGACTGGTTCTTATACAAACAAGACACTGCTCAGACTTGCTCTCAAGAACTTGCATTCTGTGACTGGTAAATCATAGCTCTAATTTCTAGACTCAAGTTTAAATCTAAGATAGTGTAGTCAGCTAAAGAATATATTTTTGATCTGATCTATGACATAAATATGTACAAAATTCCATTCTCTAACATGTCTTCACTGGATCCCACCAGTACCTCCAATTATCCCTCTTTGATGACGGATCTTCACATAGCAAATACAAATAGCCTCCTAGCTACATGGGCTATGTCTAAGCCCAAGACTGCCCGGAAGAAAAGATGAAAGAACCAATTGGCTTAACCCTTGATTTCCCTCTGTGGATAGAATAGACAGGAAGAAAGTTGACCTCTTCAAACTTCATAAAGCAGCCTGACAGGTCAAACTTTGTTTTGTTAAAGGTTTAATATTTTCTCCTGTAGATTCAGTTCTCAGCAACACTGACAAAACCAAGCTTAAAGTGGGTATTAACAGAACCCATGTGTAGTGGCTATTCCTGGTTGTCAGCTTGACTATATCTGGAATGAACTACAATCCAGAATTGGAAGGCTCACCTGTGATCCTGATCTTGAGGCTGGAGATACAAGTTTCTGACCTGGATCTTGGCATGGAGATCTTGAGGCATAGTAGCCATGAATCCCAGGAGACTAAGGCAAGGAGATCACTGAGTTCAAGGTCAGCCTGGGACAAAACAAGTCCCAGATCCAGACGTGGTGGTACATACCTTTAATCTGGGCCACACCTTCTGCTGGAGACCTACATAAGGACATTGGAAGGAAGATTCTCTCCGCCTCCTTGCCTTTTAGGACTAAGCAACTTCTAGATCCTGAGATTTCTATTCACAGCTGCTGCTGATCATTGTTGGGGAGTCGGACTACAGACTGTAAGTCATCAACAAATTCCCTTACTATATAGGGACTACCCAAAAGTTCTGTGACTCTAGAGAACCCTGACTAATACACCATGCATTCCATTAGGGATAGAAGAGTACCTGCCCAGAAGACCCTGAAGTAATTGGCCTATGTTCACTTACACCTGCAGAGGGGTCCAAATTAATCTTCATGATACTAATTTACCCTTATGTGATGGCTAGTTTCATGTCAACTTGACATGAGCTAGAATTATCTTAAAGGAGAGAACATAATCGAAAAAATAATAAGATCCGGCATAAGGCATTTTCTCTATTAGTGATTGAAGGGGGAGGGCCGGCCCTTTGTAGGTGGTGCCATCCCTGGGCTGGTGGTCTTGGGCTCTATAAGAAAGCGGTCTGAGCAAGTTATGATGAGCAATCCAGTAAGCAGGACCCCTCCATGGCCTCTGCATCAGCTCCTGCCTCCAGGATCCTGTCCTGTTTGAGTTCCTGTCCTGACTTCCTCCAATAATGGACTATAGTGTGGAAGCGTAAGGCAAATAAGCCCCCTTTCCTCCCCAACTTTCTTTTTATCATGGAGTGTCATCACAGCAATGACAACCCTAACTAAGACACTTTACACAAATCACATCTTCAATCTGCCAATTTGTTACATATCAATGCATTAAGATATGTGAAAAAGTATTTTCTTCGTGACCTTTATAAAAGAAAGGGTCTCCCCTCACTCTCTAGTTACATGGCATGCACAGGACAAGCCGTATCTCTCAGTAAGCTGGGAAAGAGGTAACTGTGTTCACAAGGCCAGTGCCATGAGAATTAATACGCCACATGGCAGCCTGCCCCTGCTGAAGCCTGGTTTACCAGCCATCACTGTTAGGCTTCTGGGAACACAAATGCAGGAAAGCCATTTGGTTGAGCAGGAAGGGAGGCTTCATCTCAAACATCAGCTGAGCACAAATCAGTAAGACATTAGAACATTTTATCCCAGTTAACCTAATTGTCTGCATTATGCCAATCTCCTGAAAAACATGTCTATCAAATCACAAACAGGCACGAAATCCAAAAACAAAGCAGATAAACTGTGACATCTTCTTGGGTGATTCTATTACGTCAAACTAGGAGTCTCAGAGGCCCTGCAAAAGCCTCTATCGTGAAAGCGGATTTTGAAAAGAAATGAGCTTAATTTTATGAAATAGATGTGCAGTTTAATGGAAGGCCTGAAATTAAATAAAACCTGGGATACTTCCTTCTCTTGCGTGCATAATGAAGTTTCATTATGACTGATGACCAGCAAGAAGCAGGCCAAGAGGAGAACTTGCTTTGGTTTGCTTTGCTTTGCTTTTTCCAATATATCATTTTTATTGATTCTCTAGGAGCGTCCCATCATGCACCTCGATCGCATTCACTTCTCAGTCCTTCCATGTCCCTCCCCCACCTTGTGACCTATACCTACCCAAAAAACTAAAACTAAAAGTAAATAAATAAAAGTCAATTTGTGTTATCTATATACTCACTGAAGCATGGTCAGACTCTCAGTGGCCTTCCCCTTGAACAGAACTGAGTCCCTCCCCTCTTCCCACACCTCGGCCAGAAGCCATCAACTGTGGAAAGCTACACTTCAGCATCCACATCATGCTTAAGAGTCCTCTTCAGTGGCTTCCTGTCTAGGCTGTCTAGGCTGTTGGGGTGAGGGAGAGATACGATTTGTCACAGAAGCCTTCCATGTCCCTCCCTCTCAACTAAGCATCTGCAATCAGCAATGGTATCACAGGAAAAGCAGCCTACTTGCTCTTCACAGTTGGCAAGAACAAAAATCATGGGCTGCCATATGTTTCTGGCTACAATATAGACCATGAACATGCCTCCCTGCTCAGTGAGACCATGGACCCAGAAAAGGCCCTCGGGGACTGCCTGGCCCACTGACATCAACATGGCCTCAGCTGGCAATGTAGACTACTCACATCAATATGACCCCTGACTGCAGCATGGCCCACGAAAATCAACACGGCTTCAGGCCGTAGCACACACCATGGACATCCACATGGCCCTTGGTGGCAACATGGGCCATCGACACAGACATCAACACAGACCCTGGCTGAAGTAATGCCACAGACCCAGACATGGTCCTCAGTGGCAGCCTGGGCTGGATATCATCACCATGGGAGACCCCGCTTTTCTACGGGAAGCAGTGCTTCACACTTTGTCTCTCCCTGATAACCATCAAAGTGAAAAGTAAAATGTGGGATATTTATCACGAATTACAAAGGGACACAGTCACGTTTCATGGTAGGCTTTAGGTCAGACTCTTTACACCACAAAGCGACTATCAACTATACCTAAAGAAATTGTTAAAAATAGATAACAGATTTAAAAGATGAACAGGGACGTTTTTAAATAGTTTTTGACAGCTACTAATAGGGATAATTGCTGAATAGTTTGTAGTAATTCCACTACTGGATACACAAAGGAAAGACAATCAGACATCCAGAGAAGCATCTACATTCTCATAGTCAAGGCAGACCCCATCACAATGGCTATAAAATACGCAACCAGTAATGAGAGGGTAAAGAAAAGCATAGTCATACACAACATGGAATACTATTCACCCATAAAAAATGAAACCCGGTCACTTGCAGCAACAGAGATGGAACTGGAGATCATTGCATTACAGAAAATGATCCAGACACAGACAAACCAGTGCCATGTTATCTAACCTACACGTGGACTCTCAAAAAGTATTATGTCATAGAAACAGAGAATCAAATGACGGGTCCCCAGAGGCTAGGAACAGGGATGAGGGGAAAGGCTGTCAACAGCTGTTGAACTACAGCGAGACTGGAACAAGGGTTCTCTGTGTGACAGTGACTGTACATTTCAAAAACCTATAAGAAAGTATTTTAAAAGTTTTAAACCTAAAGAAATGCTGAATATTAAAGTATAATTAACCAGATTTAAACATTGTACAATGGACACACATATCAAAACACTACACAGCACTAAGTAATAGTAAAAACAAATTTTTTATGTTTTTGTCAATTAAGACAAGTAACTTTAAAACACAGTTGCTGGGAAGGAAACTGGACGGTGATTATGATTGACGTCTCCACCAGGAATACAATACAAATTCCCACAGGCCCAGCCCTCAGCCTGTTCCTCACGTCATCATTATACTGGTAAAGGTCAGGAGACCGGAAGGGGACAACATGAGGAGAAAACAGATCAAGTGGGGGTGGGGAAGGAAGACAAGAAGAAAGAGAGTCATGGACCACATGTGACTTCAGAACCCTGGTCACTGGGATTGAGGAGACAGACATCGAGGAGAGAGGGGAGGCTAGTGGAGTATGGGAAGAAATGAGGACAAAATACCACAAAAACGCCACAATGAAACACATTGCGGTTTGTACCAGTTTTTAAACTAATAATGAAGTAATAAATCAAATATGATTTATCTAAGAAAACCAAATTAAATATAAAGTAATTTACATAGGTCTCATTTAGCCCCATAGTCAGGAAATTCCAAAGTTCTCAAGGTCAGGGCTTAGCCAGATTTGAAAGCACTTTTGCTTAACAACCATGACACTAGGAACTGTTTTTCCATAGGGTACAGTATCTCCCTATCAAAAAGAAAGGGACAACCTTACTTTTTCTCTTTTCCAAAAATGGATCTCTAGATAGCCTAGAAAAAAACGGCAACAGGACATTTGGCAACTGTAGTTCTCTGAACTTACCTTATTGCATATTTCTATGACAAATGCACACACATCATAGGAAATCATACACACACACACACACTACTGTCAATCCATTGGGAAATCATATACACATATTATTATAAATTCACAGACATTAGAAAATCTTAAATTCTGAATTTTGACCTGGAAAACTAAAGGCAGTAAGTCTGCACTACAAATCGCTCTATAACTTAAGCAGGCTTGATGCTGGGAGATACTCATGACTTTCTCTTTTCCAAGGTCTTAAAAAAACAGAAATGTTTATAAGTACCCTGAGAAGGTTTAGAATAATTCTGATTGAATGGAGAAATGAATAACCTCTCTGATTGTAGATGATGGCCTCAGTATCCTGTTTAGAAAAGTCATACCTTTTACTTAAAGTGGTACGGTCAATCTTACCAATGATCCAATTTAAGCCAACCTGTAAGTCACACCCAGAATGTGTCAGGAATCAAACTCCTCAAAGTAGTATCATCCAACATAGTGAAGGTCATGAGAAGAAAACTGCACATTGACGATAGATGCTGTATGCAAGCAAACACCTCTGGCATTTCAATAACATTACATCATTGATAACCACCTTAAGACATGGCTACTCATGGACTCAGTGGGTTAACGTGTTTGCTGTCAACACTTCATGACTCGAGTTTAATCTGTGGGATCCACATACCGGAAGGGGAGAAATGGCGTCTGAAACCTGTCCTCTGACCTCTACATGTGCACTGTGGCACAAAGCTGCACCCTCCCCCTCACACAGCCTAAATGGGTAAAGATAAGCAACTCTTATAAAGGGGCATCAATTAAACAGTTTGGCTTCATGCCCAAATAGGCGTGATGCCTTCCCTAGCTCAACAAGCGTTCTAACATGTTAGAACAAGAATCCATCCACCCCAGTATCTCTAAAAGCTGGTACAAATGTAACAAATATAAGGAAATTACATATCTGAGGAAATGGAAATAATTGCTGTAGTTTGATCAACATGCATTATTTACATGGCTGTAATCATCATAGCATACCCCGCAGACCCATACAGATGTGTGTCAATTTAAAAGCAGTTTTGAGACAGGGTGTCTATACTTTGCTCTACCTGACCTGGAACTCACTATGTAAAGACCAGGACTTCAGACTGGCAATGACCTTAATCCAGCTTTCATTCAAAAATTATAACTATAAATACCCTGGGTAACGTTGACTTTGTATGCATGTGTTCCTGTGTGCAGGTACATATGAATGCATGGGAGATTGTGTGTGTGTGTGTGTGTGTGTCTGTGTATGCGCAGGTATACATTTGTGTGCTGTATGTGTAGGTATGTGCACAATAGTGAGTGTATACACGTGTGTGATTGCAAAGTGTATGTGTGTGCAGTGGTGTGTGTGCAGTGGGTGTGTGTGTCCAAGTATACATTTGTGGGGTGTGTATGTGTTGGTGTGAGCACCATGGTATGTGTGTACAGTGGTGTGTGTGTTGGTGTGAGCACCATGGTATGTGTGTACAGTGGGGTGCGTGTGTTGGTGTGAGTACCATGGTTTGTGTGTACAGTGGTGTGTGTGTGCTTGTGCATGTACAGGTATACATTTGGATGTCGTGTGTGCATGTAGAAGCCAGAATGTTGTTTCCCATAGGTTACCCACCTTGATTTTTTTTAAAAAACAATGTCTCTTTCTTGGAGCTAGAACTCACCAATTTGGCTAGACTGGCTGGCCAGGGAGCCCCAGAGATCCTCCTGACTCCACCTTTCCAGGGTTGGGGTTACAAATGACCACTGTTTTATGTGGGTGCTGGTGATCAAGTTTAGTTGTTCAAGCTCGCTCAGCAAGCGCTTCCCACGGAGCCATCTCCTCTGCCCTGCCCTGGCTCCGACATTGTTCAGAAGTCAGCTCACCTGTTACCTTCCTTTCAGACTGCCTCTCTTCCAAGTATTCCACAGAGCTCGCTTTTGTCCTTGTTTCTTATTAGGATAATGGCAACACTGTTCCCTTTCCATGGCAAGAAATTAGCCAAGGGGATTAGAGCCACAGTCCGAAGCCACAAGCTCAAGAGTCAGACATAAAGAAACAGTCCCCAACCTCAGAGCAAAGCCCTTTAATGCCTCCTCCTCAGACTTCCAGGAAGCAGGAGCATCAGCCAGCTGAGAGATAAATGGCCGAATACTTCAGAGAACTCAGCCACACCGGGCCTAAGGGCTCAGCTAAAAACTGGGAAGAAAAGTCTACCCAGAGAAACAGACAGTAAACTGTAAGGCAAATTCTAAACTTGAGAAAGCTGGCACACATTTGACTTTTCTGACACTGACCTACCTTCAAGGGAGGAATTTCCCAGGACTGTCCAGCCCAAAGGCAGCTCCAGTTGGGTCAGAGCCAGCACAAGCTCCTCATCCAAGGCAGGCAGCGCTTCTGCTGTCAGGGCAAACGGGGTCAGCAGTGTTTGGTGACTACAGGCCGTGAGTCGGTCAGCCTGAGTGACGAGCAAACGAGCCAGCCTGCAGGCCATGTTGTCCACATAGGTCACTGAGCCAGAGCCCATGGTCACCGGGGAGTACCCTTCCGAGCAGAGACACACAGACACCATCACTGTCTCCTGAAGCCAATGGCCTAAATGACAAGATAATTAACCATTCAGTCCATGTCTGCAGGAGTCACACAGTAAAAGTGGGTGGGTAGCACTCTCCAGGGAACAAGCAGGAAGTACAGTGGCATCTCTGAATGTCACTGTGAGCTGAGGTCATCTGATTTGGGTGACACTGGCATTTTAAATGACCCTTTAGGAGCTCTGAGGACTTCTGAGTCTCTTTCCACCAACCAAGGTCATTTGCCACAGTTTTTCACATCTGCCCAATCCCTGGATTCCAGTCTACCATCTGAGGGATGGCTCCTCTTTCTGTTCTGCCGACAGCTGGAACACACATTCTTAGCCATTTACTGAGGTGACAGGTTTTCTCATCTGTATCAGAGACTGATAGAAGTGCACTCGAATTCCATGGGGCTGCTTTGGAGGTGGGGTGAAGATTACTAACTAGAGTCTATGTAAATTAACACATCCAACAGAAAACAGGGCTTCCCCGGGGCTCCTCCAGCAGTGCCTCCTGTGCCTTGTAGTCATTCCAGTGTGGTTGACCCTGCTCCCTGACTTCATCCTCTTTGCTTCCACTTCCCATTTTGCTCAAGTTGGTGAACTTCTGACCAGGTACATATTTTTGTCTTTGGTAGAATTTCCAAGAGTGTCAATGGCACCCAAAACCCTGGGACCGTGATACTATGGCTGGACGGAGAAGAGTTACTCAGGCCCCCTGGGGATGATGTCCTTGTACCCACTGGCAAGTGCTCCTAGGTCTGCGTCCTCCTGCCCTGCCTAACTCTCCAACTTTCCATCAAAGACTATGCTGCCAGAGTTCTCAAAACCAAGAGCATCTGCCATCCTCACAATGACTCTCCAAAGCAGGGGCTCAAAAAATGCCATCACATTAGACTGTACCTATCCGCTATACATTGCAGAACATTTCTATCATTGATAGGCTACCCTGGTAAAGCTAGCCATTTTCCCACATTTAAGGTTACCTTAATAGTACTATAATCAGGGAAGTTTAAGGTTAAGAAATACACGTCACTCACCCCATGAAACATGTCAAAATGAAGACAAGGGCCCTCACTTTGAGCAGGCCACAGAACAAGGAGAAAGGCTTGCTTTTGCACAGAGGAGCTCAATGAGGTTGACCCTTCCATATAAACAGGAAAGAAAGAGAACAGTGCGCTTTCTGTCAGAAGGGGTGCTTTCGTTGTTTTTATTCTTTCTCTATAAGGTGTTCATTAAAAGAGAAAATATAAAGAGTCTGGGAGCAGAAAGGATGTCAGAGACCCACAGAGGAATGCCATTAACAGCAGCCAGGGGTTTGGGTTGTTTCTTTGTTTGTTCAGTTAGTTTTCAGTTTTTGAGACAGGGTTTCTCTATGTATCCCTAGCTGTCCTGGAACTGCAGGACCAGACTGGCCTCGAATTCAGAGATCCACCTGCCTCTGTCTACTGAGTGCAGGGATTAAAGGTGTAGGCCTCCACTGTCAGGCATTTGTTTTTGTCTTTTGCTTATCTATGAGTTCCTGGGGCTGCCAGGCTGACCACAGAGGAATGAGGAAGGAGAATGAAGACATGGTCTGTCATGTCACCTTGTCCTGAGCCAACTCAGGCAGTAGACTGGGACAAAGGAGGTGACCCAAGGCATATCCTCTGTTGTCTACATTTAAGGATGCTAGACCTTGGGAGCTGGGGGCAGCCAGTGGGATGAGCTCACCAGGACTAAGACAAGGCAGACACTAGTAGAGGGGTCCCAGGAGTCAGTGGCTCATGGCACGTGTCTTTCCTAAGAGCATGTACATACCTCCCTGTGAACTCCTGACCTTGGAGAATGTTTCTTTTTCCTTGTGATTCACTACTTGGCAAATATCCCTGGAGGGAAGATGTCTCCCACCCCACCCCTAAGAGGCCTCCTCACCTGGAATGCTAGATTGGAGAACATTATCCTCTACTCGTTCAGCAATCACCACATGCCTCTGATGAGACCCGTCGTAAATAAAGTAAAACTCTGCATCTTCAGGAAGATAAACGTTTTTGCCAAACTTTGCATAGACCGTCCTCTGTCCCTGAAAAACAAGTAAGTCTAGGCATCAGTACACTTCCTTGTTCCGGCTCTGAGAAACCACAGGGAAGGGCACAGTGCCACAGCACTGACACCTGTCATATGTCCTGCACGTGAGTGAGCTCAAATGTCACAGAGCCTCCTTCCAACAACAACCGTTTCCAAGCGACACCTTCCTGATGTGTCTAGTATGGGAGTCAGGGCCGGCCTGTGCTGCTCTGATAGCTCAAGAAGATCCAGGAATAGGAAAGAATCATTTATTTCATTTGCTAGATACACTTGTGTGATGTTTCAGTACCTTGGATCCCTATGTCCCAAACATCACTGTGCGTATAAGGTTATCGTGTATGTGAAATACCACTATAAATATAAAGGTACTATATATATGTAATATATAGGCATACAATATATTATATATAGAATATAATATATATTGTATATTATAACATATAATATATTGGTGAATCATGAGGAAAACAAAGAAACATTCTCCAAGGTCAGGAGTTCACATGAATGTATGTGCATGCTCTTAGGAAGCACACAAGCCCCGTGCCACCGACTCTCGGGGCCCCTCCACTAGTGTCTACATTGGCTAAGTCCTGACAAGCTCATCCCACTGGCTCCCTCCATATTTATATATGTGTATGCATATATGTATATGTATATATATATATGTGTGTGTGTGTATGTTTAGGTATGTGTATATGTATATGCTTGTGTATGTATATATGTATGTATATTATAATAGTATATAAATGATAATTATTCTTAGCTCAGGCCCTAGCATGTGCTAGACCACTGTATACTGCAAGAACCATAAATATTCACAAACATTTTCAGATAAACAAGAGTGCTCATTCACTGTATTGACTCTGTCTCCTCTGAGTGATATCTGAGACTTCTTTGTCAGCTGGGTTGGCCTCATCCTTTGCCTTAAGAGTGTCTAGCTAGCTTTACAGAATGTCCTGGTTCTAAGGAGAAACACTCCTTCAAAGGTATAGGACAGGAAGCTACAGGTCTCAAGTACAAGTACATGAGGCTTTGTCAGGGGCTAGCTGGCAACTAAGCCTACCAGATCATCTCAGGATCCTACAGGCCTTAAAGAGTCAGGATACTCCCTGCCTCAAGTACAAAAAGGTAGCCCAGAGCAGGCCTCCAGGGAGAGAGGATGAATTCCGCCCAGCCTAAGGGAGTGGCAGGTAAAAAGAAACAGGGAGTAGAAGAACCATCTATTCTAGAAGTTTCCAGAGCTTATTCAAAGTGGCAAAGCCTCTGGCTGTCTGTGTAGCTGCCAAACAAAAATAAACCAGTTTCTCACCCTGGGATGAATGGGAAAGGAAGCAAGGAAGATTCAGACTAAGTCTCCTGGACAGGAGTGTCAGCCTGACTCAAGTCCCTACAGCAGCATGACCCTGGGAGGCTAGGAGTTAGGCTAAGGAGGAGCAAGCACCATCCAAAGCTCCTCCTTCCAGTGACCATATCGTTATTTGACCTAAAATTGTTTTGAAATAAAAATGCTGTCTTTTCATACTGGCTTGCAGTTGCAAGGCATTTAAAATTATGGATTACCATACAAATCACAGTGTTCGGAAAAAAAGAAAAACCTCACTGGTTCTCAGTTCTGAGTTTTCCTGTCTCTGCATGCAAGCACGCATGTTTCACACGAACGGAATCGACAGAGTGACTGCCAAGGAATATCTCCCATACAATGGCTTCAGCACGAGTACAGGAAGGAGAGCTGAAAAGCAAAAGACACAAAACAATAGCACACATTTGACAGGACTGAGAGAGGAAGCTCAGACGGGCTGTCCATTTCCTAAAGGCGAAGAACAGCTTGCTCTGGTCGTGTTCCTGGTTGCTAAAGGGCTGTTAATTCTCCAGACAGACTCTGAGCTGACACGGTGGTAGCTTTCTTAAACACAGAGCAGATTGCATAAATAGATCAAAGATTTTCATGGACCACAAAGATACATAATCTGCATTTATGCCAAGCAATGGTCAGAGCAGGCTTTCTTTTGGCCAGGTGAGCAAGAACTACCACTTAGGCAAGAGTTTCACCATGACCATTCCAAGTCCCTCCCTCCCTCTTGTCTTGATACATGGTTCCTTCCTCTCAAGAACCACTCCATGCTTTATGACAGCAAAGATTATGGGTCCACTCAAGAGAGGTGACTTAGTGTCTTGGCACAGAGGATGGCACTGAAGATAGAAGGAGTCACCTATGTAGTAATCACAAGAACATCAGAAATACGGTCAAGGACTGCAGCTAGGAAAGAAGGTGACACAGGAGCCACCAGAAGGAACTGAGGTAGATGTGGGCAGGTGGGAGAAGGTGGCAGAGGAAAGATCTGGAGATGGAAGAATAAGAATATTGGCGGGCAGGAAAAGGAACAGAGGCTCAAGTATACCAACTTAGCTGAGCTGCGTAGAAGATCCCGAGGAAGCTACAGGAAGCTACAGGAAGAACAAGCTGAGCTTGTGAGCATAAATAATCACCTGCAGGTGACAATCCCAGGCTCTGGCCACTGTGACCACAGAAGTCTACCACTGTCCTTTGGAAACCGCCCACTTCCCATGTGATAGAGAGATTCCACTTACAGAATTTCCACATACAGACAGTATGCCTGCCCTCATTTGAACTCAACTGCAGCCTGTCCTAATAAAACCAATGGATCGATGGCAGAGTCACAGTTGCAGATGGTTGTGTTAGCTCCTTCCTGTCAACTTGCTGTACCCACAAGGAAGCTCACAGCTGTCTATAACTCCAGGGGATCTGACACCCTCACACAGGCATACGTGCAGGCAAGAAAAACAATGCACAGAAAAAAATAAAAATAAAAAAAATCACTTAAAAAATAGTTCCTTGAAACTTATGGAAACAATAAAAGACAGACAAAGGCAAGGTTATTTCCTTAAATTAATCTATAAATTTAACATATTCCACTCAACAGCCAAACTGAATGTTTCCAAAGAAAATTGAACAAAAGTATTCAAAAGTTTCTTTGGAAGAATAAATAAGAGTGACAATTTGAAGAGGGAATAATGTTTGAGTGAACTAGCCCTTGCCATACCAAAGCGAAATAAAGAATACAACCTTTATTCTTATAAACAGTGTGACAGCAGCTGAGAAACAGAACACAAAGGAGAGACCAGAAACAGACACACAGGCATATGAAAACTACATAATAAGTATAGTGGTCAAACCCAGACACTATTGCTGATGCCAAGAAGCACTTGCTGATAGAAGCCTGGTATAGCTGTCCCCTGAGAGGCTCTACCAGAGCCTGACCAATACAGATTTGGATCCTTGCAGGCAACCATTGAACTGAGCACCAGGACCTCAATGGAGGTTAGGAGAAGGAGTGAAGGTGCTGAAGGGGTTTGTAACCCTGCAGAAAGAATGACAATATCAACCAACCAGACCTCCCTCCCCAGAGCTCCCAGGGACTAAACCACCAACCAAAGAGTACACATGGAGGGACCCATGGCTCCAGATGCATATGTAGCGGAGGATGGCCTTATCTAGCATCAATAGGAAGATCGGGCCTTGGTCCTGTGAAGGAACAATATCTCAGTGTAGGGGAATTCTAGGGTGGGGAGGCAGGAGTCTGTGGGTGGGTGGGGGGAGCACCCTCATGGAAGCAGTAGGAGGGGGATAGGATAGGGGCTTTCTGGAGGGGAAACCAGGAAAGGGGATAACATTTGAAATGTAAATAAATAAAATATCCAATAAAAATACATATAAAAAAGAACAGAACCAAGAAAAAATGAGCATGGTGATATCTCAAATCAGTGGGGAAGAAAAGGTCTCGGTTTCTTCATGGGCTCATGTACTAATCTACATGTTCTAAGGACTTTTTTCCTAATCTGTCTCTCCAGGGTGACTATGTTAGCCTAATTTCTGAGCTTTTTCACGCTACTGTTCCCTTAATTTTTGTCCACCATGCAGGACACCTGCATATAGTCATAATCCGTCATCAACAACAATGTTATTCTCCAGACAAACTTTTCTATTTAGCGTCTAAACTACCTAGCGTGTTCGGACAGTAAGCCAAGTGTTTTCAAATCAGGTAATGAGAACAGAATGGTACATCTGTTTGTGGTCGGGTTCTGCAATCTGGGGCCTTGCGAAGAGTGTCTAGGTGTTAGGTGGTCTCAGTACACGTAAGCATCATTCACAAGGCTGGTTCCATGTGTATGGATCCATTTTCAGAGTCATCATGGTCACTCCAAAGGCCCAAAGGTTTTTAAAGGCTTATGAGTGCTAGCTTTTATAAGACTAGGCAAAATTTAAATGCAAAACATTTTTAGGGCTTTTCAATGGTAACTGTCAACTTTTTATATGATGATTAAAACATATTCCACTATATTCCAAAATACTAAAATATAATACACAGCTTTGCTGTGAGAGGGCTCAGGGACAAGAGCACAAGACAGGCCAATGGGAACTGATACATTATGTTTAATTATGAAAGCTTTCTAAGACATACCATAAAATACATTATTTTGTTACTAGGAAAAACTTCATTTCTTTATATTTGAAATATTGTTATTATAATAACTCTGTACAAGCTTCCCCTGTGGAGCAGAATCTTTGAAAAGTTAAACAACAAAACCCCAGGATAACCTTTCCATATTATAAGAAAGTTAAAACACACCACTGATACCAGTGGGTCTTATGCTAACTAGCTCAGGCCTCCAGAGTCAGAAACACAACCTTGTGTCTCTTGGTTTCTGCTTCATCGCTGAGCTGGGTCTCTTTCTTTCAACTCATCACACACATTTGTCTTCATGTGATACTAAAGAAAATGATGAAAGCCAACAGTATTTCGCTTCAAATTTCTGTGTGTAATGAAAGAATTTCCTTAAAACATGGGCACTGGGAGGACAGCCCATTGCACAACCCTGAGGGGCTGAGTTTCATCCCCATAACCCACATTTAAAACAAACAAGCACAATGGCACAGACTTGCAGTCCCAATGCAGGGGAGGTAAATCTCTGAAGCTCCATCTGGGAGATGGATCTCTGAGGCTCACTGTCTGGCCAGCCTTGCTTACTTGGAAAGCTCCAAGCCAGTAAGAAAGCCCACTCCAAAATCCAAGGTTAACAGCACCCTGCAGGATGACACCCTACGTTGTTTATTTCTAGCCTCTATGTTTCCCTGAAAACTGAAATCCGTAGATGAGAGGGCATTCCTTTATCTCCCTGAAGATACACCTGACAGGGACATTTATGTAAGGATAATTAGCCAGAGACCCTTAGAAGGTAATACAAGGTTCATATGATCCAAACAAGTTTAGAACCATTGAACTAAAGCATGTTTAAAGGCATCTAATTTTTATAGTGCAAAATATCAGGATTATTTAAATTTAACACCCAACAAAATTAAGGTTAACACAGATTGGCTAAAATGGAATGAGGTATGAGGATATTTTTTTTCCTAAGGAAGGCTGACTTACTTATAGGTCAAAAGACTTACAAAACATCTCTACAGCAGTCACATTTGGGATAGAAATGACTTCCACCTCCGGATAGGAGGAAATAGACAGCAATAAGCCAACATTCAGCAAGTAGGGTCTGGGGAAGGGATGAACTGGTTCTTCGGGACATCAAAGTCAGATAGAAATGGTAAGGACCCAAGTGACAGACACCACCACACAGTGAAACAACGTGTTTCAGGAGACGACCTAAAGTTCCACATGTAACAGGAATATTATTTAAAATAAAGCTGAAATTGAAAAATTAATCATTTATCAACAAAATAATAACCATGAATTACAGGTATATATTAATATTCATGAAGTGATCCATTATCCAAACTTGTACATTAAACTCAGCACATCAAAAAGGATAAGCATGCAAACCAAAAGGTCATTACGACTTTCATTCCTAACGGACTGATTGGCTGCTCTGTCATTGAAATGGCCTTTGCTTCTCTAACAGCACAAGCAAGTAAAGACTAACTCAAGGCAGACATTCCCTGTAAGACCACAGCAGTCCCTGCCATACATCTTTCCCACTCTAGAGCTGGGGATTCAACCCAAGGTCACATGGATACTAGATAAATGTCCTACCACATCCTAGCCTGCTGAAGCAGGCTTTTACGGGTGCCTCTATTCAGTTAATTTCCAAATTATTAACATAAAGATTACATAATAAGCACATGACTCATGGATGTTGAGCACGAATACCTGACTCTTACAACAGATGGTAGTGGGAAACACACTGGATTTGATATGAGAAAACAAAAATTATAATCTCTACTCCCATTTGGACATGACAGGACACACTTCTAAACCCAACGCCCAGGAGGCTGAGGCAGAAGAATTGCTCTGAATTTGAAGCTAGCCTATGATGTATAGTGAATTCAAAGTCAGGTTGGGATACACAAGGAGGAAAGAAGGAAGGAAGGAAGGAAGGAAGGAAGGAAGGAAGGAAGAAAGGAAGGAAGGAGG
>NW_021620701.1:2110823-2159156 GCF_004785775.1 Grammomys surdaster | reverse complement strand
AGGGAAGGGAAAGAGAGAAGAGAAGAGAAGAGAAGAGAAGAGAAGAGAAGAGAAGAGAAGAGAAGAGAAGAGAAGAGAAGAGAAGAGAAGAGGTCACCATCTCTATTTCTGTATTCTTTTACTATTCCCCTTGTCTCAAAATAATCAGTCATATTAAATGCTATTTAACAACTAGACACAGGGATCACAGGACAGGAATTTGGTCAGCAATTTTTTATCATGAGTCAGTCTAGAGAGATACAAAATGTCAATTCTGCCCTGTTCTGAACAGGAGAAATCTAGTAATTCCTCTAGGAAGGAGTACAGTCCAGCTATGCTCTACCCTGTCAGACACACCTAGGCCATGGATTGTTTCAGGATAAAAACAGACGAAATGGACCACATGTTTAGAGGAAAGTAACAAAGATGCCAAAGAGATGCAAAAGGCATGTTGTCACAGGAAAACAATTGGAGGAACTGGAGCTGTTTTGTCAGAGAGGAGCAGACTGGTGGGTAAACAGTCATACTACAAATATCTGAGGGACAACCACACTGACAAGGGATCTGATGTGTCCTGCAGGCCCCTGGGGAGAACCCAGAACAATGGAGGGAAAGGCTAGAGACAGAGTTCAGCTGTGAGAGTATTGTAAGGACCAGGATGAACAGAACTGTCAGGCTTTGAAGTAGGGGAATGCACACTACCAGAGACAGGGCATGTTTGTGGCTGTTGTTATTTTTCTGTTTGGCTTATCTGTCCAGTCCATACAGTCTGCTGCAGAGTTATGATGGTTGCCTCCCTGTGAAAAACTGACTACATTTTATTCCAACTCATTTCTCCCGTGCTTTTGGTCTGATGCTTAACTCAGTTACGTAGACTGGAGACTTTCAAACTGAAGTCAACAGAACCCTGTGGTTCTAATGGAAGGATACTGGGAATTTACAAACACACCATTCAAATTTCATCTTGGATATGTATTTTTTATTCTTTTTTTAATGATTTATTTATTTATTTATTTATTTATTTATTATATGTAAGTACACTGTAGCTGTCTTCAGACACCCATATGAGGGCATCAGATCTCATTGCAGATGGTTGTGAACCACCATGTGGTTGCTGGGATTTGAACTCATGACCTCTAGAAGAGCAGTCAGTACTCTTAACTGCTGAGCCATCTCACCAGCCCTTATTCTTTTTTTAAAATTAAATCTTAAAGGACTGCTATTTGCTTTAATAGATTTTATTAACCAAACTTTAAGATCCTGGAGAGGCTCCAGACTGCCAGCCTCAGCTGAGCTGATGCACATAATGAATTTAAACTCAAAGAATAAAATCATAATTGTAAATTCTTTTGAGGTTCAAATTTTGAAGTTCCCTATGATGCTCTGGGAAAAGTATTTCTCCTATAAAAGTTTCCATATCACCTCTTTTGGGTCTTTAAAGTCCCTCTGACTCTAAGTCCAGAGCCTCGGCTTCCTAATGGAAGAAAACATTCTATTAATGACAAAAGTCACCAACACTCTAAGAAAATATTTCTCCATATCCTTTTTATAATTGGCTCAAATGGCTTGATAGTTAACACACAGCAAAAATCGTTACCACACTGTGAGGTTGCACACTTTGCAGTCATTTTGGATCCACACAGACAAGCAATCACACACTGTAGTTATTTAACACTTGAGGACTGTGGGTTTATGCTAAATCAAATGCTGCCAGATGTTCAGGAGAGGTCAGCTGACAGCTTTATACATGCCAAACCTAAACCAAGATACAGAACACAAAGAGCCTTAAGTCTGTGTAAACTGATCTGCTCTGGGCAAAGAATAGTTACTACAACCATCAAAAGTGTTCTATCAGGGGCAGGCCACTATGCTCCACAGAAAGACCTTCCTAGGAGATATAACAGCAAGAAACTGTGCTTTCTGCCCCTCTTGAGAAGCAGTTGAGCCAGAACACCCTCTCTGCCCTCAGCACACATGCGCCATGTATACTCATATCACGGAGCAGGCTATTCCTAAGACCACTGAAGACCCTACCAAGTGGTACCAAGCAGGATGAAGAATCTGGCTGTTCTCAGACCCATGGATTCAGAGATTGCAAAACAAAGCTCATTTGGATCCAAGTCTGCCAGGGATGGCAGTTTAGAAGTCTTAAGAAGGAAGAAGGAGGAAAGCAGAGAGAAAACGGGCTTCTGATTGGGTGCCAACCCATCAGGAACTGGGGGCAAAGGAGGGATGCACCTAAGTCTGTCTTTCCATGTGCTAGACCTCAGGCAGGGGGAAGAGGCCCTGCTGGGGAGCCCAGCACCACTTGGACAGCTTGTCTTATCCTCCCCCCAGCTCAGGCAGACTGAGCCTGGCTTGGCCATTTAGGAACATTTCGACAGTCCTGTCTTCTTTTGCCCCTTGTTTGATACATTCTTGTTCTTGTTTTTCGTTTGGCACTCTTGATCTCCCCGCTCCCTCCTTTTTCCCTCCCTCTCCTTCTCTCTCCTCAGGTCAACTGTTTGGGGCGCTAAGCCAGAAAGAAACAGACCTGCTACAGAGATGCCAAACCTTGGCTTTTTCAGAGGTGTCGTCTGGCCAAAGTAAATTAGGGTCCACCCCTCCTGTATTCTTCAGCACAAGGTCCAGCAGTGTGAGAGTAACCACTGTAGCCACAGACACAGAGAGCTGAATGAGAAAGGCCAGAGAGTGCAGTTAATCCTGTTAAGACTAATCCTCCCATGTCCTCAGTGATTGCCATGAACTGTAGAGACACTGCAGGTAAGTGAATAGCTCAAAAATCTCTCAAGCAGCGGTACTAAATGTCCTCATTCAGCCATTTATATTCAAGATACATACAAAGAGTATGCTAGGTATTGTAGCTAAGACAAATGACCTGCCTGCCCTTGCCAAACTTTACTAGTGGGGAGACACAGTCAATAAATAAATAATTGTGCATTTGAGAAGTACTTCAGAGCTGATGGAGGTAGGGATGGGTAAGGAGAGAGAAGGTTCTGATAGTGGGGAAGGCTCTTAAACAATGTTATTTTAACAGAGATCTAGATAAAGTAAGGGACAGAGGCATGTGGGTATCCAAGAGCATCTGAGGCAGAAAGACCAGCAAGCACAAAGGCCCTGAAGTAACAAGAGAAACATGGGGAAGCTTGCTAACACACTACAGAGGGTGTAGGAAGTAAGGTCACAGACAAGCAAAAGCCATCCGAAGAACTTGACCAGTGAGTCCAATTTGGATAGAAAATTAACAAGATCTGGCACTGAAAAAATTATTCTGATTTTTTTGTTGAAAATAAACCGTAATCAGCGAAGTTTAAACCTGGGGAAGTCAGTATGTCTGTCCAGGCAAGATCTGAGTTGGCATCACTACAGAGCACTGTCTGCAGAGACGGAGGCAGGCTCCTGCGACACTCTCTGTCCAGAAGGGCTGAGGCAGCTGTTTTCTAGATCATGCTGCATTTGGCTCTGCTTCTCAAGGATCACAGCAGCGCACACAGTTGCCATCAGGACAGACAGCAGCACTTTCTAGAAGCCAAGCAGGAGGGAGAGAACATTTGAAGATATCTGTATCTTCTGCTCAGTTTTGCTGTAAATCTAAAATGGTTCTAAAAAATAGTCTTTGAAATAATAAAAGTGTGGTCCAATGACGAAAAGCCACTTTCTGTTGGGTCAGTCACAGGGAGCTCTCAGAGTCAGGCTTGGAAGCTGGCATCTGAATGGCAAGGTGTGTGTGGGTTTAACCAGAAGGGAGAGTAATGAGAACAGTATGAATGGGGAGGAAATAAAGATGGGTAGCGAAGACGGCAAATATATTGGAACATCAAAGGGACCCAAACACAGGAGCAAAACGGAAAGAGCTGTGGCACCACCCTGAGCTCAGTGACAGTGGGATCAGCAAGAAGCTGACCCAGCTGCTGGTTACAGAGACCTCACAAAGCTGTTGGTTTGTGCCATAACCTGGCACCTAACAGTCGCATCCAAATGATGTTTGGGTAACTGCCCCACGTCGTGGCCTAGGACCCAGGCTCCTGCCATCTTGTGGCTCTTTAGCCTGAGACTTAGTTCCCAATTTACCTTCTCCACTTCAACCCAGTCCAAGGAAGAAAAGAGTATGGAACACCATGGCTCTCAAGGCCTGTGCATGGCACCCATTTCTTCCACTCCTTCTCAGGTAGTAAGAATTCAGCACCAAACTGTGCCTGGGAAGTATTTTTAAAGCAAGTTTCCAAGAAAAGGACAAAATGATATGATTATGAGCTCTGTGTCTGCCATAAGCTCTCATCAAATGAGTAAGGCCCACAGAACATCCACGGCAGAGAAGGAACGGCACTGGGAGGTAATCACATAGCAATCCAAGTTTAATCAAATTTGAAGAATCTACTTTAAAACAAAACACACCAAAATAACCTTGAGAAAAGAGTCAAAAAAAAATCAGTGACTCCTGTTGGAAATACTCATTAAGCAACATATTCCTACTCACAAAGCTTTTAAAAAGCACACTCCCTTCTCACCTCCTCCATCCCTCTTAATCTGAGGGATATAGCTAATCACGACAAGGAAACTACGTCAACAAGAACAGGAGGCAGCTGGTCACGTTGCACCCACAATCAGGAAGCAGAGGGCAATGGGATAGTACAACATAAATGTGGGTCCTCCAGCCTCAACTAAGTTAATGTGAAAAATCCCTCACAGACACACCTAGGGATTCATTCCCATGGTGATTATAAATCCCGAGATGTTGACAATCAAACTTAGCCATCACTCTAACTTGTTTCCTTTGAAATCACCCAAATCCCAACATGAAGTAAGTTTGTCAGAGGCCTACAGCCTTATACCTTACCTATCAGAAAGTAAGACAGATCTTGTTCTATAAACATCCTATTCCTCCAAAACCAGCTGTTTAAACAGCAACCTACTGATCATGTGGTAGTCTTAATTATGGGTTTCTTCTGACTGTTCCAGAGGGTTCCAATTATTTTCTTAAATGGAAATAATCTCAAGATACCACATAAGACCCTTTCCCCTTGAAAACATTCTTCCCCAAGCAAGCTGACACACATCTTCAGATCACGCCACTTGGATCTGAAACATCTCTTGGAAGAGGCCCTCAAATTTGTTTAGCCAGTTTTTCACTCCTTCGAAACTGCAATTCTCAACCCTTTGCTCACATAAAGAAAGCACACACAACTCCTTTTAGTCTATGTAAACAAATTCCCAATAATTACGGAAATTAAAGCATTCTTGCTGAAACCCAATAAGCTAAATTTTGTTGAGCACGCAGTTGCTTAAAATGAAGTTTTCTTATCAGGCTTTAAACATTTGTGGATAAGAAATTTCAGTGTTTTTGTCTGTTTCTTAGTTTTGTTTTTTAACCAAAACCAGAGAAAGAGAAAAAAATCAAAGCACATTATATGATCATAATAAAAAGCACCAGTTTATGCAGCTGAGATGCATATTTTCCATGGTTTTATTAAAGACACAATACAAATTAAAAAAAACCATAAAAGTCTAAACAAGTGACTAATTTAGGAAATCTCAAGAATAAATTTTTCTTTTTGAATCTGAACTGTTACATCTTAAGCCAGCTTTTAAGTAAATTGGTCCTGTGTTGGACCTGTGTGAGCTGTATTTTGAATGAATTATTAGTTGCAGCCCAATGGATGACTTTTCCCTTCATCTTGTCAAAGGTCCCTACAGATGAAGAGTTACAATGGAATCTGGCAAGGTGGGCTTCAGGCCTCCACCTCCTCTTCTCCCTCCCTAGCCAACTACCCGCCTGTCAATCACTTTTCCACGCTTCCTGAGCATCCTTTTAGTAAGGTTAGAGGCATTTTTACACCCGTGCTCTGTGTAAAGTAAACACTGACAACATGTCTGCCTGAGACAGATTAGTATATGATAGAAAACTGAATTTAAGGCTTACTTGAGATTTCATTAAATTTTAATTTTAAACTCTACAAACAGAAGCTGGAAAGACGGCTCAGTGGTTAAAAGTACCAGTTGCTCTTGCAGAGGACCTAGGTTCCATTCCCAACATGGAATTCACATGTTGGCTCACAACCATCTGTAACTCCAGTTCCAGGGGGTCTACCATCTATTCTTTCCTCTGTGGGCACCAGGCATACACATGGTACACAGACATATATGCAAGCAAATACTCACACACATAAAATCGATACTTTTAAAATTTTTAAAATAAAATCCTATGAACAGAACTGTAAACTGTAAATATAAAGTTAACTACGAGCTACAAATAATGTGGATGTTGGTGTTTTATATTGTCCCTGAACCTCAGCAAACTAATCTAGAGCCAAGGTTAGCAATCTAGTCATTGGATAGCACTGAACACCAATACACACAATCCGAACAGCGCTTCATGTGTTTTCTATTATTCCTACTTTTACAATGAGGAAAGTGAGACTTGAAGCAAATTAGGTCACAGCTGGGATTCAAATTCAGGCCTATCTCTGTTCATTACTTGCTCCTATTTCAAGATTAAAACTATTGCTATCTATTGTATAGATAGCTCTTGGGTATTTAAAGTCCCTACCACTACCACCACCACCACTACCACCACCAAAACCAAGTTTTTTTTTAAGAGCATGGACCTCTATTCTCTTCAGGTGACAAAAATAGTCCAAATAATTTGGGGAAATTGTCTACTTACTATAATTTGGACATCTTATCAGGGAAAAACTCTACCGTCAAAAAACACCAACCCCATTCTCAGAACATGATCAGGCTCTAAATAAATAATAAACTTAACACATCTCATGTACTGAAATAAGCAATGGTACTATAAAGAAGAAAAAAGAAATAGGGGCTCGTTTTTTAAGAACAGGAAACCTCGAGATTTCTATGGGATGGGAATTTCTCAGGCTTCATTCAGCATTTACCCAAATGTAATGTCGAGCCAGCACAGGTGAGTTTTCAGCCTGACAGCTTCCTGTGAAGACAACTGTACTCCTAAAGCTGCAGACGTCCTTCTATCCAGGGAACGTGGTCTTGAAGACAAAGTCAGCATGACCCACAGACAACATCTTCATGAGCAGGGCAGCCCAGACCACCACTCCCTGGCTGGCCACTCTCCATCAGTCCTCAGCTTCATCACCACCGTTTGATGAAATAATCTACTATAATCTCTGTTTGATAAATAAGGAAGCCAAGATAGGCTAAGAGATCACTAAGATCACCTGGCCACGGCACTACAGCTTGTTAGGAGGCTGAGTCAGGAAGCCTCTTGACATCTTGTGCCCAGGTCTTTAAGCTATGCAGACTGGTGATCTCACACGCTCTTCAAATCCCTGGAAGTCAACAGAGCCTCTCACTATTCACAGGGAGGCCTCCCTCCAGATAAAGTGACAGGCATGGGGCTCACCACAGTGTCTATGATGTCTGCTATTACCTGATTTTTTTGCTCATCTTTATTCTCCATAACCTTGACTGTGCTGTGAGTTATAAACAAACCTTCACCTCTCAGTGCTTACGTATCAGCCTTGGGGAACAGCTCCACATACCTGTGCTCGACTCTCCCACATCATCACGGTTGGTTCTGAACACCAAGCGGGTGGCAGAAAGGACAGCCACAGAGAGCAGAAGGACTGAAAGACCTGCCCAAGTCTGGGTGATCCAGGTGCACCATCATCAGATGACCTTGCCAAAGTTCCTCAGAGGACCCTTCTCCTCAGCCTGACCACTGCTGCGCTCAGCACAGCCTGTCATACAGTTCTCTGTGGTAGAAAGCATTCCTTAGCATCGTGTCCATTAGCCTTTCAACTTAGCTTCATTGTAGGTAGTAAATTCATAGAGGCCTTTATTATATCGTTTTCTGTAATATTCTCAATAACTCTGATATTATATCTTTTTAAATGTTGTATTGGCCTCATAAAGTACAGGCTAGTCTAACATTCACCACATAGCTGAAGCTGCCCTGTACTTCTGATCCTGTCTCCACCTCCCAAGGGGTATGGTTACAGGAGTGTGTTGTACACGTGGGTTTGTGCCATGCTGGAGACTAAACCCAGAGCCTTGAGAAAGGGAGGCAAGCACTCCACCATCTGAGTAACATCCACAGACCCTTAAAATATTGTTAACAAGGTAATCTTCAATGGTAGGTTCATGTTCGACACTATCAAGGCAGAGGCAGGAGGGTTACTGCAGGCCAGCTAAGGCTGTATAGTGAGACTCGATCTCAAAAAAAAAAAAATGAAAGAAAGGAAAAAAGAGGAAGGGGGAGGGGAAGGGGAAAGGGAAAGGAAAAGAGAGAAAAGGAGAGGAGAGAAGAGACGAGAAGAGGAGAGAATAGAAAGATACTTATCTATCATGTGACTAAATTTCAAGTTTGCAAAGTCAAAGAGTTTATCTGAAATCTGTCTAGGCACTGCAAAAGAAAAAAAATTTTAAGCTACCAATTGTGACACTGATTTAATCATCCACTAGTCTGACTGTTTCCTTATTATCCTGGAATAAAACAAAGAGGCAATTATCTTAGGAATGAGAAACCTTTCAAGCAACAAATGGCACTGTGTGCTGCTCAGCGCTGCCTCAGTGAAGGCAGAGACGTGTTTATCATCTTACCAGTGGGAGAAACAAGCTTAGGAGGACGGTTCTGATGACCCAAGACTCAAAGAGAATTCAAAGAGGGTCAATACTATGATAAACGCCATTGACTATCAGTGAGATTTCTGTGCTGGGGTCAAGGCACCCCCAGCAGCATAGCAGGGGATGGAAGAGGCCCAGCTAACCACTGCTGCTGCAGAAAGGACCTGGAGATACTGAATACAGTGAGGCCAGGCTGGGTCATCAAACGTGATACAGCTGTCCAGACTGAGCTGTATCCCTTCAAGACAGCCTGTGGTCAGGGAAGGTGGCGGTGGCCTTTCCTCCCGCACTGAGCAAAGGCTATGAATGCATCTTCTGTTCAGTTAGGGGCACCACCTGCTAACAATGTCAGGGGCTCAATAAGAGGACACCATAATTCTAATGTTAGCAGAGCATGCATGGTAACAATACTCAAAGCCACACTTTGAAGCTGGGGTTCCTGCTGGCACAGATACACTTGCAGGAGGATATGAAAGCTCTTTGCAATCTTTTAAGAGAGTCTATCCAGGACAGAGCAGAATTATCACACAAGACCTCGAGAGTCCGAACTGGGACAAAAGGAGAGAATTATTGGGGGGGTGTGAATCTATTAAAATTATTAACATTTGTTTTTTAGTTTGCTTTCTGATGCTGTAACAAACACCATAACCAAAAGCAATGTGGGGAGGAAAGGGTTTATTTGATTTACACTTCCATGTCACAATCCATCATGGAGACAAGCCAGGAACCCAAGCAGAAACCACACAGGAATGCTGCTTACCGGCTCACTCTCTGGCTCGTGTTAACTAGTTTTCTTATACAGCCCAGGCCCACCAGGCTACGGATGGTGCTACTCGCAGGGGACCCATCAATCATCCATCAAGATGGTCTCTCCTAGACGTGTGTAACTGGACTTTTGGCTACTTTGTGGGTTCCTATTTCTACCCCCTTGTCCACCCTAATCCCTTCCAACTCCCCAACACCAGGTAGGAGAGAAAGAAGGCTAGAGAGGAAAGGGGACTTTGATATTGTTCAACTACCCCCTGCTGATTGGGAGCACTGAGTTCCTTGGGAAAATTCTGATCTTCGTTGTCAAGATATCTCCAACCAGAAAACAGCAAACAGCAAGAGTAACAGCAGCAACATGCAGCAACCTGCAGCAGCAGGTAGCAGTAGCAGCAGTGGGGTGGAGGTGGGGGCCATGCCAAGAGCGGCAACAGCAAAGGCAGAAGTAGCCACCACACCTCTCTTGCAGTTCTTGCATTTATATACCCTCCTAAGAGTCCCCAGAATTCCAAAAGTCATACATTTAGCTGGCAAAATCATGCGCTGCCAGAGCAGGAGGCAAATCACAGCCAGCTGCTGGGGACAATCTGAAGCAGCCCCATAACCCACACCTGGAACTGAAACAAAAAATATTCACGTAACATTTCTGTTTTTAAAGAAACCAAAATTCCCACTACAGACATGCGTGCAGGCCAGTCTGGTTGAGGCGAGTTTTCAGTGGAAGCTCCCTGTTCCGAGGTGAATCTAGCTTATGTCAAGTCAACACTAAAAACTAAAATACTAACAATTAAAACTTATTTTGTAATAACTACAACTTGCCAAACACGGACTCTTCCTCCAGCATTAGCCAAACTTAAAGAAGCATAGATAACATCTTTCCTCTTGTCAGAGGGAGTTCCTGCACACAGGAGTCCAGGATGAAGGACATGTCCCATGCTGAACAAGAATGTCTTTCTGTTGGGGACCCATGAAAGTTCACAGTGAAAGTGGTCACAATAGATCTTTTGACAACTTCTCTTAATTCTAACCAAGGAGACAAATTACCCATATAGATCGCTCTATTTTATTTTTCTTTATATGTTTTCAAAAAGAAATTTTCCTATCTTCATAGACCTGGTTTTGGGGGAAGTTCTTCCCACAGTCTAACTCGGTTTCTCTTTTCCAGTTATACCAATCCACATGGTTGCTCTTCTGTTACTGTGACAAACACCAAGACCAAAAACAACTTATGCGAGAAAGAATTTATGCTGGCTTATATATTTATATCATCATCATAGTGAAGAAGCCCGCCCGAGCATCGGGAGTGGCGCAGGAGTTGGAAACTGAAAGCACAAACCTCCAAATGTCCCAGTACTGTGCTTCCTTCAGCATGGGCACACCACCTAAGCCTCCCAACACTAACCAACCAACCGAAAAGCAAGTATTCAGATGCCCAAGGCTATGGGAGAGATTTCTCATTCAAATCGCCACGGTGAGCATAGGTCCCAGGGTTCAACTCCCAGCACCCACATGGTGGCTCAGAACCTTCTGTTATGCAGTTCTAAAGGATCTGACACCCTCTTTTGGCACCAGGCACACACATAATATACAGATAGACATGTAGGCAAAACTTTCAAACATATCAAACAATTAAGTAATTTTAATTATTTTTTAAAAATAAAACTCACACCATACTCTAATGAACTGGATTGCTGTTTTGTTAGATTTCAAAAACAATTATTTTTATTTTTTTATTTTTTAGAACTTAAAAGACATGAATCTCCCAAATCTCTGAATGCCAAATATACTTCAGAATACTTTGAGCCACCAGGAGCCTCTGCATACTTTCACTTTGAGTGCAAACACTGACTCCTTATACAAGAGTTCTGCCTTTATTTTCAGACCCAGATGTCTGTCTCCTTGCAGAGAGAACAAGGCAGGGACTTAATGTGCTTAGATTAAACCACTCAAAATGGAGAGCAAACAACCACGGGCTGCAGACATACAGAACAGCCTTACAAGGCTGGTGACATTATTTGGTTCTTTAACGCCTGGTTTACTTAAGAAGGCTCCAAACTACAGCTTCAATAAAACACACCCTTCTCTCATTTCTATAGAAACTGGAAAAGCTGCCGCCATGCAGCCACTTTGAAACACGCTCAGCAGAGAATTCTTGCCGACTCTATTCCTGGTGACCTCCACTGAGCTTGGCAAATGGATCACGCACCAAGCTGCTACACATCCACACCAGACCAATCCGCCATTGGGGCGAGGGAGCAGACAATTCCATTAGGCCCCTCATTTCCCAGAGAGCTGGTGGGCATATTACAGACTCTCTTTAAATGCTTTTCCAAAAAAAAAAAAGGGGGGTAATCGGGGGCTGGAGAGCTGAGCTGTGAAGAGCACTGGCTCCTCTTCCAGAAGACCAAAGATTCAATTCCCAGCACCCACATAGTACTTATAAAAACCAAAAGGAACTTCCAGGTGTCATATTAACAGAATCATGTATGTGTCTGTGGGTGGGTGGGTGTCTGTGTGTGTCTGTGCAATGTGATGTGTTTCCTCTAGGGAAAATTTGAAGTTTCTTTGGACATTCTAGACTTTGGATTTCCTGTCTCCCACCAGCCATATAGACTCATGTATAGTCTGTAATGCAGTTACAGGGGATCTGACACCCTCTTCTAGTCTCTGCAGAGAGAGCAGGTACATACACAATATACAGACAAACATATATGCAGAATACCCATACATATAAAATGATTAAATAAATTTAAAATGAAAAGAAAACCACATCAAGTTCTAAACAACTGGATCATAGATTAATTTAGATTCAAAAGTTATATGTATGTGGGTAGGTGGAAAGGCCTGTGGATGTAAATGTAGGTGCCCATGAAGGCTAAAAAGGGCATCTAATCCCCTGAAGTGGTCGTGAGCCTCCCATAACCTTGACCCATGCATGATGGAATCTGAACTCAGGTCCTGTTGGAAGAGTAGTATGCTGTTTTAACCACTGAACATCCTCAGTCCCTGTAATTAACTGTTTTAAAAGAAAACAAAAGCTGTAACTGTTATAGCTTGGTTTTAGGTAATATATATCCATAGATCAGATAGTAAAGTAGTATCTATATAATTTGAAAACTACATGAGTCTATATGGCTAGTCATACCTGGTAGACAGGAAATTCAGAGTCTAGAATGTTCAAAGAAACTTCAAATTTTCCCTAGAGGAAGCACATCATATCACACAGACACAGACACAGACACAGACACACACACACACACACACACACACACACACACAGATCACACAGATCACACAGATCACACATGATTCCACTGATATGACACCTGGAAGTTCCTTTTGACTTTTATAACTATCAAGAAGTAAACAGATTAACAGTTGTGGGAGTGGGGTTGGAAAAAAGAGTGTCCCTGACACTTGGAGATGACAGATACTTTGTACACCTGATGTTAGTGCTGACCATGGGATGGTAAGTGTTTTAAACTGTATTAGGTCTAAGCTGTACCCTAATGAATTTGCCTTTTATAATTAATCACCCTTTAAAACTAAAGGTATATTCCCATCTAGATTATATAGGTTCTATGAAATTCTTTTCCAGAATGTTCCTATGGGGAAGAGCTGGGAGATTATTTTTTTTATTGGATATTTTATTTATTTACATTTCAGATGTCATCCCTTTTCCCCATCCCCTCCCCATAAGCCCCCTAGCCCATCTCTCCTCCTCCTTTACGCTTCTATACCATTCTAATTTCATGCAAGTATAAAGGTCAGCTCTAGGTTGAGGACCTAGTTATTTTTTAAAGCTTTATGTGAATATTACATAGTAGGCACAGAACTGTGAAGGAATGAGACACAGATATGAGGGTACTGTTGGTTTTGCTGTGCTGTTTGCTTTTTGAGACAAGGTTTTTCTGTGTAGCCCTGGCTGCCCTGGAGCTCTGTAGACCAAGATGGCCTCAAAACCACATAGATCCACCTGCCTCTGCTTGCCGGGTGCTGGGATTAAAGGTGTGCACCACCACGCCCAGCAGAGATGAGGATTTTTAATGGAGATGTGTACATTACATAAGACTGTGCTGGGCCTCTGTAAGCCACTGATTGCCGTGAGGGATCTCATGGAGTTAAAGAGGAGGTTCTGAAGCTGAGGAACAATGGCTAAAGATGTTGGCTGTCAGCCCCCAAGTGCAGAGTCCCTACAGAAGGCAATGCTCCAGCCTGACTAACTGCCAGTTCCTCTCTCCTCTGCCCAAGCATTTCTGTATCAACTTATACGTGACCAAGTGGTCACCAGGCTGCTTTGGTCTGTCTCATTTCAGACTTACACTGCTCACTATGCCTTCTTGGTATTATAAAAGTGTCTGTCACACACTGGAGATGCAGACAGCTTCTTTCCTAAATCAGTAGTTCTCAACCGTCCTAATGCTCTGACCCTATAATGCAGTTCCTCCTCATGTTGTGTTGAACCCCAACCATAAAATTATTTTCATTGCTACTTCATAACTGTAATTTTGCTACTGTTCTGAATCATAATGTAAAAACGTGTTTTCTGATAGGTCTTAGGTGACCCCTGTGAAAGCATTTGACTCCCAAAGGGGTGGAGACTGGAGACCCACAGGCCCTAGCTGGATCTGGGAATAAGGAACTTTCCATTGACCTACATTTTGTGTGTGTGTGTGTGTGTGTGTGTGTGTGTGTGTGTGTGTGTGTGTGAGAGAGAGAGAGAGAGAGAGAGAGAGAGAGAGAGACAGACAGACAGACAGACAGACAGACACAAAGAATAATAGTCATACTGAGATCACAGAGGTGCATACTAGTTTGTTTAAAGCAAGAAAGCATTTTTCTAAAGAAACATTCTTTTTCACCAAATGGAAAGTATGGGACTTGTTTTCTATGGAGGGCATGAAAGAGTAGCCCAGACAGGTGCAGGAAAAATGACTGGGCAGCAATTGGATAATCCCTTCAGTCTGTACGACACATCCTGAAAGGATTGTCCAGCTTTCTTAGATCAGCATGTCTGCTACAGACACCATACAATGGAAGAAAGGCTGCCTAGCAAACAAATCCTCTTGAAAGAGAACATTCCAGCCAATTAAGATATTAAATTATTTTTAAGGCCTTAATAAGACTATTTACATTCCAGCCGGTTAGAGTGTCATGTACCCATAATCTCAGCACTGGAAGGTAGAAACAGGTATATCAGAGCTGAAGGAGTTGAAGGGCTAGCCTTGGCTAAACACAAAGGTCAGATGGTGCTATTTGAAACCTGGTCTCAAAAACCAAGTCACACCAAAGAAAATAAGGTGGGGGCGGGGAATGAATGGAGGGAGGCGGGTATGTTTAAAAGTGGGAAGTCAGGTATACTATTCCAATTTACTTACTAAACTGGGTGACCTGGAGTCGGAGGAGGAATGACTCACTTGATAGAGTGCATGGTGAGGACCTGAGGTCAGATACAAACAAAAACCTGGGCGTCACTGTGCCTGTGATCCCAGCACTGGGGAGGTGCGGATAGGCAGGTCCATGACTTAGCAGCCAACCAGTCTAAACTGGTGGTCTCTGGGGTCAGGGAGAAAATTTGCCTAAGAAAATAAGGTGGAGTGTGACTGGTGAAGACACCCATCAACTTTTAGCTCCAGGTGTATGTGCAAGTGCCTGTGCCTGTGCATTTACACACTTACACATACACACGCACACACACACTAAAAAAATGCAAAATAGAATTTAAACAAAAGCAACCAGATCATCAAATAATGGCTACCTTAAAATTTAGCCTTATTTGCTAATATTTATAATGCTTGCACATCTTGTACGTCTTCATTTCCTCTGAAATTCTGAGTAATGATCTTTCAAAAACTAAACATTTATCTGTTTGCTTCTAGACAGAGTTTTCCAGAGGTCAAACCAGTAAGTACCATGAGAAATGCTTATAAGTTTACATCAGTAACCAAATGTCCACCAGTACTGAGGAGTAAGAAAACGTACAACCATTTCTTCATGTTCTACCCAAAGCAAGAAAGTTTCCCTAATAGATAAAGCGTAGAAAAACAGTGTATGTGTGTGTGTGCATGTATGTATGCATGTGTATATATGTATGTGTGTGCATATGAGTGCATGTATGTGTAGATATGTATGTATTATGCATGTGTGTATGTGTATATGTGTGTATGTATACATGTGTGTATATACATGTGTGTATTTATGTGTGTATGTATGTGTGTCTGTGCATGAGTGCATGCATATGTAGATATGTATGTATATGCATGTGTGTATATATGTGTATGTATGCATGCGTGTATATACATGTGTGTATTTATGTGTACATGTATGTGTGTATGTATGTGCAGGCATGTGCATGCACATGCATGCCTGTGTATGTGTGGTATGTGTGTATGTATGTATGTATGCGTGTGTATACATGTGTGAGTGTTAAGAAAGACAAGTGTTAATGTAGAGATTCTACAAATCAAGGGAGCTAGGGTGCTTCCTCCCAGTCTACTCATGCACACTGTCCTTTCTTTTGTCCTATGTTCCTTAGTCCCAAGATATCACATAAGCAGCTGTTAACTTACACACACGCCTTTTATACTCTCTGGGCCTTAATGCAGTTCAAGACCAGAGGCAGCCACTTAGCAAATATGAAGCCAGCTTGGGCTAAGTGACACATGCTATTTATAATATCTGTGAACCTTAAAGAGGAAAAACATCATACTTAACATCCTGAGTTAGTCAAAATGAGGTAAAAAAGGCTTACATACAAACAGCCAGCAGGCATGGTAGCAGGTTGTGGAATGCAAGAACACCCTATATCTCCCCCGTCCTTCCTTCTAGAGAGTTTTTGTTACGTAGTCACAATGGGTCATTTCTGCAGTCTCCCAAGCAGGGAATCTATCACAGAAACAAGCTTTGATGTTCCTGAGGCCACATGGGTCAGCTGTGTACATGAGCTACTAATGAATTGTCAGTTAGTAGTGAGTACAAAAGACACTATTCGACAGGCTCCCAGATATAATTGTGTGATATCAGGCTGTGTGCCTCAGACTACAGAGGATTTTCCAAGTTAAGACAAATTCAGCTCCAGTCCACGGGAACCACAGCCAAGCCTTCCCATACCAAGGGCATCTCTGACAGAAAGACAGAGATGGATGGAGTCACAATTCCTAAACAGTTCTCAAGCACAGCTTGACAACTATTAGCTGTACAGGCAAAGAATTAAATAAATAAATAAATAAATAACCCTACTAATCAAAATAATCATAGCAATAAATTCTTTAAGTAGGGGGATTTTGGTATGGTTATTGCACTTATGAACCCCGGCCAACTAGGATTACCTATACAAGGTTAATCCAGCCCCCCCCCCAAAAAAAAATATAGACACAAATGGAGAAGGCACCCTTTAGGCACCATCCTTTAATCAGGAGCTGTTGGTAGCTGGCAGGTACGAGAGGAGGAATAATCATTCATTCCTTTCTTTGTTTGTTTGTTTGTGGCCACTAAAAGATTTCCTAAGTTCCAAAGGATGGTCCCATACTCATACACATACAGACAAAACTAATTTGATTTATTGGTCACCACAAATAAGTACCACTACCAAGCAACAACAAAGGACATTAAGTCAGTAGAGGGCCATGTTTCAGGGAATTTGGGTAGACATGGAGAGGAGAAACTGGAGACAGATATATAGTTATGTTTCATGATATACATGTACAGAATTCTCAAGAATAAACAATATTAACTTTAAAAAAAGAAGCTAGCTTTGCAAGCTAAATTCAGATTCATTTTAGGCAAAGGCCTCAACAATGTACAAAGAAAGAGTACTTCTGGGAAGAAACTAGCTCTAAAGTCCCTAACCATTAGGGCAACCCCAGGTGCTGTGGGGCCCAGGTCTTCCCTCCTGGAAAGCTCAGTGAGCTTTGTGGACCGAATCTCCTTACATAGTTAGGGTTTCCCCAGCCCTCAGGAGGGTCGATATATAAGGAGAGACTCAGGAAAACATAGATGTGAGAAGGCCAACCTGTGTCCACAGAGGTCTGGCCAGGAAGTTCAAACCATGAAGCCTCCATGGACACCAGAGCAAGGACACCATAGAAATCAGCCTTGGGTTTTCCCTGATCCCTCAAGTCCAGCCCAAAAAAGAAGGGACATAGCAGTCTCCTGCTCTCCAGATCCTCAGAACACAGTAGAGAGAACTATGGACTTGAAAGCTCACGTTTCAATTTCAAAAGGAATGACGGATGAACAATCCCGAGCCTCTCCCAGGAAAAAGAAATCTGCGAATAGGCTCATTGCACATAAAGCTGCCACTCTGTCAGACACTGGCCCAGTTCCCTCAAAGGATCTTCAGAGCCACAGCATCAGTGAAGTGACAACAGACTGTGCCTCTGGTGCTATGGTAGCTAAGCAATTTATGTTTTGTTTGCTGACAACTTTGAGAGACATACACACGTATTTGTCTTCTGTGAGAAGCAGTCAGTAAGTACCGAGAAGTCTAAACATTGGAAATCTGACTCTGAGACTCTGGTCTAATTGCAATGAACCCTCCTCACAGACCTCTCCAAGTCTCAAAAGGAGCCACTCCTGTCCAGTTCCACCCATGCCCTTGATCTCTGTCATGTTAGACCAGAGATTCTTAACCTTCCTAATACGGCCACCATTTAATATATTTCCTTCTGTGCTGGTCTGCGTACTGGAGGGTATCTGTGGAGATCTCTGGCTTGGCCAGGTGAGAGGGTTCAAAGGAAGGGGAACGGGCATAAGCAAGGAGGGGAAGGACCTCCACCACCTCCATTACTGCTGCCATGCCAGCTGCTGTTGGTCTGAGACACTGTACTGAGCTCAGAGTGCAGGCGAGCTTCTGGTGGAAAGAGTTTTGGGACAGCATTCTCTTCCCAGGCAGTGTTATTACAGCTCTTGTGACAGAAGCTATCAGACGACAGAGTAATTCTCACACACCTTTATTCCTTCCGCATAGGATCTTATATACAGCTTGGGGGTGGGTTGGGTCTGACAGTAGGTGCTTCCTATTGGCTTGACCTGAGATGTTACAGATGCCTCATCTACATGTGAAGGGGCCTGGGGGCACTGCACCTATGTGACTGATGGCCACAATTCTCTCTATGGAGGGCTGTGGCTATGTGACAAGGGCCTGATGCCAGGAGCAGGCGAACCTCCTACCATCCCTTCAGGGTCCCTGGGCTTCAAGCTTCAGTTCAACCTTACCAGGCTTCCTCTCATGGTCCACCAACCCACACTTGTTCCCCAACCATAAAATTATTTTCATTGCTTCTTTATAACTGTAATTTTGCTACTGTTATGAATCGTAATGTAAATATCTTATTTCCTGTGGCCATTTGGGGTTGAACCCCTGGGTTAGAATGTCAAGTCCCTGTTCCACTTCCTCCTGTTCCACACATTAGACACCTTGTCTAACCCACCTCAGCCTTGCAAAATTATCTCTAAAGTCTCGAGTGACACTCTTAGAAAAGGATGTTTGTGGGCTTTTTAAAAACTCTTTATAGCTCTCCTCTCCTAAGGCCACAACCATATTCTTTTTTTTTCACAACCATATTCTAAGAGATTAAGTTCACATTAACCCTTATGTGTTTTACAACACATTTATTTTCATTTTAACCATTTTCCTGTGAAACAGTGGATGGCCTAAAATTAGGATTGTTAATAAAACTGTAATGTTCAGTTTTCAGCCTGTATCTTTTCCTGCTATACAATATTCTGTGGCCTCGCTGTGGCCTCGCTGTGTGTATGTGTTTTTTTGTTTTTGTTTTTGTTTTTTGTTTTTTTGGTTTTTTTTTGTTCCAGGGCAGAGCTCTCAGATTTTAACAACTGGGATAGTGGAAAGGGAGGTATCAAACAGGAGACAGACAGTACTTTGGGGTTGGGTGGGAATAAGAATCGATGTACTATTTAAAGGCTGAAGATGGAACTAGTACATTGCACCACATTTCTATGAATTCTTAACCTTGCCATGCCCAGTACAATGGAGAACTATTTGGGCACATTGGCTGCCATCTGAGTCACACATCTCGGGGGGGCGGGGGAGGGAGGTTGACTATAGGGATCCTGGGCAGGGACTATATATATTCTTATTTAGGCCTCTGGAGACATTTTGGGCTTGGTAGTTCAATATTTTTGCATTTCTGTTTGAGCCAGTAAGTTTGGCCAGTAATGGACACACAGAACCAACTATATACTCCCTTCCGCATTCAGAGGGAAGGTGGTTTGGAGTAGAACCAGATTGTGTGTTAGTGGCATTTGGATGGAGACTGGGGTGTCCTGGTGTTTTGCTGACCGAATGTGGTGTTCGGTAGTAGGGCCGTTTAGCTCTTAGCTTTGTGACTTGTTATCCACCAACATGGAGTACGTGTGGCTCGAACTCTGCGAGTTCCTCTGCTTAAAGGTCCGGCTCAGGCTAAGGGAGTGCCCCACTGTACGTCAGCCAGCTTTTGTGTCTGTGTGATGTTACCCTACAAAAGTGTGTGTCTTCTAGGAGATTGTGTGCTAGATTGTGAGCCCAGGCAGCTCGAGCGCTGGGCCTTGCAGCTGGGAGAGTTTACAGCGGGTTATAAAGTGGCCTCGCTGTTTAATTAAGCATTTAGTATTTCATAAAATAATCCCCAAGTAATATTTTCTTCCTAAAAGAGAATAGCTATGTCCCCAGTCCAGGAAGCCCTTCTTTGGATCCTGACTATCAATATGGTCAGGTTATCAGAGAAGCAAAGGCAGTCCATGAATGAGCAGCATTTGGATGCTATGGTGTGGGGATGCTGCTCCAGTACCTTTCCAGGAGGTGGTCAGAGCAGAATACACACAGGGAGGCAGAATAGCATGGGGAGGAGAGCAGACAGCTTCCCCCAGCCAGGCACAGCCCTGGTGTGGCATGGTATAAGAAGTCTACCAGAAATAATCCCAGTAGTGCGTTGACAAGTAGCAGACCATAGGCGAATGAAAGACCTGATAGAGATGTGCCGGGATCCAGAAAGATGTCCACAGGAACTGAGAAATATAAGTAAGGTCAGACAGCAGTCACACTCCAACATGACTGAGAGAAAATGACTTTTACAACCCAAGTACAGCAAGGATAGGAGAACCCATTGAAGGGTATCATCTAAACAGAGATTCCCACATCCAGACCCTATTTCCTCAAACATGCAGAAATACTAGGATGCAGCATGAAGGAAAGGAGCCCAGAGGGAAGTCAAATACAGGAGACACTAAGTGTTTTATCAACTGAATGAATATACAAAACCTGAAGGAACTGTTTCTGTGTCTGCATCAGACCACCAATATCAGAGTAGACTCCTTTTGCTGTCATTGGCTTCCCAGTGATAAGGGGAATTGGCAACCCCAAATTTTGCTTAGAAAAAAATGAAAAACATTACTCGCCTTCTTGCTTGAGCATAGCATTAGGAGAGCTATAATCCCAGTAATTAATACACAGAACACAAATTCCATTTCCATAAAGACTATTTTCAGTGTGATGCTGTCATTTCCATGATTGACAACCACAGCCCTTTGCCACTTCTCATTGCTGTAAGAGTACGCTCACACACGAGACTCTTGAAGGCTCACAGCTGCAATATGGCTTCTCTTTCCTACTTCATCTCCAGGAAATGGTGAACTCTCTTCTTTCTATATTTCTCCCACCTACAACATCTGGTGTGTGGCTGTCAATAAAGCTGTAAGGTGTGATAGTCAGTCAACAAAAATGGACTGCAAGAGATTCTTCTTCCCACATCATTAGAGTATACACAGCCTGAGCAATGACACCATCCTAGTATTTCCCAAACATTATGTTAATGTACTGTAAAGAGATTAGCCAGCAAGGGCTACAAGGAAGACTGGGAGAGCAGCCACAGCACCAAGAGAATCAAAATAAGGGAGTTCAACAAATCAATCTATATGAGCTATTTGGAAGCAGATTTGCCAAGAAAGAATCAGGGTAAGGAAAGGAAAAATGAAAGACAGAATAGGGCTCAGGCAAGGCTCACATGACAAGAGCGAAGCAAACACATACACTAATCTCTTTTGTCAGTGTAATAGTGGGCCCACATTGACAAGCTGACTATCACTGGGAGCTGTAATTATGGAGTTATGCAGTCTATGGGGCTAATTAACAAACCTGAGCATTCACCAAGGGGAAGATTTTTCTAAATCTATCCTTACTCCGATCTGTTTCAATGCTTTAAGTTCATCAACTACTCAAGTAAGGAACACGTTCTTTGCTAAGTGTACAAATAGATCATGCCAGTAACAGCCATAGCCTTCTTCCTTGTTTTTCTTTTTCCAGCACTGGGCATGGAACCAGGGGTATGACACATGCTAAGCACAGTATCACTGAGCCATGTCCCCAGCCCCATGAGTGTTATTTTTACAGTAAGAAACAAGTGAAAACAATAAGTTCAGGAAGAACAAAATTCTTTAGTCAAAAGATTCACAGTCTAAACATGAACTTCCTAAGACTCAGAACTCACAAAATTTTTACTCAGTATTTAGCTTAACTAAGTACTTCTAAGCCAAATTCAATAAGCCGAGACAAACATTTCCCCCAAGGACTCCTTCAAATGACCTTAATCTCTGAGTACTGATATGAATGTAAACAACCTAGAAAAACATACACTAAGAAGTCTGAAGAATGTCACTAAGAACTGTGGCATCTGGGGCTGGCCATGTAAGAGAGAGGTGGTGTTTCCATAACAAGGAAACAGCAACAAACACAAGCTGTTCTGCTGGCCGCCTGAGGATCTCCCTGGGGCCACAGTGCTGTCCAGCAAACACAGCTTGAGCAGGACACCACTGCTTGGAAAAGTGGACCTTGTTTCAGGAGCCTTATCTGCACCCAAATTTGCTCAAGTCAAAATAACAAGCACAATCAAACCCCGGCCCAATCGGCTGTGCAGTATGAGTAAAATCATACACAGAAGAGTAGTAAGGAATGGCAGACTCTGGTTCAAATTCAGGCCCCTGCACTGACAAAATGGTCAGATCCCCATATGCTCCAGCTCAGAATCTACAAACTTAACAAACCTCAGATTAAAAAATATTCAGAAAGAAACTGTGTCTGCAACAAACATGGATAGACTTTCCTCTTGTGATTATTCCCTAAACAATATAATAACGATTTACATAGCATTTATATGGTCTAAGTATTACAAGTAAATGATTTAAAGCATATGGTGGATGCTGGGTGTGTGATGCATCCTTACATCACATCAGGGAGGAAGAAGCTATACATAGGATCTCACGTTTCAGACCAGCCTAACATATATAGTAAGTCCAAGACAGCCTGAGCTACAAAGCAAGACTCTGTCTCCAAAAACAGAGGGCTAAGGTATAGCTCAGTGGTAGAGAGTTTGCCTAGCATGCACAAGGCCATGGGCTCATGGCCCAGCATGACAGCATAAATAGATGATAGATAGATAGATAGATAGATAGATAGATAGATAGATAGATAGACAGACAGACAGTATCTACACAGATACCATACATTGTTATGTAACATGACTACAACACTTACATATCTGAGGGCGTTTCTGGACCAATCAATGAGGGAGAAATTGTCACAAAGCAACAATTCTCAGGTAATGCATTATTACTTTAAGAAACAAATCAATGGTTAGGATTAATTTAGGAAATAAAGATATTTGGTGTATGGTAACTTATCAGTTAAAGAGGAAGAAAAATCTATCACTCCCTGAGAAGGTGTTACCTTCTGTGGTAGTTTACATGAGAATAGCCCTCATAGACTCAGGTTTGACTGCTTGGTCCCCAGTTGGTAGAACTATCTGGGAAGGATTAGGTGGTGTGGCCTTATTAGAAGAGGTGTGTCATTGAGGTGGGCTTTGTGGTTTCAAAACACATTTTTTGAGCTAGCTCTCTCTGCCTCCTACTGGCAGATCAAGATAATCTCTTAGATATTTATTTATTCCACCGTGGCTTTTCCCTGCTAATCATAGGCTCTAATCCTCTGAAACTCTAAGACAAGTTAAATGCTTTCTCTTATAAGTTGCCTACTTGGTCATGATGTCTTATCACAGCAATAAAAAAGTTCTTAAGGGCAAGTGAATCAAATTCAGGTTGGTCTTTATTCCAAAAGATCATACAGTTTAAAGGAGACAAGATTCTCCTCTTTCTTAACATGAAGCTGAAAGCAACCCATATTGTAGGGGCACCTACTGTGGGTGCTACAGTAAAGGACATTACTCAAGTGTATGATAAAGAACTCTGATTGTCACCTCTCAGTCATGGAAAAAGTAAAATTTCTTTACAATGTTAGAATAACTTTTCTGAGATTCAAGAATACCAGAGCAAATTTCTTTGAAAATCCAAAGCCCCACTTCTAAGGGTTAATTGTTAGGGACTCTAAGGATGGCCTGCCATCCAAAGAACACCTTACTGTTACCCGCTGCACTTGGGACCTATTATATAATGCACTATGTATTAGAATGTGCCGTGATCGTTAGTTAAAATCCACCTTTACAGTAAGGATTAGTTTCTAAACATCACCGAACTAGGGATAAAATAACAAGAATAAGAGAAACCTGATTGTGTTGTGAACCTTTGCCTTAGGGAGGTTTTTTTTGTTTCTCTTTTGTCTGAAAGACATCCAAACTGCCTTCCTATCTGAGGGACTCACCATTGTGAGTGAGTGAGTCCTGGTGGCAGGAGAGACCCTACCTTACAATGGATATTTCCTCCCAGTGCTCTCTGGAAGTCATGTGACCTAGGCTCAGCTGTCCCTTCCCAGGCTGTGAATTTGAATAGAATGACATAAAGACTGAGTCCTTAGAGACTATTCACAAGAGTTGCAGGAAGTCACAAGGGAGGGAGTCAGCAAAGTATCTCAGCCACTGGGCCAGCTTTGGTACAACTCTGGCCTGTGCAGACTCCAAACTATAGTTTGGACTGTTCCTGCTTCTGTTCTTAGCCTGGGCGTCCAGCCCTCTTCCATCTACATTATGTTCAGTCTAACGCAGAGCTCTGTTGCTTACAGTAAGGGACGTGACTCACCCAAGGGGAGAAGTGTTTTCCATCTGAGCCATAAGGAGTTAATAAACCTCAGGGAGCAACCACTTGGAGGACAATAATAAAGTCCTCCGCACAAACACCACAGAGTCTGAGAAATTTTACTTTCTTTTAATACTAACTTGTTATGAAGAAAAACATTCAGCACAAATATTTACTCTATGAAATTAATCTCTGACGATGGAAATCGAAAGAAAGTTTACTTTAGGGGAGTAGAAAGACAGGGAAGGGCAGTAAAAAAGCCTGGGACGCTGGAGGAGCTCTGAATTTACATCAGGGCAAAGGTGGCATGCACATACATATTTGCAAAGATATTAAGTGGCGATCCACGCATATCTAATAATCTAATGCATATAATTTATGTAAACAAACATACATACACATAGAATCATAAACACACAAACATAAAGAAGTATGCCCAGATGTTGATATCCACACGATGGCGTGGAACATCAGGCACTCAACAGTCTTAACTGGCACTGTTGTCTCCTTGGAGTTTGGACTTTCCTAGACATTCTAGTCTGGTCTAGGTAGTCCCCAGCGGACACATGCTCTTTCCCAGGGATTCTAGTCTGACCTAGGTAGTCGCCAGCAGACACATGCCAATGCTCGGCACACTTTGGAGATGGGCATACGATCAATTTTGGTTTCACCACCTTTTTTCACACCTTCGGCTTTGTCATCCAACTTGGTGGTCCCAACATGGATGCTGGAGCTCTGCCATCTCCAAGTCACCATCTCCCAACATGCAAACCTCGAAGCTGAATCCTCTGCCCTTCCAATCCTCTTGTTTCCTTGTCTATGCAAATGACCTTGATCATCTCCCTAACTGATCCCGAAGATAATGATAATTACACAGCATGCCCACTGCTGACCCAAGCACTTGACCAACTACTAACCATTGTCCTCTTTATCCCTGGGAGGAAACTAAGATACATGGGAGCCAAACAGACCCTTCAATGCTGGAAGACAGCTCGACCTGGGTTTCCCTAGTCAATCGTCCTATTTACAGCTAAATTCCAAGGCCAGTACATTCTCTCCTCTTTCTTCGTTTTCCATGATGGTGAACTGATGAACTAATAATTTCTGTTTAAAGACACCCATTACCTTTTATATTGTCTCCTCCTTTTCCCCCGTTCCTCTTCTTCTCACACCCAAACATGACTCATGCAAGAGCAAAGCTTCTTCCTCCAGCGCCCTACACTAATCCCTATTCCCTCCTTCCAGACAAGAATGGGAAATATTTAACTCACCATGAAAGTCCCATGGTGACTTTATACATAATACATACTCAGGACAGGCAATCCTGGCTTACATCCAACATGCCATGTTTCCAGTTCTCAGCCTTCTGAGTGGTAAGCTTCCCACATACCTTATGACTTCATCTTGGAGAGAGATCTACTAGAAACCTCTACCTGTTCAGACTTGAAGCCAACAGACTGGAAAGATACTGGTAACCTTTTTCCTCTCCTTATCCTCACTGTCTATCGCAGTCTGTCCCTGCAGAGTCCACCCTTCCAAACTCCCAAGAGGCAAAGTTAAGTCAATAAGAAAACTGTCTCTGCTGGGATCTGACACTTTGCCCTGGACTCTCAATACTAATTAGCAGCCAGAAAACAAGAGGAAAGAAGGGAAGTTGGGGAGAGGGAAGATGGATATAAGGAAAAACAAAAGATGCTTTAAAAGGTCGATGTAAAAACAAGCCAGAGGTGCCAATAGTTCCAGGAGAATGGCTGGCTATATCTGAGTGGCTGGAACTGACTGGTAAGTAAAGAAACTCCTCTTTTACCAATGCTCATTGTGTTTACATTTAAATAATTATTTACAACCAATCAATACACAAAGTAATGATATCCAGGCTCAGAACAGAGTTATAGTGTTGTACAACCCATTGAGTGCCATCTGAGTGGCTGGAATTGATCTTTGGCTTGCTTGGGCTGTGAATCTGGCCTCCTAAGAGAGAGAAAGGGGAAGAAAGTCAGCCCATGCCCTGGGTAATGAGCCCTGAACGTGTGCAAGCAGTGGAAGCATGCCTCTGCCCCAGTCGCTGCTGCGTGAGGACTGACTCTTCTGTCCTGTGTACCCGGCATGCTGAGAACTCAGGGGAAAGCTCACTGAAATCTTTGCCCTTTCCTCATGCTTATCTTCAACTTTTTCCTCACTGACTAACAAGGAAGAGCTCTATGCAAACTGGGCCAAGTTTGCAGGAAACCTCAGAGGCTGCCCATTGCAGAAATCAGACAAGCCTTAGCAGGACCTACCCTAGCCCTGGTCCTGAAGATACCAAGCGGTTCATGTAGCCCTTCTGTTCAAACAAAAGCAGAACTAAGCCCGGTTGTTACATTGTTCTCTCTCTCTCTCTCTCTCTCTTATTTTTTTTTAAATGTGTTACAGAAACAGGCTGAGCACACAGTAGGACCACAGTCTTAAATTTTAAATGACCTCCTTCTTGGTCTTTATTTATTCCGGCTGTGGGTACCAGCAAATTCCAGTCTCTTTGAATGTAGGAGACATGTTTATAGTAGTAATATATTGCAATAGCAGTTTAAAAAAGACCTCAACAAATGGTGCTGAGCAGTAGATACATTGTTTCAATTGAACAATTGTAGTGCAACAATTCATTGTAACAATTGAAACACCTATTCAAAAGATAGTTAGCACATACCTAGTGTTAAATAAAATTTAACTCCACAGCATCATGGATTTCAATGTAAATGCAAAACTGAAGGTTTTTTAGAAGAAAATAAAGAGAAAATCAGCAGGATCCCATGTTTGACAAAGAGTATTAACATACACCACCAAAGACAGGACACATAAAAGGAAACATTCAGGGTCAGCAAGATGGCTCAGCCAGTAATGGTGCCTATTGTTAAGTCTGATGACGTGAATTCAAACCCAAGTGGTGATAAAGAAAATGGAATCTTCTGACTGCCACACGCTCACCCTGGCACATGCACTGTCAGTTACAAACACTCAGAGTACATGTAAGAATTTTACAAAACAAAATAAGCTCAGTCAACTAGACTCAGTTTAAAAAAAAAAAATCAAGAACCATTGTAAATATCCCCAAACCAACCCCCCCCCGCCCCCCGGGGGGGGGGGAAACTACTTGTAAATCACACAACTGAAGAAACACAAAATACTTGAGAACTTTTACAATTCGACAGGAAAACAAGTGAGCCAATATAAAATGTGGGAAAGAGAAATACATGGCTACAGGCACCTAATCAAAGAAGACACACTGGTGTCAGGTATGCACAGAACAGTGTTTGGCACTGCTGAGAAGCTGGGTCACAGGGAGCTGTAGTCCTAGCATCCAAGAGGCCGGTAAAAAGGAGTTAGACAAAGCCAGTCCCCATTAATCTTAGCACTCAGGAGGAGGGGGCAGGTGGAATTCTAAGTTCAAGACCAGCCTGGTCTACAGAGCAAGTTTCAGGACAGCCAGGGCTGGTACAAGAAATGAGAGAGCTGACGGAATTGCTTGGTGCAAGACTGTTATAGAACTCTATTAAAGAAAAATTATTTTGTTGTACATAATTAAAATAAAACCACTCAGGACTTTGGGAGATCTGGGAATGGACTACAAACAGGAACAGTGAGCTAATATACTTCAGATGTCTGACATGACCACTCGGAAAGAGGCATGGAGGAAGGCAGCTGACTTAGCTGCTGTGCTCTGAACGCAAGGTGGAGAAGAGCGGAATGTAGATTGTGTTCCAATAGGCAACTCGACAGTCTCACTGGGATCCAGGTCAGCAATACTCCCAAAAAACTTAACAAGTAAGCTGGTAGAAAAATAATTAAATATACTGTAGATAATTATTGCCAAGATTTTCACAGTCAGAGAAAATAATTCAAACAAAGAATAAATACCAGAATGGACCAGAGTCAGAAAAACAGTCCCACCCATGGCTAGACGAAAGCATCAGTAACGGCTGTTTTCCAAAGATGAACAGGTTGTTCTTCATTACAAAAAGAGGAAAGAAACCTCTTTGCTTTTGTTTGTTTCATTATTCAATTAGAGTGGTGATAATGAATTTTTGGGAGTTCTGGGAAAGTTATTCTCCAAAGAGAATCAAATATGTTATATGTTAAAACCAACTTTATAAGGCCAGATATGGAACTAATAAATATCTGAAGTACCAGCCACTAAGGAGACTGAAACAGGAGCCTGGTTTGAAGTGCCAGGGTTCTAGTACAACTTGGCCAAGACAGCAAAACCTCATCTCAAAAATAAAAACAAACCACCACTTTTCAATCAAAAAAGTTACAAAATCTGAGAGTTTGCCTCTGCATTCTAGTCAGGAATGGTTAAACTAAAGTGAACATAAGATTCCACTCAGCTATACTTATGACAAAGCTTGTATTTGCATACAGGAATCCCCCAGTTTCTGCTCAGATTCAGTCCCAAGGGCTCCCTGTGGTCTTATCAGCTAGAACTCTCCAGTCAGCTCACAGTCCAGCCTCCTCCTAGTTCACACTGATAGGATTGCCACTTCCTGGACAGAGGCAGAACTAATATCCTCACCAGACTCTCAAGTGGCCAGACCACAGCCACCCTCTTATATCTCCCGCTGCCGTTTCTGTACACAGCTGACATGCGTACAGAGGTACTATAACCACAGAGCAAAAAAAGCACCCTCCATATCTCAGACTTCTCCATCTGCCTCTCCGCTCTGGTCTGGTCACAAGCAGCTATAATCTAAGATAAGATCAACTAGGACAGGTAAGACCCCAGAGGGATATCACCTAGGCAGGGGCTCATGCAGAGTGCAGCATGGGTGGTGATCGCCCTTGAGGGGCAACAGGGAAACCCCACATTCTCGGCAGAGGATCCAGGTCAGCAGGAATGTCAAATCTCATGAAACAGATGTGATCCTAAACTGGACACCAGTTTACATAGAGAAGGCGGCTCTGGACCCCAGGACTTTATCTTTGAAGTCTTCACAGGGCACATACCCATATTCACTCAAGTCAAGGGTCCCGACCGCACATCACTTACGAGCATACCCAGAAAATCCTATTTGCTACCCGCAGGCAGGAACAGCAAGAAAAGAGAGAGGATGACTGGGGTGGAGAGGGGATGGAGCCTACAGGGAAGCTGTGTGTCCCACTGGCATCTGGATTCCTTCCACATAGCCACTTCTGCTCTCCCCCAAAGACACACATGGGGGGGTAGGGTACACCGCAGAGCTCTTGGCTGACCTAGACCTTCTGTGAAAGCTGCAAACGTACGACTAAATGTTATCTTCCTGTATGTAATCATCATCCAAAGGCCTAAGTTAGTGGCGCAGAACCCCTCTCTACCAGGACCTAAACCAACAGGCAAACTCAAAGCCAGGGCCAGGACCAGACAGCAAGCTCAGAGCCAGACACTCTCCAACCCCTTCCAGTGAAAAATCAAATGAACTGCAGTGGGTAATTTTGAATTGAAACTTCAGATAGCACCGTTTCCCTGCAGAATGCTTAATCTTAGTGCAGCGAAATCAAAATCATTATCCGGGCTACTCTGCATCTCAACCTGCCTATTGGGAATGACCTTCCTTTGAACAGCCTACTTGAGAGGCTAACAACAATAACCTTGATTTCATCTGCTTCCTCTGGGGGGAGCACGGGGGAGGGCATATTCCTGTCCCTCTAGCCAAGGAGCTTTTCTGAACAAATCCAGAGCCAGGCAATGGAAGTGCAGAAACTCTGTCCCGTCTTCAGGAACTGTGATGATGAATGGACCCTCTGCAGGGTCTCCACTCCCTTTGTACTCAGTTTTCTTAGAAGCACTAGGCAGCCCCTTCGGCCGCCTGTAGCGGTGGTCAGCCTATAGTGATGACATGTCTACACATATGACCTATGAGGGGGCAGGGACTCACACTCCATGAAAACTAACCAGAAATAGGATCCCCCTGACCCTGTCTCCTTAGGGACTGTGCTGCTCTAGCTCCTTTAAAACTCACACTCAGGCTGGAGAGATGGCTCAATGGTTAAGAGCACTGACTGCTCTGCCAGAGGTCCTGAGTTCAATACCCAGCAACCACATGGTGGCTCACAACCATCTGTAATGGGATCCAATACATTCTTCTAGTATGTATCTGAAGACAGCTGCAGTGGACTCATATAAATAAAAAAAAAATTAATTTAAAAAAAAAAAAAACCTCACACTCAAGATTTAGAATGAAGAATAAACCTAATCGGAACAGGGCCAAAGGGAGGTTTTAACTGATGGGAACCTGGGGGTGGGGGGAGGAATGGGAGATGGCTCAGTTGGTACAGTGTGTACCAACAAGCAGGACGAAACAATTCTACCCTCCAGGACCCAGTTAAAAAGCCAGTGTGATGGTTAAGCGTGTACATGCTAGTGTAGATGTAGAAACAGCAGGGTCCAGGAACTCAGCGGCTAGCCAGGCAAGCTAGCTAGCTAGTTTTGTCAGTGAGCCCCAAGTCCCAGTAAGAGACCTTGTCTCAAAACTAAGGTTAGTGGTTCCCTAGGGAATGATACTCCAGGTTAACTTTGAGCCTCCACACCTGCACATACAAGACAGGCTCTCGCATGCACACACACACACGCGCACACACACACACACACACACACGCACACACACCTACCCACACAGAGAAAAACCATCTGGAGACAGATTCTAGTTGCAATACTAATAACCAATTCAGTCAACAAGCATTTGTTGACAGCTCGGTATGAACCATGACCTGCTTAACACTCACATCAAATGTCACATTAAAAAACAAAGCAAAATAAAATACAAGCAAACAAAAACAACCCAGAGGGAGAGGTTGGGGGGAGGGGAGCAGAGTGTGAGGGAAACGGGCAGTGCTTGAATAAGGGAAGCTGCCTGGGTCATTGCACAGGGAAGAGAGACTAACTCAGTGGACGGGGCTCTTCAGGCCATTTTTTAAAGTCTGAGTCAGTAAGCGAGGGTGGTGCCTGCCCATCAGTGTGTCCTCCACCTGCTTTTCCATTTTTCCTATTTTTTTCTATATTTTATTGCACACTAAGGAATTGAGCTGCACATGTTTGCACGGTGCATGTGTCAAGCTTCTAAACTTTGCAAGATGATTAGCTCAGGCTGTGTACCATAGCCTTCTCCTCAAGCCCGTATCATTTCCATGTGGTGGAGAACAATACTCATTCTCTGTCACCAGGAGCCTTTCCTGCTGCCTAACTGAGACTGCTCACTGGCCAAGCGTCCCTTTTCCCCACCCATTCCTTCCTCCTTAGCCTTTAGTAACAACCTACTGACTTTCTACTTCTGATAGTCTGACTTTGAGATATCACATGGCAATGAAGTCTTACAGCATTTGTCTCTCTGCCTGGCTCATGTCACTTAGCACTCTGACCTCTGCGTTCAATGTTAGTGCAAATGACAAAACTTCTGGGTTGGTTGGTTGGTTGGTTGGTTGGTTGGTTGGTTGGTTGGTTGTGGTTTTAAGATAGAATAGTTTTCTATTCAGCATTTTAAAAATCCATTTATCTATTGATGGACACACTTGGCTGTTTGTATCTTGCTGTTATAAATATTGTGGCCTGGGACCTGCATCCCCTCTCTTCATTGAACTGATTTTCATCCCCTAATCAGTGGGATTGGAGTGTCCATCTCTGTCTTAAATGCCTTACTAGACACAAAGCAATTCGTGGGACTGGGAGCTATTGGAAAGAGGTCTGGGGCCACAAAGCACCCTAGTGCTAAAATGCGTAAGTAATTCAGTTCCTGACATTTTAAATTCCTCCAACTCATCCACAAAAATGTCCCACCTACCCTCCTCAAATTGTCTGTGAACCTCCTGTCCCTTCTTCTCTTGCCTCCATGAAACACTAACAACCAAGAATGCAAACACCTTGCTGGAGTGGGCTACAGCAGAACTTCACACTAAATGACTCCGCTACTCCCTGAAGCACTGGCTAATCACAAACTCTCAACCAAAGAGATGAGTAGACTAATGCAAGGTGAAACATGGCCCTTTAGAGACCCCAAGGACAGTTCCCCGGCCCCCATATTTCACTAGCTGGGATTACACATATGAGCCACCACAATCAGCTGTCAAATTCTTCAAGGTGCTTTTCTCCTTAGAAAGCCTGCATGGTGGCTGGTTGTCTCTCCAGATTTGAAATTTGCTATCCTACCATGACATGCTTCAACCTTCTCATGAGGGTTGCCAGGCACTGTTCATAGCCAGTGTTTTATTCATTTTTTCGAGCCTTTCATTTGGGCCAGCAAAATGGCTCAGCAGGCAAAGAGGCTTGTTGCCAAGCCTGACAATCTGAGTTCAATCCCTGGGACCCACATGGTGGAAATAGAGATTTGACTCCTGCAAGTTGTTACCTGGCCTCCACAAATGCACCATGGCACATACATGAAAGTACAAGCACGGACACGTGCGCACACACACACACACATATATATATATGTATATATACATATATATATATAATGTTTTTATAATATATAATACATCTATATATAATAGAGATATTTAATTCCAGCTATCCTTTAGGTAGTTCCAGAAAATCCATTGGTCAATGAGAAGATCTTCCAAGCCTTTGCCGTCATAAGATCATATGAACAACATAGGAACATCCTGGTAGTAACACAGAATTCCTCAGTCAGCCAGCCTTACCAAAACTGTCTTTCTTGAACGACACTCTCCTGGTCCCCACATGTAGTTACACCTCCACACCCTCACGTTATAGCATGGTTGTGTGGCTTGTAGAAAGTAAGCCGATACGATTTGAGGAGAGTGGGGGTGTAAAATATAAATACTCAGTAGTCACTTCAGAGAGAACGGGGAGAGGGAAAGAGTGGCTGGCTGGCTTCTGGTAGAGGATAAGATTCTAAAGATTTTGAAATTCCTGAACTAAGTATAAGAAGAAGAAGCTGTGTATATACCCTTCCCCCTCTGGTGACTTGAAGGTGCCCAATGACCATCAAGGACATGGATGAGCTTAGTGTCCCCCTCTTGTCACCTTCCCTCGCCTCCCCTTCTCACTGGGTCTCCCGGGGCTGGAGACTCCAAGGCCTAAGAGCTGCACCTCCTTCCCACAGGAAACTACCTCATATTCTCCTGTCACTCCGACCTTTAAGGACTCCAGGGTTTTTCTCCTAAGCATCTGAGACAGAATCAATAAGGGGAGGGTCAGAACCCTTAAAAAAAATAAAAAATAATAAATAAATAAATAAATAAATAAAACCCTCTAGGTTAGATTTATAAGGCACTGTGAAAATTGGTTTTCTGTTAATCATAGTTAAGGCGATTTGACCAAATGTCACAAATTTAGCCATAAAATGTCATATGCCCTGCCTGCTTAAGCTTCACTATGATGTTTTCTGCGCAACAACTACATCTACAATAATGACCTCGTCTCTCAAGCCCTTACTCTGTATGCCAGCTTTCCAGATGGATTCAAATGACTATAAATGTATACATTGGTGTACATAAAGATACTCAGTGGATTCGACCTAAAAAGCAGGGCATCCCACCTGAACTGGGCTCAAAGTCTGTGTGGCTGACAGAACTCAGCATGTAAGCCTGGTATTTCAAATCAGAATCCAAATCTACACAGCAATGGAGGATGTTCCTTGTGTTACAGGAATAAGGAGGTGACACTAACGTTACCCTGATTGAGTGCAAATGTGGGTTATGAGGTGAAGAGGTTGAGGAGTGGATCCCTCCCTGCCTTTTGGCCAGGATCAAGTGTACAAAGCTCTGAGGAATTCCAGTGAGGACTCTCGACACTAACGATGCCCATTTGCCATATCATCACCAAAACCTACACCACATATCTTCCCACCCATCAGGATGTCTTCATTCAATACAAACATAAAATCAGTGTTGGTAGGAGATGTGAAAAAAAATAGGTCTCCTGTGCACTGCTGGTGGAGGGTGAACACACACAGCCGCTGAGGGAAACAATTTGGCTCATGTTCAAACAGGTAAACATTCATTTACCACATGAACGAGCAATTCTGCTTCTAGGTATCTATCAAAAGCACCGAAGGCAAGAACTGGAACACATATTCGTGCATCAGTGTTTTTAGAGTAATCAAGTACATAGAAATTTTTAAATAGGAGAATGGTGGCTTCCACGGACTGTGAGGGACTGGGGCTGCTGTTGGTGCTTAGTGGATAAGGAATTCCAGATGGAGAAGAGGAAACGTCTCAGAGATGTATGGCAGGCATGGATGACTAACCATGAATGTACTTAATGCCACTGAACTACACTCAAAAATGACTAAAATGGGGTCTATGGGGATGAATCAGCCAGTGAAGTGCTAGGCACACATGAATGGGGACCTGTGTTTAGATTCCTAGCACCCATGTAGAAAGATAAGCATATCCATGATCCCAGAAGAGGGGTTATAGGTATACACAGGAGGTGATGCAAGATTCTGGGGCCTTGCATTAAATCTAGCTGAAACAGTGAGCCCTCAGTTCAGAAAGACAAAGAGACTCTGTCTCAAAAAAAATGTAATAGAGCATGACAGATGAAGACAGCAGTGTCAGCCTGTGGCCTTCTTTATGCATACATGAGTGCACATGCCTGTGTACACACACAAACATGTACACATGCATATGTCTCACACATAACACAAATGGCTAAAATGTTATGTCTGACTACATAAGATTCATCATAATAAAGCAAAAGTGTAGCGGACTATAGTAAGTTGTCATTTTCACATGGATGCAAAGAAATGGGGACTCTTGAATTCACACTCTGCTGAAAAGGCCAATGCTGTTACCACCATGGAAAAGAGCTTGGTGGTTGGCTGTGCCTTTAGAGAGTAAGCACATATATATACAATCCAGCAAATACGCTCCTGCAGATTTATGTCAAGGAGTTTCAAGTTGTACCTGAGCTAAAGTTGATATATAACTGACCATGGTAGCTTTGTATATAATAGCCCAAACCTAGAATCAAGCTAAAGTCCTGAAGTGGTCACAAGATGATACAAACTCACACACCCATTCCACTACTTAACAAGAATGAGGTTCGGATACCTGTGGCACATTGGCTGCCTCTTGTGAGCATCACTCACGTTAGATGAAAAAAAAAAAAACTAGTCTCAAAAGGCCATATGTTGTATAATATGGTAAGGGTGGTAGGGTCATGGTAGGAGTCAACATTTCAATTCCATGCTATATAAAATTCCCAAGCACAGTGGGGTGCCTCCCACCTTTAATCTCAGCCCTTGGGAGGCAGGGGCAGGCAGATGTCTGTCAGTCTGAGGCCAGTCTGAAATACATAGTGAGTTTCCGGACCAGCCAGGGAGACCCTGTCTCAAAACAAATTCTCAGAATGAGAAAATTATAGACTTGAGGATGAGGTCAGTGATGACCAGCATTTGCAGATGGTGGAAGAAAAGAAGGGAGATACACCAATATGTGATTCATGAAAGATGCAGGCAACTGTCCATCATCAAAAAGTTTCCAAAAACCATTCCCACATTCCCATTCATTGACACAGGACCGCATGTAATCCAGTGACTTTCCACTCATTGACACAGGACCGCATTTAATCCAGTGGCCTCCCATTCATTGACACAGGACCACATGTAATCCAGTGGCTATTTCCTACTTCCTCTCACTTCAACTTCCACTGGAAACACAGAGCCTCGCTGACCACCTGCCAGGTCACCCTCAGCCATGAGCATTAGTTTTATGTGTCCCCTCCACTGAGGTCCCCCTCCCCGCCTCTTCAGTGAGGGGTTTTGACATGGTATCTTCTACAATAGAGTGTGTTTAACCATTTTCCATCTATGTTCAAACATCCCTTACAATTCAACATAAAGACACAGGGCGCTCTGGATTGACGTCAGCCTGTCTATAAGCCTGAGTTCAGACACACAGTTTTGTATATTATCCTACATGTTCACTATTGGGTTCTAGCCCAGGACACTTTCCTGATACACAATGATCCTAAAAACAAGTTACTTCTCTCAAACACCTTGATTATGTAATGAAGACTGTGCACAAGGAGGTCAAGAGCCACGAAGTCACAAGTCAAGATAAAAAGAGACAACTTCTCCATATCAAATAAGATTTTGAACTTCCGACCAAAAAAAAGGTCACTCGACTAGCATTAATGTTACCCATCCTTGGGCGAGTGTACTCCAATTCATGCAAAACATCTTCAGTTACTTACCAAAATACGTATCATCCTTCTATACACTATCTTATAGTGAGTAGAAGTGGTAAAAGTCAATGGATCCTCCTTGACTTACACATTCCCTTAACTGACTTATAAATATTCAAGTATATGTAAATTAGTGCTCTAACAATACAAGCTTATTGCATCATCTGATCAAAATCCCTGCTGAATATGAATTCCTCAGTAATCACCTCCGTTCATTCCCTGTGGGCTTTTTGTTATTTGTTCTCAGGAGAATACAAGAAGCCATGCTTCCCAATCCTAGAAAATTGTTTTCAGTGACAACAAATGGATTCTAAATGATAAGTGACTATGTCAGACCTCCACAGATTCTGTTTCAGAAGTGCTGATTTTCACAGCTGCTGCCGGCCATCACCTTGCCCTCGGCTCTGCACATCCCACACCCAGGTCACCCACAGAGACTGGGTCCTCCAACGGGCTGCTCCCACAATCCTGTTCCTTCCGATCCCATGCTGACATGGAAGTCTTTGGTGTCTTGGAGAAGAAAACTTCAGTCTTTGACTGGTCTCCACACGAAACTAGTCCTAAATCCCTCTCCTTCCCCAACTCCCTTCCCTCCCTCCAAAAAAAAAAGCCATTCTTAAATGTCTTCCAACGGTTCCCTCTCTTCCCCACTTCTTTGCTTCTTCTCTCCCACTCCCTCTCTGCTTCCCTTTCTTTCTCACCCCTTCTCCTTCTCCCTCTTCTCCTACCTTTACCTCTAGAAATGAAATTGTGGCTGCCGATTCTCTCCCACCCCCAATAGCTCCACAGACAGTCACTGTCCTTTCCTCTATATAAAAGAAATGAAGTTTGCAAAATTAAGTCAAGAATTCAAAGAACACATGGAACATCAGAGAATATGGCACAGGAGGAGTCAGGTACAGCTGTAGGCTGCCTACTCCAAGGTCATCTCACCCTGTGAGAGCTGGAGGTGCAAAGGCTTGTTTCAGCCTGTGATCCTTGCTCCCCTGAGCCCTCTGGTCCAGTCAATACATGCTCAATCCATTGGCCACGTTATCTCCTAATATTCACTGGTTAACTGCACTCATAGTGCTAAAGCTAGCCCTGTACAAGCCCCCCTGAGAAGTACTCCCTGAAGTAAGCTTGGTATGTATCTATCTATCCAGCCCTGAGTCACAGTGATCATGACTAACACTCTCAGTAATGGATTCCCTAATTGTGAAGTCTCAAGAGCAGGACAGCCCATTTTCCCTGTGTCTGTAAAGCTAGAGTACAGATACCAACTACAGGAATGAAAACTTGGGGCTCTGGTCCATAAGGTGTCTTCCAAACCCTGGAAGGGACCCTGACCAACATAACTACAACTGGAAGCAACTTCCAGAATGCAATCAAAATTGGTCTGCACAAGGCTGCAGTAGTCACCAGATTCCAGCAGAAGACAATATGTGATAGTGAGACTTGGCTTATACTAATGTGGTATTTGTCCAGAGTATTTAGTGTGAATTACATTATGAAAAAAAATTAAAATTATTCTTTGAGGTGGTAAGACTGTTGGGGGCAGGGTAGGAGTCAACATTTCAACTGCAATTAGTAATGTTTGCCTCCTCTCCATGTACTTCCCCTGAGACACTCCTCTTCCTGCTGAGTGGCCCTGGAATGTTTGAGGGTATGTCAATACCTAGATAAGAAGCAATTGAATTAGGAATTTTTAACCTATGGAATTTGCCAGCTTTTATAATTTCTAATTTCTCATTATAAATGCTCACTTTTAAATCTAGTTTTGTATTTATAAGTTTATTCTCCTTTACTGAAAGACAGTCCTTCAAGAGACCCAAACTTAGGCCTCATCATCTGTCCCACCTGTAATTTACTAAGTACCTGGTACACAAAGTCTATGCAGTCAATTAATGGAAGCACCAATGTCATGGCTAATTATCAGCTATATGAGGCTCTGGGGAACTAGCTAATGAGAAAGCATTGTAAGACATCACGCAATACCCTAAACTGGCAAGGTAGTGACTCAGCTTTTTGCAGGGTTGTGGAATAAAATAGCTATAAATATTGGGAAATATTACTGAAGAATGCTAAGAGCTGTTGTTGTGTGAAGTGTTCATGTGGGGCTAGAGAGAGGGGTTAGTGGTTAATGCTCTTCCAGAGGACCAGGCATTGCTTCTTTGCATCCACATTGAACTGCTTACAACTGCCTCAAACTCCAGCTCCAGGGGATCTGACACCCTCTTCTGAACTCTGCGGGTACCCTCATATATGTCACACACACACATACACGCTTGTGCATGCACCTACATGCACATGCATGAACACACATGCACATGCATCCACACGTGCACACACACATTTTTAAAAACCTCTTTTTCACGTGAATGTGACATGGCTCATGAAGCCTGTACCCCGAGTCGGAGGATTCTGTAAGACTCTATTAGAGAAGGTGGGTTCCTCATGAACAGACCATCCTCTCATCCTCTCTTTTGAATGCTAGTCCTCAACAAAGTTCTGTCTAACTCACAAAATTAGCACATGCAGTGCCCAGAAAAGTCTCAAACTCTGGGACATGTTTCTCCCAAAATGATTACAGCCCCTCCTGACTGACTCTAAGTCTTGCTGTGTACCCAGAATACAAAAGTAAATAAATCAATACAATGAACATCTGTTGTTCCAAACAAAGGTGGTCACATACATATTGGGGAAACCCAGAGAGAGAGAGAGATAACCACAAATCACTATAAAAGAGTGGTCTAGCCAACACAGTGGATGAGGATATTATCGTAAGATGAATTCAATCCCCAGAACCCACAAGGAGCTAAGAGAGAAGCAACTCCAGGAAGATTTCTTCTGATCTCTACTCATATGCTGTGGCACAAGCACCCACATAAACAAACAAATAGATGTTGAAAAAAGTGTAAAGCGTACCCCGTCCCGAGGATGAGCTTCAGTCAGTACACATGGGATGGGTCTAAATTGGAACTATGTTACTTAAGTGCTGAGCAATGGGCCAGTAGTGGGAATCTGTGCACAAAATCACCTTAACTTCTGATGTTTTGATGCTTTCATATTTAATAGATGAGAAATTAAATGAAATGATAGTAAGAGTAAACTCCTTCAAAACGTAAAGCATAAAGTATATCTATGGGACTTCACTGAAGGGATGGCATTTTAGCTGAAGCCTGCATGGAGTAACTTAGTTACACAAACGCAGAGGAAGCAGAAGCCACACAAAGGGCCTGGGATAGAATGAAACATGGCATTTGAGAGAAACTGAGAAGCCAGAGTATGGCTAGGACTTCTAGTGTGTGGGCTTTCTGCCTTCTCAACTGGATAATCAAGAGTCATCTTGACTTATCAGCAGCTGCTTGTGCCCACTGGACCCTCCCCACAAGAGACACAGACATCCCTCAAATGGCCTTATAGAAAGGCAGAGGGCAGTTCGCTTCCCTTTGATCAACAAAAATTCACAGGAAGACTGAAGGGCATGGAATTCCATAAGATATTAGGATATGGTGAAGTGGCAGAGGGACTTGGGTAAAGCCATGCAGAGAAGAGAATGGAGACAGAGCGAAAACAGCCTTGTGTAGGCAGAGAGGGGATGTGCCTAATCAGAACAGGAGGGGACATGGCAGTAGTGGGACAGGGAAACCCAGGGGAAGCATGACAGCCTTGCAAAATCAAAGCAAATGGGAAGTCTGCAGAGGCTGAAGCAACAGGCCAAAAGTGGATTAGATTCATTGTCGAGGGGCAGCCCGAATACATGGAGTGCTACGAATGCACCAATGTAAGGACCTAGGAAGACTCAGAAAAACGCGGTTTTCACATGACACTTGGAGTCTGGTGCTTGGCAACAAAAGTCAGGAAGCTGAAAAAGGGGCTACTTTACAGAGAAACTTCAAAACTGCTTTTTAAAAAGAAACAATCACTATCTGAGTTTTAAGTGAAGGCTGGGTAACCAAGGGATAATGGCAAACAGACTCTGTGGAAAAAGAAGAGGCGGCCTATACAGAGGGCAGGGCAGGCAGGCCACATGTGGGTGTATTCAAGGAGGAGACATAATAGAAGAAGAAGGAAGGGCTGACCTAGAAGGAGAAGAGAGGACTCTGGAGAAAACCATGCAGCCAGAGCAGGAAGCAAAGCTCGCACACAGCTCTGGGATACTGGCATGGGAGGGGCAGGAGGTCAGGGACCCCACATCGAGAACTTTCATCATCAATCAGATCACACAAATCCTCTGTGGAGCCTGCACCCACACTTTCTGCATTACCCCACAACCCCAGCTATTCTTGACCTGGTCCCGCCCACCTCAAATCTGTCACCTGCCTTCTCCTTCACAAAGCAATGACCACACTAATCTTTTGCTGCTCTGCTAATACTGGAAGTTCATGTCCTCTCCTGGGACCTTTGTCTTCCAGTTCCCTTAATAGTGAACCTACAGGTTCACACTATCTAGTAACACACCTGTGTGCACATGTCCTTACACACCCAGAGACACACACCATTCTCTGGCACAGCCACTCAGGGCTCTAGCCCAGCACTAGGCTGCTTTCATGCATGTCACCAGCCACAATTCTCACTTTCGTCTCCTCATTTCTAAGTAAACTAGAAGATGGCCAGAACCCGGGGCCTCTTTGCTCACTCTCTAATATTACAATACATGGCGCTGAATGAAGACTTAAAGGGGAGGGAGAAAAAAAAAACACCTTAAAGAAAAATAATGTATGACCTTTCTAAGATCGGCTTGAATAAAAACAAAAGGCTTAAAGCCAGACCCTACCTAGTTATGAAGAGGAAGATGAGCGAGTGCTAAGACAACCGTAAACCATGCACACCCTGGGGTGGAGGAGGGTAAGCCTTCCAGAAGAGCTAGCTTTCCAGAACACCTAAATAAAACATTTTGACCAGATCACATCTCGATTCTTCTACTAAGGTTCTTGCTGTTGAGACTTAAACCATCGGACATAAAATGTCCCCTTAGATGGCAACTCATGTTTAAAAATCAAATTGCTAGACCAGAAAGATGGTCCATTGGATACCGGCCTGATGGTCTGAGTCCCAACTGGGAAACCCACATGGTGGAAGGAGGTAGCCAACTCTTAAGAGTTATCCTCTGACTTCCATATGTACATGTGGCATGTGTCCCCACTCCCATATGTACATATAAGAATGTGCACACATGTGGGAAAATGTTTAAATGTAATAAAAATTGAGTCAATTACTTCAAATTGTTTAAAATGCAAAGGTGCACATCACCCAGAACGGTGAGAGGGGCACTGACACAGGGAAGCAAGGTGATGTAGACATAAGAACACTTGGAACTTAAGGACCTGGAAGCTCAAAGACAGAAACTCCCTTTCAGTCACTGCATGGATGGGCAAGATGGCTGCTGGCCAGGCAAACTGAAATAGTCACCCATGGACTTCTTTGCTCTGTAGCTACGATGTCATCACTTTGGAATTTGACTCTTCAGAAAGCAACCAGGTGAAAAGGAAAAAAACTTTAAGAAAAAAATTAAAAAGCAGCCCAAGAAGAGAGAGTGGGAAAAGCTCAGTTTAAGTCAGTTGTAAGCAAGAGTTCCTTGAAGCAGGCCAACTTAAGCAAGCCCAGCTTAAAGAAGACTGGCAGAGAAGCCCAACAGTTGGCAACTTATGAGAGGATGTTCAAGCCACTGTGTCTAAGTGAGGTCATAGACAGTATTCACACATTTGCTCAGAATGTGCACCATGCAAACGTGTGGCCCAGAGGTTGACTCCAAGAAAAGTCCCTCCTGGTTCCAGCTCTCTAAGCCAGAAACAGCTGCACACATTTGAAAAGATGCCGTAGCCCCAACACTCTGACCCCTATGTACTTTACCTTCAGGCTTTCCCCAGAAGCCAGTGAGGACGTAGAGGGAACCGTTGCTGTGCTCAGAAGCCATGTGAACTTTGAAACTTTGGAATTTGGATAGAGATGAAGCTAATAGAGTTCTATTGGGTTTCTTAAATTTATCTATTTTTATTTATTTTATGTATGAGAGCACACTGTCTCTGTCTTCAGACACACCAGAAGAGAGCATCAAATCCCATTACAGATGGTTGTGAGCCACTATGTGGTTGCTGGGAATTGAACTCAGGACCTCTGGAAGAGCAGAGGGTGTTCTTAACCACTGAGCCATCTCTCCAGCCCTCTATTGGGTTTCTAAGTCAAGCCTTTTGCTAGAGTCTGCTAGTAAAGCTCCATTAATCTGTCTAGGCAAGAGATACAGTCACCACTATTCTTGAGGACAAAAAGAAGAGAAAAGAGTAAGACACTTTAAGGACCATGAAATACCATCACTTTCATACTAGAAAGTTTAAGGAAGACAGCAGGGCAAGAACGGCCCAATCAGCACCCTTGAGTGCCTGAGAAAATGAAGTTCTGGTGACCAAGCAATGACTGGGACAGTCACTGTCATTTATCCACCACTTAAGATGGGAAAACCTCAAACTCATTGAGAGATCTGCCACTAACTACTACACAACTACATATTATGGAAAAATACATATATAAACATATATCTATATATAATATAATACATATTATGTTATATGTTATATATTATAATTTCATGTTTATATATTATGGATATATAACTATCATATATTTATATATTATATAATATACTAATATTATATATTAAAATTATATTAAATTGTACATTTAAATTAAGCACACATTCAAATTATATTGTTATGAATTTTATACTTATATATTATACATTATTCTGTTTTATATGTGTGTGTGTGTGTGTGTGTGTGTGTGTGTGTATGTGTATGTGTATTAGCACAAAGTTTGCAACTGCAGTCACAGTTCCAAGACAGTAGAGTCGACATGGTGAACCATGTCACTCCATGTTGGAGCTTTTAACCTCCTCCTCAGCAAACTGAGGGTGACTGGTGCCCTTTCAAGGATTCCCAGATGATGTGGTCAAGCAAGGCCACTCAGGAGTGGGGGTTATTAAGGGACACAAGAGGCCAGTCATGGGGAATGCAGAACTACAGACAGAGAAAGAGCAGGCCTCAGGACAGGATTTCCTTCAGCAGGAACCAGAAGTTGGTGGGCCTCTGTGGGAGTCCGGAAGGAGCTGTCTGCCTGGTGATGCCAGAACAAAGCCAGCAAGTCACTGACTGCCTCGGTAGGAAGCTTCTTTCCAGAGCTAGGAAATGGCCCTGGGACTCAAACAGTCTGACCAGACAGCCTGGGACCTGTCCTCAGACCTCTAACAGAAGGCTAGGACCTAGAGTGGGTACTCAGCCGGATAGCAACATAAGTCAGAAGACCCAGACTATTGGAAAGACTGATGGAGGAGGATTTAGCTCAGCTTCCTCAGGTATGGATCAGGTTTCTAGACATTAGGTTGCAACTTCATTTAGGACATTCAATGAGCCCAGAACACCCAGCATCCCTCAGCAGGATGGAGACTCCAAATAAAATTATAATATAATCATAACATGCAACAGGAATAGATTAACTTAGGTTTAACTGGCAATGAGCTACTGAGCGAATGCTGCTGTCCAGCCAATCAGCTATAAAACACGCTGCCCTAGAGAGAAATGGTCATATCCTTCCAGGCTGACTCCAAGTTCATCAGTAGTACCACATGTCAGACAGGGACCAGGCTAACAAAGACATAGGTGCACCTCTGCAGATGTTGTAAAGATCTCTATGAATTGGCCAGAATTAAAGAAAAGACAGAAATGAAGTCTTCTGTTCTTATAAACTTAAGGTAAAAAATTTTAACATACTGCTTTGAAAAATGAAAATAAGACAATAAATCCCAATTTCATTATTATCACGGTTATCAAGGCTAAGATTCTAGACATTAAGTGCATCTGGAAGTTGCTGAATGAAGTGTGAACTATGATCTCTCATTTACGGCTCAGTTGCATGCCTATGTAATTACACACCACAGCACTATAACAAGACCTGTTTTCTCAGAATCTAGAAGTAAAGCAGTCTCTGATCACCATATGTATTTTGTCATACATGCATGGAATGTATCTATATCATATCCAGTCTCCATTTCCCTCTCTTTCTCCCCCATTCTCCTCCTACTGGTCTCCTACTGTAACAATGGAACTACCAAACAGCCCTGAGTGCCACTCTGGACATCTACCAGAAGATAAGTCAACACATGGCAGAGACACCCGCACACCGTCTTCATTATAGCAGTAAAGAAACAGTACCAGCCCAGGTTCCCATTACAAAACAAAACAAACAAAAAACAGTAGTATACATTAAAAATGGAGCATTATCTAGCCATGAAGAAGAACAAAATTACTTTTTTTTTCCAGGATAGAACCAGAAGTCAACATATTGAGTAAAATACACCATACTCTGGAAAACAGATACCCATTTTTTTCTCTTCTGTACTGTGACTATATTTTATTTAAAGAGTCTTAAGTCAGAAAATAAACGTCGTAGATTGGGTGCCCTGCTTCTAATTCACACCGTTCCAGGCTTACACATCCCTGAGCCTCACCTCTACAGCTCTGCTAGCTTGAAGTATACCCTAGTAACCACTGGAGAGGCAAGATGAGCATGAAGCCCAGGCCACCGTCCAGACTGAGAACAAAGAGCCTGGCTCTGCAGACCTGCTGCTTGAGGGCCCTTCACCCACAGAAGTGGGAAGCTGGGAAGCAGGGAGCTGCTCCAAGGCTACCAGTTGGATTTGCAATGCCTACAGCCCAACAGTGCACATATCGCCACTGGAGACGACCCCCTGGCTGCTTGTCTGGCCATGCTGCTACCCCTCTGGCCTGACCATGGTCTGTTTCTCTTTTCTCATAATAGTCTCAATGGACCACCATGCTTTGGCACCTTTAAAAACTAGAGTGAGCTCCAGCTGCATATGTAGCAGAGGATGGCCTTGTGGGACATCAGTGGGAGGAGAGGCCCTTGGTCCTGTGAAGGCTCAATGCCCCAGCATAGGGGAATGCCAGGACTGGGAAGTAGGAGTGGGTGGGTGGAGGGAACACCCTCATAGAAGCAGGGGGAAGGAGGATGGGATAGGGGGCTTTCAGAGGGAAAACCAGGAAAGGGGATAACATTTGAAATGTAAATAAAGAAAATATCTCATCTAAGAAAACAAACAAAAACAACAACAACAACAAAACCCTAGAGTGAGCCTGCAGCTAAATTCATGAATATCCTGACATCCCTAAGACTAGGGCAAAACCACCTCCTTAAAGATGAACAAACAGAAAGACAGCATCCTTATTTCCTTCTGAAATAGATTCCTAGTAGAATAAGAAAACAGTGTATGTTCTTTCTTTGTACTTAAAAGTACTTCAATAGGACTGTGGGCACAAGGTGGCCAGCATAGCTTAAAAATGCCACATAGGAATTAAAAATAATAGAAGCTAAAACTGCTGGCAAGCAGGAAGAAAAGAGAAACTAGACACAACACAAACATAATTAAGTTGAAAACACGCTTCCAGAATTCAACTCCTCTCTTCCCAAAAGACCAAACAATCCAGCCCCTGGATACTGTTCTATAAAGCAAAGAGGAAAAACATAGTAGAAGACACAACAGAAGAACGCTTTTAGAAGACTAAAACTGAAAGTTTCCTTCATGGATCCAAACAAAATAATGGGGAATTTAAAAGTATATATTTATATCCACAGATAGTCTGTACTTACAAAGACATCTCTCCACCATTTTTAGAAAAGAGTTATCCATAGTGATACCAAAATAGAAACACGGGGGTGGGGGCATTTTAACTATAAGAATGTCACAATAACTCACTCAAGTCAGGCCCAGCAAAGGAATCAAGAAGTTACTTGTAAGACCCACCTGAATGTGGTGCTCTTTTCTGAACTGTGAATAGAGGTCAGGGAATCATTTCTACTGATATTTTGCCTTCTGTTATTATTAAATTATACAGATGATCTAATTTTCTCTGAGGCAAGTCATATAAATTAATTTACTTTTTAAAAGTCTGTTGCAGTGGCTAAAATTTAGAAATTTGTTTTAAAAATAATAATGACTATTTCACAGGATATAAATATATATATAATTGTCATATAATTTTAGACAATATCCTGATCTATTATAACTCCTCACAATTTGTGATCTTAATTAAAACAACTGAGATTGTCAAAATTACATTAAAAGTATCAAAATTAAGAGCTATTATCCTTCAGGGTCAACTGGGCAAACACTACAGCACAGAAATCAGTACTAAGAGGACTCATGATAAAATCCAGCACAGACACAGACAGACAGCTAGAAGAGCACACATCAGACTGTCAACAGGGCTGAGAGCTCATGATGAGATTAAACACAGGGCTTCTAATTTGGTTGGCTTACTCTAGTTCTAATTTATACAATGTGTGTACAAAATACAGCACATGATAAATGAATACATATAACATATATATATAATTATGTTAACATATATAATATATATATGTAATGCAACAACCACATGACACGAGGTTGTGACTTATTTTCTTTATACCATTTAGCATTTTCTTGTGTTTTAATCAGCACACTTTTAGTAATTAGAAAGGTTTTCACATGTGAACCTTTGGGTCATTTAAATACTTTGTTCCTCAACAAAATAATAATAGAAGGCAGAGGGAGGGAAGGAACTGAGTGGGAGAGGGGAGGGAGAGGTGTACAAGGATGGAGTAGAGACCCAAGGAAAGGCCAACCGATAACCAGCCCAACTCCAAACCCATCCCATGGGGAAGCACCAATCCCTGACACTATTAAGGATACTCTGTTATGCTCGCAGACAGGAGCCTAGCATAACTGTCCTCTGAGAGGCTCTACCCAGCAGCTGACTGAAACAGATGCAGAGACCCATAGCCAAACAGTGAACAGTGGTCTGGGACACTTAGCGAGGAGTTGGAGGAAGAATTAAAAACCTTAAATAGATGGGAACCCCACAGGAAGACCAACAGTCACCAAACCTGGACCCCTGGGAGCTCTCAGAGGCTGAGCCACCAAGCAGAGAACATACACAGGCTGAACTGGGGCCCTGGCACATCTGAGCAGACAGGTAGCTCAGTCTCCATGGCTATCTGCTCTGCCCTCAGTGGGAGAGGATGACCCAATCTGGCAAAGACTTGATGTGCCAGGGTGTTGGGGGGAGATACTCACGGGGAATCTCCCCCCTCTCAGAGGAAAAGAGGAAGGGGAGGGACTCTGTGAGGAAGGGAACCGGAGGGGGAGCAGCAGCAGTGTTTCAGAGGTAAACAAACATTAAGTTAATTAATTAATTAAAATAACCTTGTCCCTCAGACAAGTGTATTAGCTCTTCTCCTACAATGTCCTGCCCAGTATATCTGTGTTCAAACATCTGTGGGAGGAAGATGACAAGTACAAGATTCTAGGTTTTTTTTAATAACATGATTCGTTTTGTGGATTTGTAGAGGAAACAGGGTGTAATCAGTGCAGGAGAGAGGGATGCAGCAGCAGTGGGGCTGGGGAGTCTTTCACAGTTTAGTCTTGAGATCATTTTTTTAATCCTTAATTATGGCAGGGCCGAGGGGACATTTTATAACCTGCAAGTCACAATCTGGAAAGAAAACTACAGACCCTAGAGTAACTCAGAAGGCAGGTTGTAATTATTATTATTATTATTATCATTCAGAAATCTTAATATTCTATCTTCTTTCAGGGAATACAGTGGCATATGTAGCAGGTACAGAGTGACCAAGCAAGGAGACGAAGGAGAGAGTGTCCTAGCTGAGGGGCAGGGGTTCTAGCTGAGGGGAGGGGGTCCTAGCTGAGGGGAGGGGGTCCTAGCTGAGGGGAGGAGGTCCTAGCTGAGGGGAGGGAGTCCTAGCTGAGGGGAGGGGGTCCT
>NW_021620701.1:2068841-2110423 GCF_004785775.1 Grammomys surdaster | reverse complement strand
GTCCTAGCTGAGGGGAGGGGGTCCTAGCTGAGGGGAGGGGGTCCTAGCTGAGGGGAGGGAGTCCTAGCTGAGAGGAGGGGGTCCTAGCTGAGTTGTGAGCTGTAAGTGGTAGATGAATATATTAATTTTTTATTAAGTGGGGTTTCTGACTAAAATTGTTCTTGCTCCTTAATATTCTGCTCTTAGGCCCAGTTTCACCCACACTCACATCCGCACCCTCTGCCCAGGCCCGTGTCCCAGGAAGGAGGGAGAGAGGAGGCCGTGAGCCATTTTGTGAGTGAGGAGACAACTGGTTCAGACAGCTTGTAACTGCTCTCAGAAATAACCCAGAGGAACGTGGAAAACTGTGCCCCTGTCTGCCGTTTCCACAGACAACTTACCCTTGTTCTCGAAACTCCTATTTTATGTGCAAAGCTACTACGATCTTCAGCCAGACATCCCTCAAAAAAAAATCACATGCCCTCCCAAATATCACACGTCAAACATCACTTTTTACTATTATCAGAAAATTACCACAAAATAAAATATCCAAAAATGACTCATAAAATTAAGCCAAATGAATTGGAAATCACATAGCTTTTCAAAATAATAATAATAATAATAATAATATAATTAATAATAAATAATAATAATAATAATAATAATAATAATAAAAGCCTAGATTTCAGAAATAGGAGCCAGGCCATTTTTAAAAGCTATAAGAAACCACAGGACTTGGAGAGCAATGCTCCGAGTGTTTTTAAAGGGCCTCCACTCCATAGTAAGTAAAGCATCTCCCCCAGTCCACTCATGAGGTTTCAAGTTAGAGAAGGACCACTCGGACCTAACGCCCAGTGCTCGGGGACTTACGTAAAGAGGCACTTCACTGCAGCTCAACTCCATGGCTCCTGCATCTGTAATGGAAAGGACATGAGCGTTAGGGTGGAGAGCCTGTCACTAGCCCTCAGAGCCCTCTGTGGTCCACAATGCAGTGTCGTCCTTAGGGAGGAAGGGGTATAAGAGTTAAGAAAGCTTCAGAGACACAAAGAACGAAGCAGGGCTGGGGCTGAAGTACAGTAGTGGAGTGCTTGCCTAGCCAAGGCCTGGAGTCCATTCTCAACACCCCCTTTAAAAAGGAATACAGAAAAGGGACACTATCTTATATAAAATTATTCTCCTCAAGAAAACAGGATGGGAGCCCTTCAAAAAATTAAACACATGATTCAGTAATTCGATTTCTAATATGTACCCAGAAGGAAAATGGACTCAGTTGGGCTTAGCAAGCCTACATACAAACAGCCAAAGTGGGGAAGCAAACTTAACATCCAGTGGCCTGTCCATGAGGACCAAAAGGCAGCAGCCACGTACAATGGAGTATACACTCTGCAATAATACTCTTCTACAGGCTACAACATGGTTGAGGCAGAAAGACTTTGTGTTAAGAAAACTAAACGAATCACAAAAGAAAGATTACTGTTGTCATTCCACTTACATGAGGTACCTAAAGAGTTAAATTCATAGAGGCAGACAGCAGAACAGAGGAAACAAAGACCAGAATTACTGGGAGATGTGCAATTTTTATTTTGTAAGATAAAAGCACAGTCCTGAGGGTGGACGAGGTGATGAAGTTCAGTGCAAGTGTGCTTAATGCAGCTGAATTGCATACTCAAAATGGTCCAAAGGATACCTCTCATATATTGTTTTACCACAATGCAAAGGCACAAACTTAAACTAAGTTACATGTAGAATGTCCCTGAGGTAAAATAAGGAGCTTGAAATGTTCAAATTATGTATGCATGATGACATATATATAGGACATATATATTCACACCTCTATTCTTTCAGATTAGTTTCCATACATAATGAAATGCTATCACTTTAGACAGCCCACAAAAGCCACAGAGGGCCAACATGAGCTTTAGGAAAGCTGGTTGTGACTCACCACTGTCTGACAGGCTGCTAAGTCTACCTTGCCCAGATAACACAGAAGGTATAAGACCATTCATGCCTCTCTGACACACAGGTCAAAGATTCCAACCACATGACCACAGTGGACACGCAGCCCACCAACAGGCTAACCAACCCCTCTGCCAGCTGCATGAACTTCTATCTGCCTGTGCATATCTCTCTAAAGGTAGAGCACAGAGGTGTCAGTGAACCAACAGGTGGACAAATGTAGTGTGGCACGTAAGTACAATGGAGTGTCATTCTACCTGAAGAGGGAAGGAAGACATGCCCCAGCCTGGAGGAATCTCAGCAGCGCATCCTCAGTGAAATGAGCCAGACAGAAAGCAATGCCCTGTGGTTCCAGCAACATGGGATAGCGAGCGTCAATGATTTCTGAGAGCAGGGAAGGGAGACTGTTTTGTTTAATGGACTTTAATAGATGCCTGGCTTCAGGCTTTGCACAATGAAAACTGTTCTAAAATGGATAATGGTAATGGAGAATAATAACGTGCTTAACACATACTCACACAACGGTTGCAATGGTAGACTCTATGTTTGATAGACAGTCATAATTGAGAATGAAAACAGTCTCAAAATAGCACCTAGAAGCTGGTTTTCTGATTAAAAAATCAAAGAGCCACCGTCATTCACTGGCCATCTGCTGTGTACTACAGTGCCACCAAAGTGAGGGTGGTCCAGCCCCTATGAGCTTTGGTTGAACGAAGACAGCTAAAAGTTGGACAAAGTACAGAATGAAGCACGTGGAAATTCCCAATGTGACAGACAAGGAGCCTCATCACTGTCTACCCCCAATCCCAAAACTACACCGCTCTCCACTGCCAACTCTCAGTTCTGTTCACCTGGCTCTTTGGGTTACAGCCCCACTGTGCAACTAGGTGCACTTTGCTACCTGAATGGTGACATTCATTGTACAAATTCCCGGAGGATATACTTTGCAAGGAAGAATATGAAGAGTTCTATTTTTATTTATTTTATCTAAAATAATTTTGTCTAAAATTAAGTGTCCTAAGACTTCATACACATTCTAGCACAGAAACCTCTCAGTCACAAGTCACGTGAGTTCTCTTGAAAGACAGCTATCATAGTTGGGGAGGGGCTGGGGGAGCCAAGGACCTGGCAGCAGGGTGCTTCTCAACCCCATTTTCAATACAGCATTTCCCGTGCTGGCTCGAGTGAACCCACTGGAGTAGGCTCCTGGGTGGTAAACTAATTCTAGAAAACTAACTTCACAAGTTAAACCAATGGCTTCCAGGGTCAAGGAAAGGACTTCCCATGAATAATAATAAGAACAAGAATATGACAGAATAGTCTTAATATGAATTCCTAATAGGACTCTTTGTCAGTTCTTATTAGAAAATGAAAATAGTGAAATAACGTGCAACTCAAGAGCCCTGACAAATGGAAGGCCTCCAATCTCTGATCTCCAACCTTCGACTTCTGACCTCCAACTTCCACACTATTTGTATGTGGGGGGGGGGGGAGGGTCCTAGACAGGGTTTCTCTGTATAGCTCTACCTGTGTTGGAACTTGCTCTGTAGACTAAGCTGGCTTCTAACTCAAGAGATTTGCCTAGCTCTGCCCCCCAACTGCTGGGTTCAAAGGCATGTGCCACCACTGCCTGGCCAAACTCTAAACTATCAAGAATTCAACTTTGAATGCTGAATCTATGTGCACTAGCACTGACCTGGACTCTCATCCTGTCTGCTGTGCACCAGGACAGCAACTGTTCTTCATCTTGCCATGCTCACAGTAGGGCCATATGTAATCCCATACCAAAGGTGAAGGTAAAACTCGATTTCTATTTAACATCAAAAATATATTATTATAGCAATGTGGTGATTTAAATAGTAGACACAATAAAGAAAAAATTAAAACAAATTTCTTCATGAGGAAAACTATTTCAGACCCATTTATTAAAAAAAATCGATAAAACAGGGTAAAGTTTTACTATATGGTTAGATGAAAATATGGGTTCCTCCCCTTACACAAAGAACTACAGGCAATTAAAGAATGCTGTGGGCAGGAGAAATAGTCTTGCCCAGAGAGAAGCACCCCAACCAGTTATGTAATATCAGATATTCAGCCCCAAAAATATACATACAAGTAGCATTATACAAACCAGGAGTGGTGGCACATGCTTTAATCCTAGCAGTCTGGAGGCAGAGGTAAGAGGATTTCTGTGAGTTCCAGGCCAGCCTGGTCTACATAGTGAGTTCTTGGATAGCCAAAACCACAAAGAGGGACCCTGTCTCAAAAAATAAAATAAAATAAAATAAAATAAAATAAAATAAAATAAAATAAAGTAAAATAAAGTAAAATAAAGTAAAACAAGTGAACAAAAAACAAGGAACAGACTGAGCAGGCTATATTTATGTACACACACATACAGACATTTTTTTAATGGAGAAACAGGCTATAAATTTGAGAGTAGGGAGGGGCATATGGTAGGGTTTAGGAGGGAGGAAGAAGAACTGGGAAATGAAGCAATTACCTTATAATCGCAAAAAGGAAAGGAAATATTTTTTTAAAAAAATAGTTTTCCATAACTCAGCTTATATTTGCTAGTTTTTTATTTGGTTGTTTGTTTCTAAACAGGGATCAAACTCAAGGTTTTGGGCATTGTATACAAGCACTCTGACACTAAACTATACTCCTGATCCTTGGAGTTGTGAGACGAGAAGAATCTTAGTTATAAGCTCAGGCTAAGAGCTTTGATTATAGGCATACAGCACACCATCTGGCTAGAGTTTGTCTGTTAATAAAATATTCCAAAAAAAAAATAAGTAGTCCAAGGGGAATGGAAAGATATGAGAGTAGATGTGGTTATGATCAAAATCTATTGAACATGTATATGAAATTGTCAAAGAATACTGGGGTGGGGAGGTGCATCTCTGCAACCATTACACCCAGCGGAGTGTCCGTCCACGAGAAGAGATAAGAAGGCAGTCCTTCCTGTTCAGTGAGACTCAATAGCTGGTGTTGGATCAAATTTCGAGTGTCTGACCCCCAAATACTTGATTTTTGGCATATTTAAGCAGAGCACAATTTGGTGGGGAAAAGTTTCCTGATGATAATTAACTAATTCCATGCACTCATAAAGCCTAAGACATGACTACTTCAAAACTCTTTGTGAAGTACATGTGACATCCTCCATGAAGATGGGTTCTGAAGATGGACTAAGAAAAACAAGCTCCTGGTAAGGGAAGAAGGTCACCAGGCTATTCACCACCTCTGCCCCCAGCCTTCTGGGTGGAAAACTAGTTCTACACCTCTTCCTTTGAAGAGGCAACCCTATTTGTCATTTGTTGTTTCTCTAGTGCTTCTCTCTAAGCACAGGACCTCTGTGTCTCTCACAGAACACATTTTTAAATATGTTTAATACATTTTAAAATATATTTAAAATACACATATACGAAAAGAACCATAGAAGGTATATTCTGAAGTGCAAATTACTTCCTTTAAAAAAGTAAAAAACAGTGGCTCTGAGAAAGGAGTTTTTTGTTTGTTGTTTTGGTTCTGGGGAGGTAGGCACACAGGCACATGTATGTGTACATGCTCAGAGGAGAGAGGAGGATTTCAGGTACCCTCCTGTATCACTCTCAACCATATTCATTTAAGACAAAGACCACACTTCTTAGAAGCTTGCCTTTTTGGCTAGACTGGCTGGCTGGCCAGAAAGCTCCTGGATCTGCCTGTTGCCAACTTCCAGTGCCGGGATTAAAGGCACAGGTAACCATGACTAGCTTTTCACGTGGGTGCTAAGGATTCAAATCCAGGTTCTAACGCTTGCATGGCTGTCCTTACCAAATGAGCCATCGTCACAATCAAATGAGCCATCTCCACAGGACCTGATAAAGCTTTAAAAGCATCACACGTAAGATGCACTCACTTTGACATTTGTGAACTACATAATGAAGGACTTGAAGCCAAGCGTACCCAGAGGTCTATAGCGGTTTAGCCGGTCAGAATGGTTCATTTCATGGAAGTATGTCAGTGTGCTCAGATCTCGACAACTTCTGTAATGAGACAGGAAGCAATCATCAAAGCCTTTACCACACTACACAGGCTACATTGTGGCAGAAAGAGTGGTTTTTAAACTTGTCAAACTTAACCATGTGCTACGTGTTTTTCCTCTATAAATACAAGAGTATTCTAAGCTCTCTGGGATTTAAGTATCTAGTTATGTTGGTGGCTTTGTTTGGGGGGAAAAAATCTTAAACAACCTGCCCTTTTCAGAAAGAAGTAGCACTTTAATAAGTGAGCAAAGGAAACGTGGTCCAAGGCTCTCAGAGTCTGTCATGGGGAAGATGGTTTGAAAAGGATCATCTGGGCCACTTCCTCCTCCAGGGTCTAGACCAGTAGATGGATGGAACTAGGAAAAATTATATTGAGCATGATGGCCCGTGCCATAAAGATAAACGTCACGTGTCCTTTCTCATCAGAGGCTCCTAGCGCTAAATCTTCAGATGTGAGTACATAGCCTGGAGCAACTGCCAGAAACCAGGAGAGTCAAAGGGGACATGTCCCAAGATAGGGATGTGGAGAATAGCAGGGTACAAGCTATCCAATCAGGGAAGTGGGGAAGTAAGGGGTGGGAGGACTCTAATGAGGGACTAGGGAGAGAGATAAATACAAATGAACAATAGAATAATAATAAGAAGGTCTCAAAACTCATAAGGAATCATACTATTAGCTATTTGCCTTAAAAAGACCTATACATATGATTTTATGTATATATTTAAATATAAAGTTTAAATAAAAACTTCTCACCTGGACAATGCTCCTTTCAAAAATCAAAGGCCACTGAAGGACTCACCTCTGTCTCCCACACCACCATAGCTAGTCAGTACTAATTCTTTATAGCAGCATTGTTGAATATTGTTTAGAACCAACAGAAGGCCTCGGCCATCATTTGTTTATTTGATCCCACCTAACTAACCTTTCTCTCCTCCTGCTCTGTACAGTGGGAAGCCCCACAGCACACACCACTTTTGAGTTATCGGCCAGTGCTGTTTAAAAGACTCCCGAAACATGTAGGCCATTCCTGCATCCCTTGGTTTCCTCAGAAGTGGAAGGTAAGTCCCTACTGTTGAAGACACCACACACTTTAGACTCAGGGCTTAGAGGCCCCTGGGCAGGAACTGTCCTGAATGCCTCCCCTCTGAGGACTAACTTTCATGATATCAGAAGGCACCACATAAGCTCTAAAGGAGAGAAGTAAGACCGGCAGTTCTACCTAGCTATGACACCTATAAACTAGTATGACACAGTAAGCCTAGAGGTTATTGTGACGTTATGAGTCTTGGAGGAGAGCCTACAACCACCACCTTACAGAAGCAGCATAATCCCTAACTACAGTCTAAATATGTTTCCTAATACACAAAGATAAGGGTAGCATCACCCCTTATCACAGACTGAGTAGGTTGTATTTAGGAATAACACCACACACACACACACACACAATTAATAATAATAATAATAATAATAATAATAATAATGCCATGAATTTGAAAGAGAACAAGAGGCATATGGGAGAATTAGGGGAAGAAAAGGGGAGAGATGACATAATTTTATCATAATCTCAAAAAGAGAAGAAAAGGAGTGTGCCTGCATGTGTCCACAGCCTGGAGGTTTTGTGAGGATTTTATGCTTTAACTTTGCATTTATGGTAGCTCTCACATCTGTACTCTGTAAATTTTTTGGAAAAATAGATTTCAGTCTATGTTTTAAAAATCTTCCAAGAGGAGCATTTCCTAGCTTTCATGTTAGTTTGATTTACAGGACACCTCCTGATTAGTTTGCAGAAGGACAGACAGTTATCAGGGAAGGGAAGCATATCTTTACCAACCCTTGCAGAATTGGTGACTGAGACTGGAAGCTAAGCCTCTCAGTCTCAAGGACAGCTAGCAGAGAAAGTCTTTGACAAAGCCTGTACCACAGAGAAGTATCTCCTTTGATCAGCAGACACTTCAAACCTATTTCAAAGTAGATAGCAAAGAGAAACAAGCAAAGGCCTCAGAGCATCCAACTAATGTTTCACACTGATGATTTTAGAAAATAAACATTAATATGGAAGCTTTACTACCTTCTCTAATCCTTATAACTTTTTCCATTTTTGCGTAGGCTGTAGAATATGCATTGTTGTATTATCGTGGTGTATACATAAATGCATGAATACACTTAATAGGACACATGCTAACTTTTCTTTCTTAGTAGAGTACATATTAGCATTTTAAAAATCTGCTTCTAAAAAGAGCAGGCCCTTCCCCCTTGGTCGGCCATGCGCACTCTTCGAAGCAGTGTCCTTTCAGTTAGTTCAGGTGGCTACGGCTATGGGGGTAAGGCACAATTCTAAAGTTCAGTCCTCCAGTGCATGTGATCTGCACCCCAGGGTGACATGATACATGTGACCTGCACCCAGGGTAACATGATACAAGTTATCTGCAGCCAGGGTGAGGTGGAAGATATGACCTGTACCCAGGGTGAGGAGGTGCATGTGACCTGCAGACAGGGTGAGGTGCACCTTCACCTGGCCTGTGAAGGACCTGCTTTCTTCCATATCACCATCTTCTCACATAAGGCTAAGTGAGACCAAGAGCTGCCTCAGACTTGATCTCAGAAGAACCATCCAGGGCCAGACAACATGTTACTGACCTTGTACCTTCTGTTTGATAACTCATATCTTATTCCTGCCAGCTCAACCTCTTGCTATTTTTAGTATAGAAATTTAAAGGCCACTTTGATTGATATTAGTTACATTTTTCCAGATGAATTCCCTTTGACTCCTTAAGCAAAATAACCATAAACCAAAATGAGTGACAATATGTTTGAAAGACTGGGTTTCCTTGAAGGTTTTAATATTTTGTACACTTCAGCTTAAATGTCTGGCTCTAGTTACTGTAGACTTTGAAACTGTTTAATCTTTGCGTGTATGTGGTTTGTGGTTGTATGAACACTTGTGTGTTTGAATAAGTGTGCACACACACACACACACAGCATAGCACACATATGGAGGTCAGAGGACAATTTTCAGGCTTGACCCCCACCCTCCACCTTGCTTAAGGCAGGGTCTCTTGGTCTTTGCTCTCACTGTGTAGGCCAGACCAGCTGACAGGCAGGTTTCTGGGGACTCTTCTGTTTCCTGCCCTCTCCCTAAAGGAGCTCTAGAATTATGTGGGCAATAGAGAATCAGACTATCTTCCCCATGCTTGGGCAGCAAATCCTGGACCCACTGAACTATCTCTCTAGTCCTGAGACTGGTTTAAAAGTATTTCATAGCTAAAAATCCCACATAAATTCCAGTAGCAATAAGAGAGCCCCCAAAGTCATTCCAAATCCTTCTCAAACTCCTATTGAAATTCCCTAAATGAGCTGGGGAGAAAGGAATTTGAAAAAAATTAGGATCTACCTAATGCAACTGTCAAACTTCCAACTGGATGTTTTTAAATTTTTATTCCCCTTGGGTTTTTCCCAAATGAACTCCTCTTTCGTGGGAAGGGGCTCTGAGTCCTGCTCTCTCTGGCTAAACTATGCTGGGTCTCCTTCTACACCAAGTTCAGTAAACACACAAGTTTGTATTTTGCCGTGCCAGGTGTAGCTGCCCTGGGCCCTCAGCATCTCCCTGTATAAACGTCCCACTCCAGCTTCTGCTGTGTTCCCAAGGCCTGACTCCCTCTGGGTCTAAGAACATTTTTTAGGGAAAGTAAATACCAAAGTATTTCCAAAAATATCACAGATACCAATGGATAGTCTGGACAATAGTCCATAAATTTTTTTGTGAAGTTTGTCTCCAAAAAGAGAAACAAAACTCACTAATGGGATGATGGGATACTAAAATAGGTTTACAACAAACATCTAATATCCAAAAATTGTGATTGGCAGTTAACTCTAAAGAAAAATATTAGACTATTTTAAGTACACTAAATATTTAAAGTTAAGAGGGAAAGTAAATATAACGTTCACCTTGCAAAGAAAAAGTCTGTTTCCCTCTTCATGAAATTCCAGGTCTTGAACTCTTATTCCTCCAAATGAAACAGTCATGGATGTGAAGCCATGACTTTATTGTTCTGCTGTGAGGAGTTCTTGGAGTGGGAGTACTGCTTGTTTGTTTGTTTGTTTGTTTATTTTGAGACAGAGTTTCACCATTTAACCCTGACTGGAGTTTGCTATATAGACCAGGCTGGCCTCAAACTCACAGAGATCCACCCACCTCTGCCTCCCAGCTGCTGGGATCCACGGCCTGCAACATCATGTCCCACCAAACCAGATCTTCAATTTTGTCTTTGAACATACTAATAATCGGTGTCGTACATGCCTTTTATAAAACCCACAGCAACTTGTCATTATAAATATCATACTCAGAACTACACTATTACGCTCAGTAACTACACTCAGAAAGCTGATGACATAGGACAGATATGCTAAATATTCTATAAACATGAGAGCCTAAGGGAAACAGAAGCTTAAACATAAAAAGATTTCACCCTAAACTTAAAAAATTAAGGGTCTGGTAAGCGATGCTCTTCCCACCCATCCTCTGCCCCTTCTTCCACTCCAGCTGTTACATCTCTGCAAAGCAGTGGGGCTTTTGGTAGTTTGCAAGTTTTTATCTCACTGTGATTTGCAAATGGTGCAATAAAATATAAATCACTTTAAAATTCAAAAGGCTTTAAGATATATGTTTTAAGGTTGAGAAAAGAACCCTTGGGAAAGTACTTAAATTCTACAGAAGCAATTTATCAGGGAGAATACAGCACATATCCACTAACAAGTGACATGGAAAAATCATGAGACAGCAGCAAACATAGTGCAAAAGGAATAAAAGTGTGTCTAACCTAGTTGTAGTTATAACAACGCTTTGCAAATTAAATATGGCGGCACAGATTTTATATGTGCAATCAATCACTTTTAGCAGAAATATATATATATATTCCTAAATCAAAGAGAGAGAGAGAGAGAGAGAGAGAGAGAGAGAGAGAGAGAGAGAGAGAGAGATAGTTAGTTATTTCACTCTTTGATCACTCTCTGGAGTAGCACAAAATGAAAAATGACAGCTTGCATAAGATCCCTCAGCAAATGGCAGAGCTGGTGGTACCCAACTTAACTGTAATGCTAGTGGAGAAAGGAAGCACAGTGCACCGTGGGCCGTGAGGCCAAGTCTCAGAGACGGCCCTTGATGCCAGCACAAGGGAAATGCGTGAGGAAGGAGCATTCAGGCACGAAGCTACTGTGGAGCAGACAAGCTGAGTATATAAACCTGTCTCTGACTAGAACCATCTATCTGAGTCACGCAAGTCTCGCAGCTGTAGGAGAAAAGCTAGACTATTTCACAAACTCACAGGGGACGTGTCTGCAGATTAGAAGGGAACCGACAACACAGTAACTCTTCAATAGGATTCATTAATGCAAGCTAATGGGGGGGGGGGGGAGGAGAGCCAGTCAGTCTGAAATAGCACAGCCTAAATTAGAGGATGTTTATGAAGTACAAAGAGGAGAACGAGTTGGCTGTTAACAGAATGTTCCGCCAAGCCTGTCACACTCATTTGTACTTCTCAGGATATATTTGCACATAGACAAAGCGATTAAGTCCTTTAAAAGCTTTTTCCAAATCTACTGAACTTTTCCTGATTCTGAGTCTTTTTCAGTGTACTGCTAAGAGTCAACACAATGCTCGGTTATCATCCAGCATCCTGAGGAGACACGACCTTTCAACACTTCAATTCCCTCTTTGGCAAAAACTTGCCCAAGTCAACTCATTGTCGTGGACTATGTGTAAAGCACTCTGGAGGCTGTCAAGGTGCTCAAAGCATGGTCCGGATGGCAGGATGAAGCAGGAGGCTGTCAGAAATAGGACTGAATACTGGCAGAAGGCAAGGGTATGAAGCCAGTGTCAAGAGACAAGGGAGTACTCAGATAGAAGGGGCTTCACATGAAGACAGGCTTGATGCAGACATGGAGTTCGAGACCCTGAAGCCAGAGAGAATAGCATGTATCTCTACAGAATCCATTCCTACACATTACCCACCACGGGTGTAACAGACAGGATGGAGCTGAGGGGGCTGAGGAGATGGCTCATTCGGTGAAGTGCTTAGCACACAAGCATGAATATCTGAGTATGGATCCCCAGCAATAAAGCCAGGGGCAGCAGTGTGTGCTCAGAGCCCCTGGGCTGAGGGCTGGGGACAGAAACAAGGATCCCTGGGACTTTCTGGCCAGTTAATCTAGTAGAATCATAAACAACCCTGTCTCAAAAAAGTAACTAGAGTGATAGAGAAAGATTCCCATGTCATCAACAACTGCCCTCTCATATGCACATACACTTTAACACATACACACACACATGTATGCACATACATACAAGAATGCATACACACATACATGCACACACACACATGCATACATACACACACACATGTACACATACACAAAATACACACCTAAATTCATATATACATACACACAAACAAGAAGGGACATAAGGGGAGGGGTCCTTTGGCAGGCACCTGCCAGTAATATTCCGCATCACATGTTTATCCCAGGATTTGCTCAGCTTTCCCCTCATGGCAGATGTAATGCATTATTGAGGTCAATGCAGCCCTGCTCCTGACAGCTCCATGTTTGGGCATTGCTAATGACTGAGTCAAATTGGACCCAGGACTCATCTCCAGTTCCATTTCAGAAAGTTAGAACACGAAAACAAAAAGTCATACAAGGTCCTGCCTCTAATACTGAGCTGGCAGGCAGGGCTGCCCAGCATTCATCCACTTGCTGATGTCTGAAAGTCTGGATTCAGCGAGATAGTTCTGTGTATTGTAACTATTCTGTCTATGGAAGCATAAAGCAGCAAGGAGGACCAAGAGAAGACAAACGGCCCATTCCTGAGAAAGGACTCGTGAACTAAGCCCAACGCTAAGCTTTATTCAAAAGCTTGCCTGGCTCCCTCATCGTACAAGCTAGAGGGCCTCCCCTTTTTATTTCATTGAAAACAAAGATGATTTTTTTTTTCTGGGGTTAACTGTGGAATTTCTAGAAAGTAATATGTCAATTAAACCATGAGTTTATAATGTATAGTCTATGGGTGAGTTTTATAGAGCCATGAATTCCATGAAATGAATGTAAAATTTTGTTTATATGCATTTTTCTGGCAGGAGTTTAAAGCTTATCTGGGTCCTCAGTGGACCGTTAGAACTGGAGGAAAGATAATACAGTCTGCCGAGATTACTCTCCTGTTTTGTAACAGCTCGTGTTAGGACACTGAACGGATGTAGTATGGGCTAGCGGGCTAGATTGCCAAACACATACCTGACAAGGAACTTTCAAACAATCTCACTGTCAAGTAAATACACAGCGGACAGGGACCAGCATTTCACTGCAGAGAATGCACGGAAGGCAATAAACACATGGCAAGATGTTCAACACCATTAGCCACTGGGGACATGCAAATTCACATCACAGTGAGATCAGCACCTGCCATTCAAGACAGCTAAAACAGAAAGAGCTCTTGTCCTGAAGAGGATGGAGAAACCAGACCAAGGTGCTGGTGGGATATGAAGGATACAGGCACTGAACATCCAGGGGAATTCCTAAAAACAAGCACAGAAGTGCTACTAGTAATTGCACCAAACAGACCAAACTAGATGCTCCCAGACATCCTTCAACAGCCATAATAGTTCAGCTCTAGAACACAGATGTACATACATCACAGAAACATGTAGTGGGTCTCTGCATTCTTGGCTTCTGTATTCATGCATCCTATCCAACAGAGACAAAATAATCGGTAGGCTTATAATGGTTGCATCTGAACTAAACTTGTACAGATTTTTTTTTCTCATTATTCCCTCAAACAAGACAGTATTACTTGCCTAATGCTAATAAGTTACTAGGTATTATACGTAATCTAGAGATAAGTTAAAATATATGGGAGGATCCATATATGTTATATGCTAACACAACACCATCTTTATCAGACTTGAGCATCTTCCAACTCAGGTATGCAGGGCAAGTCCTGGGCCAGTACCTACCCACGAATGCAAAGGAACAACCACACACTATTTACCAACACAAAAGAGAAAGCTGTGATACAGACAGCTGTACAGATAGAACATCAGGAAATGAGACTAGAGAGATGGCTTAGCAAGGGGGAGCACTTCCCTTAAGGGAGCCTGGATTCAGTTTTCAGAACCCATGTTGGACAGCTCCAGGAGGAACCAGTGCTTCTTGCCTCCCTGATCACCTGTGTCCGTTGTGTGTATATTTACACACAGATACACAATCAATAATAATAGAAATAATCTTTAAAAACCCCAGGAAGATGCACTGAGCAACAAAGGCCAACCCCAAAAGGTGTAGACAATACAATTCCATAACCAACATTTTATAAAAGAAAAACAATGTCATTCAATTGGGGACAGACTGATGACTCCTGGGAGTTAAGGCCAGAAATTGAGAGGCAAACGCAGAAAGATAATTATGATTACAGAAAGGAACAACACACTTGAGGTTTCATTGCTATTCAACATGACATGGTAGTGGGCGGATGAGCTCACACAGGTGACCAAATGGTACAGCATGGACATTAAAACCACATGCTGACCCATGGGAGTAAAGTGGGAAGCCCAGGCAAGGCTAACATACCAGTGCCTATAGAACTCTGCCCCAGACGTTATTATTTGATATTTATTTATTTCATGTGTGTGAGTGTTTTCACTGCATGCATGTATGTGCACTGTATGTGTACCCTACTGTCCAAAGAGGCCAGAAGAGGTTATAAAATCCCCTGGAACCAGAGTCAAGGAGGTTATAGGGTGCTGGGAAGGAAAGCTGGGTTCACTGGCAACCAGTGCTCTTAAATGCTGAGCTCTTTCTTTAGCCCCTGGAGACTTTTTAAAGGTATGGTGTGTGTGTGTGTGTGTGTGTGTGTGTGTGTGTGTGTGTGTGTGTGTGTGTTTGTGTGTGTGTGTGTAGCTGTGTGCGGTAGCTGTGGAGACCAGAGGAGGGCATCAGATCCCCTGAAGCTGGAGTTACTACTGGTTGTGAACCATTGACATGGGTGCTGGAATCTGAACTGGGGTTCTCTGGGAGAATAGGAAGTACTCAGTACTTGAGCCATCTCTCCTGCCCCTGGTTAAAATATTAATAATATAGTTCTGTAAACTATAAGCCTGGAGCAAAACAGAACAGCATATACGAAGGATCTCTTATTGTTTCTGACAACTGCATGGGAATTCATAATTGCCTCAATAAAAATTCCAATTAAAAGAATCCTACCAGAGCATATGCATCGTAATCGGCGTTTTCCCTTTCTGTGGTAGCTAGAATAGGTCTCTGGCTTGCTCATTTGTCTGTGCTGTTTCGTGTCATTACTAAAAACATCATTAGAATTTCTTTACTGCTTGCTACATTTTGTTTAATCATTTTGTGTCACAGCAAAGCTTCATTCTTTGAGAATGAACTTGAAGGGCTGGAGAGAAGGCTTAGCACTTGCCGCTCTTCCAGGAGGTCCAGGTTTAGCTCCCTGTACCAACAGAGGAGCTCACAACCAGGAGACCCAACCTTGTCTTCTGACCTCTGTGAGCATGAAGCACACATGTGGTACACAGACATATATGCAGGCAAAAGACTTATACACATAAACTAATTTTTTAAAAAAACAGAATTTGAATTTTTGAAATAGCAAAAGATTCCCAAATCCACTGAGACCATAAAATGTGTGAAGTAAATAAGGATTGTTCTTTATAAGCAAAAACAAATTAGGCTGAATCGTGAAATGGTTTTTCCTATGAAGTTCCTTAAGATTTTGAGATCCCAGAGAACACTTACATACTTTCGGTTGAAAATCCCCTTACGAGGCAGCAAGAAACCACAGAAAGGGTTCAAGGAGGGTGAGACCTTACCTCAAGATGGATTCCTACAACACTGACCCAGAGTGCTGAAGAGACTGGAGACAGGGACCAGTGGGGCAGGGAAAAGAATTGAGGGATGGACTCATGGGCTATCCCCTGCTACTTGAGCATTTAGCCAGGTACGTGTTTGCAGAAATTAGCATACTGAGCTCTCTGGAGAGACAGTTGTTCCTTCCCTCAGGCTCTCTTCTGTATTGCAGACTGCAGCTGTGGCTTTGTGTGACAAGCCTCCTGCTTCCTAACCCCACCAGACTCCGCACCATCACCACAGTGAGCCGTGGGCACTTTCCTTCACCCATAAGAGCTGAGAAAGTCCTTAAATGGAACTACTAATGATATACCCATTTCTAGACCATAAAACAAATGGACAAATTATGAATGCTGGAGATGTTCTAGAGCAACATTTTTTAACATTTAGAAATGACTTTCCAGCAAAGATTTGAAGCACTGAGATTTAGCTTTGGAAATAACACTGCTTGAGAAATGTTTAGTTGAGCAGTTACTTAGTACTGCTGAGTTAGACCGGATACTAAAACAAGCATAAAGTCCACCCCCTTTCAGTATTGTTGTACTTGTTTGAAAGGAAGGATATGCACACATGAAATAGGTAAATAATGACCCATGGGAATAGACAAATATTGAAGACAATCTAAACACTCAATTGCTGGACAAATACTTACTGAGTGCCAATTGTGTAGTAGACAGATGCTGTGGTGGGTCCTGTTTAGAGGAAATGCCAGCTGTGTGAGAGAGGGGAAAGATGAAGTCCCGGTGTGCATGTGGAGGCAGGAAGAACATAAGAGCAGATACACACAGTGGTCCATCAGCAGGGGAGGTGCCATGCATGGTCTCCAAAGAACAGAAAGCTTGAATTGTTTATAAAGAATGCAGTAATTTTCAGGTAGGGCCATGCCGAGATAGGAAGGCTTGAGAAATGAGGGTAGCAAATTTTTGTGATTCTCAAAATGACTGGCTTAGTGAAGTGAGGAAGGAGAAGGGAGAAAGAGTTGTTCCTGGCCTTTGGCACCCTGGCACCAAGGATGTTAAGCACCCTATGATGCCAGATGAATGCAGCACCAGCAGCTGCCCCACCTCAAGTGCTGACTCTGAACCCTACGAGAACTGCTTAGGTGGAGTTAGATTTGCCAAGGAGACCATGAGAGGGAGACACTACGGGCATAAGAAGTGGACACCACCTCTTGGAAGTATAAAGGAAGAAGCGTTCATTGAGCTACAAAGACCTCCATAGCCCACAAGTCATGTGTATAAAAAAAAACATGAAAGACTTTGCCCCAACTCCATTATGTCCAAGGTGATGTCACATAAGAGCATGAATATCAGGCTAGTGCGGGGGAAGGGTGAAGATGACAGAAGTGACAAGAACTGTGTTTTAAAAAGGAATACTACGGTGGCTAGGGTCAGATGGACTTAAAGAAATGTAACCCCAAAGTCAGGACAACAAGGAAAGAGACATTGGTGTCCTTCTGGGGAGATGTTGCTGTCCTTCAGGGAGACACTGCTATCCTTGAGGAGAGACACTACTATCCTTCAGGAAAATACTGCTGTCCCTCAGGAGGACACTGATGTCACTTACAAGGATACTGATGTTCCTCAGGGGGACACTGCTGTCCTTCAGGTGGATGACTTGAGTACTGAATGAAAGCAATGACTCTCATGAGACACTGTGTGTATGGTAGGCTACTGGCCACAATGCAGGTGCAGAGAGCAAGAGGGGCAAACATTAAGATGGATACCCATCTCTAACCCTGTGTCCCTGGAACCTGCAGAAAAAAACAAAAACATTCCATACCCTAACAATTAATTTTAGAATTCAAGATTAAAACAATAACAAAAACAAAAAGTGTTTTCTCTTTCCATTGACTATAAGAAGGTTCAATGAGGTACAAAAACAAATGTCAACTAACAAGGCATTATTTTTAGATCAGCCTGAAGACTTTGGTGTATATCGCAGTGGTGGAGGGATGAGGGAAGTTGCACAGGATTGATCTGTAGCACCAAAAAAATAATCCTGAACATTAGAATACCATAGAAAAATATAAGACCCTGCCCTTGAGACATTCAGGGACAAAACAAACACATGTATAGTTAATGAAGATCTCGAGGTAGTTCCCACATTCCAGAAAGTACACTTAACCACATTATGATATCCTCCGTGTGTTCTCCAGGGGCGTAATACCTGATTTCCTGTTTTCAAAAAGGATCTACTAGATAAAACTCCTCTTTTGCTTTACTTAGATATTACTAACTCACTTTAAGTCGAATAGAAAAGCAATATTATTCTTACGTGACACTTCAAAACTATTGCTTAAAAATGTGCAACCTGCATGGACTCCATTCGGATGAATGGCTTTATTGTATGTCATGGGAGTACTTTGTTGGTATTCCACTCCAAGGGAAACCAAAGAAAAAGGCTTTGTCTTTCCAGGCAGTTTGATGTGGACAAGTGGGTGAGTCTTAACATTGGATGCGTTCCAAAACACGCACTGCCTGCAGTGAGGCAGGTGAAACTTGGACTTTCCCCTCTTCCTGCCTTCAACTCATACTAAGACCTCAGACCCAAATGCCCCTGCCTCAGCTCATGCTTTCTGTGGCTCAAATGTCACTATGTTCTCTTGAGCAACACTGGGCTCCTATACTGAGGCTCTAGATTGGGTCCCCAGTGTAGGGAGGGAGGAGGAGAGAAGAAAGGAGGGAGAGAGGAGGAACAGGAGATAAATGCTGCGGTCTACAGACCCTAAAGGAACAGACGTCAAACCTAGGCAGATTTTCAAATGCCATGAACTGAACTAACTCTGTGTTCTAGAAAACACAACCGAAGACATTGACAGGGTGTGCAGATGCATGCACGCCAGATATCCAGTCAGTGCCTGAATGGTTACTTCTCAAGTCACCACATTAGCCCGGGTTATGTCCCTCTCAGTCCCCACTAAGAACACACATCCATATTTGTACATACAAAGACACGCTTTTCCCTATCTGGTCTCCCAGTTGCTACGTATTATCTTTATTTATATATATGAATGTTTACCAGTGTATATTGTATATGCAGCATACATGTGCCTGGCACCAGCAAAGACCAGAAGAGGGTGTGAGATCCCCTGGAACTGTAGCTACAGACAATCGTCAGCCTCCATGTAGGCTCTGGGAACTGAATCCATGTCCTCTGTAAGAGCAGGGTGTTCTCTCAACCACTGAGCCAAGTCTCCAGCCATTAAATCCCCCACTCTTTGTTGGATGACTGTTAAGTGGGTGACATGATCAAAGTTAATAAGATAATGGATTCTCATGGGTGTAAAGTCTTTGTTTATCTCTACCAACAAACCGTAACTCAAAAGAGAACCCGGAAAAAAAAATATGCCACTTCGTCAAGAGACAATTGGGTCAGGCCTCTTGACTAAATTACAGAAAACACGCAATTTCCTGAGGATATGCACGTGTGTGTGTGTGTGTGTAGAGAGAGAGAGAGGTTGAAAGAGGGGTCAATTCACATGCCTCTGTACATACCACAAACTTAGCTAGTTACATGTCCTATAAATTTATTAGATTGTATGTTTGCAGAAGAAATGTCATCGTTGCCAAGAGCTCATCTAGCACTTCAGTACAACACAGATGTGACCAGCACGTCTCCAGGTGCCTCGTGAAATTCAGAACAAGTGACTGATTTAGTGATAGACAAACAATAGCACCAGTCCCAGAAGACAGCACTGTCTGCTTCTCTGTTGGGAGCCCATGCCAGTTGAGTCCAAATAGCTCATCTTTACCTTTGTAACTATGCTGAAAGAATAAAACCTAAATTAAAAATTTTAAACAGTGATTCCATCTGTGTGATGCTACTACGCTCTACACAGAGACATCATTTTTACTGTGAAAGCAACAACTTCATGAACTGCTCTGAGATTAGGCCTTTGAGGGGCTTGGGGGGGTGCTTCCTTTTTACCTGTGCACCCACATCCACACCCCACTGTGCCTTTAGGCATCCTTCCCCATGTGGATCCCCTTTGTTCCTAGTTGCTGGAAGGTACTTCCTCCTTCCCTCCTCCCTGACCTTACCTAAAAACCCTAGGGTGCAGGGAAACGAAGCCCCTAGCTCCAGGAAGTTCTATTTCCAGATTCTATTCTTCTGGAAGAGGTCCAGGGTAGCCAAAGCCATGATTTTGAGAACATTAAAAAAATAAAAATAAATAAAAATAAAACTTCTTGCTAGCAGAGAACCCAGAGGAAATATCACCCTGCAGGTGAAGCTTACTAAGGGAACTTAGAGGAACGTGTTCATTGGGTTCTTATGCCTCTCCTTTCTGCTACATTATAGCCTAGATAGCCTCAGCATCTTACTGGTCAGAACACTAACTAAACTATTTCAAGAATTACTTTAAATGAGTTATTAAACTCTTCAAAATTATAAGGAAATTCTCCAAAAGTCATAGGCACTCACAGGAAGAGAAAGAGAGAGAGAAAGAGAGAGAGAGAGAGAGAGAGAGAGAGAGAGAGAGAGAGAGACAGAGAGAGACAGAGAGAGAGACAGAGAGAGAGACAGAGAGACAGAGAGAGAGGGAGAGAGAGACAGAGAGAGACAGAGAGAGAGAGAGAGACAGAGAGAAAGGGAGAGAGAGACAGAGAGAGACAGAGACAGAGAGACAGAGAGACAGACACAGACACAGACACAGACACAGACACAGAGAGACAGAGAGAATATGAAGTTTATGCTTTCTCCTGGAGACTTGTGCTGGTTGAAAAAGCCCAAAAGATGAGTTTCTAAGAGGTTTTAAGGAAGCAGGTAAAACCCTGCCTCGTGTGAGACTGGGAATAAAATTTGAAAGTCCTGAATGGGGCAGGACTCACAGAGTGACACCTTTAATCGAATAATAATTAACAATAATAAGAGAAAAACATGGCAGTGAGCTAAAGGGAAAGAAAGGAACGATCTTCTGAGCCTTATGTCTATGTCTGAGAGGGAGAATCCCTCTCAGATTCTTTAACTGGAAAATTAACATGCAAAACTGTCCTACACTACAAACACACATGAAGCCAGCTCAGAATGCCAAGATACCCACAGTTAACATCTCATTTGTCATTGGCTCACAATTTAAAATTGTAAAGCACTCAACAGAAATCTTCATTTCCAAAAGATAACACCAAGAATAATAATAATTAAAAAACCCAGTCCTTTCCAAAAGTCAAATAATAGATCAACCAATCAGCCTATAAATAACTAGATTTAAATAAAGGTGATTCGAAAACATTTTTAAAAATGAAATAGGATGTCATCCAGAAAGATAAGGCTCAGGTGACTAGGCCACAAAGAGGACTTCAGAAAAAGAAGACACCGCTTATATCTCCGTTTGATAAGTTAAACAGAATGATGGAAAGTCAATTAGTGTACACTGGATTTTGAATCTTAAGAAATGAACCAACCAAACAAACAGCGAGAACTAGAGATAAAGATCCACTAGGAAAAGCAAAATGTAGAATAAGCCCAGAATACTTTATATAGGATTCCAGACTGAGAGAGTGGGTAATGTACAAAAAGAAATAACAAGGGTTGTCTTTATAATTTCTATGAATTGACAAAAGGCAATTTCTCAGATTTTCAAGCTATGATAACACCACAAATACATCAAAACAAAGAAGCCGTAGGCAAATTTCAGAGTCACACGTGATTTCACCTTAGTAAATAATATTTTGCATAAGAAAAATATCGAAATGGATGTCATGTCCCTCACCCCTAATCCCTGAACTTGGGAGATAGAGGCAGGATTGGGAGTTTGAGGCTAGCTTAGGCCAGATCTTGAGACTAATACACAAAGAAAAAATAGAGAGATATCAAAACTATCAATGTTTGTCTTTGACAATGTGGACTTGCTGAGAGAGACACAAAAGTTACAAGCATTTTAAAAAAATACCCCTGTTGCTTGATTTGTGATGGCCACATATTTTACCTGTAAATATTTTTGAAATGTTATTTATAAAAAGTTCCTAATTTCAAACTACATTGCAAAATGAAGAATAATGTAACTACATATTTAATATGTAGTTTATATTTAAGTTGGTATTTAACATGTTTTAAAATTTTAATTCTTAAATCTTTTAATCTACTCTTTTTTAAAGAAACTAAACCACTACAAAGAAAATTAAATTACCAACTTTGACTGCATTTTGTAAGCCGCGTGCTTTCCAGACTTTCGAATCCTTGCCTATAAAGATGGCGTCATGGCATCCATTTTAGAAAGCTGTGCGAACAACCAAAGCAGCTACTGCAGGTAAAGCCGGCCGGGATAGTGCAGCGCTCAGGCAGAATCCTCCCCTACTTTCACACACTGTCCTCTGAAATTATGTTCACCAGTTATAGCCTTTTCCTCAAAGCCTTTCGACACCTCAACGGCCTCCTCTACCTCCTAGTGTTTCCTCTTCTCTGTTCCTTTGATTACTTCCTGTCACATCATTATATCAACCATTGCTAACTGATCAGATCCAAACTGGACCTCTTACTAAAACCGTTGGTTTCATTAAGTGTACCAACATGCTAAGGTATTGGGCTCATGATGCTAGCCTGCTGCTGACTCCCTTCCCCTACATCTCCAGCATCCCCCTCGTCCCCTCGTCCCCGAGTCCCCACATCCCCACACTCCCCTTTGTTACTTCATTCATACTGCTAATCCGGCACCTCATGCACCATCCCCACCACCACCTCCACCTCTGTTCTAAGAGCCTATTAATCGATCACCGAGGGCACAAACTCCCACCTCTGATCCACCCTGGAAAGTAATGCCAGGATTAGCGCTCAGTGCTCAAAGTCATTGTGTCCACCCTTTATTCCTGGAGTGAAAATCAACCCCTGCTTACCACTGTCCACATAACTCCTCACTTGGCCCAAGACATGTGTCCACATCCATGGTCTACAAAGTTTATTCAGCTCCAACCTGTCACCTCCATGAATTTCTCCTTGCCGAGTCTGACACTGTGGTAGGTGACATTAGAAGTTGAATCTTGGCTCAACCACCCACTCACTCTGTGACCTTGGGCTTCTCCTCCTTCTTCACAGAACCTGCTGCAAGGACCAAATGGAACCCAGAAGGCAAGACACCTGGAAGTGCTGACACCCGGAAGGTAGGCAGCAAATCCCAGGCCACTTGCTTTCTCTCTTCATCTTCCCAAGGACAGCATCCCTCATTTATCCTACAGCTTAGCCGTCAGCTGTCACGGCTCTGTTTGCTGTTTCTCTCATCTTCCAACTGCATTCTTCCTCCAGCATCCTTCACTGTTCCCTGTACCTGGACTTCAGAGGACAAGTCTAATCATCAGACCCTTCGACAAAGACCAGCAGACAACGGCAATTGTTCAGAAAACATCAAGAGTCTGACAATATTTGGGCATCTGCTGGGGATCGGGATCTTTTATGTAAATGTTAAACCACTAAGCGAGAGAAGCAAGACTCCCAGCATTTCTGAGGTTTGCACTGTATTGCTAGGCAATAAATAGTATCTAAAAAGCAAATGTCATAGCATGTTAGAAGGTGGCAGAAGGCAATAAAAGGCAAGGGAGATCGGCAGAGAAGGCAGTAGGTGTGATTTTAAATACAACTGTTGAGGAGAGCCAGCAGGGGAAAGCTGTGCAAATGAGTTGGCTGAGCTCTGGAGAGCCTGCGGGCAGTGTGAGCATGCGCACAGAGCTGAGAGGAGACCAGAAGCAATAAGAGGTGAGGACAGTGGAGAGTGGGAGGGCTAATCCCACAAGGCCTCATGGGTCATCCTGAAGCTCTGGGCTTCCTTTGGAGCCTGAGGAGCCATCTACAGTTTGGAGCTGTGGAATGACATGAGTTGACATAGGTATACGAACAGGTGTGTATATACTAACATACTGTGCAGCGGCAGACTGAGAGACAGACTGAGAGTCAAAGCAGGGGACTTGCTGGAGGCCACTACTGAGACTCAATCCATAGGTGAGAAGAGGCCAGGTCAAGAAAGTGGTGAGTAGTTGGATTTGGCAATATGTTATAGACAGCTAATAAGATGTCCTGACAAAATGGGAGAGAAATTAGAGGGGGAAGGGGAGACAGCTGTCTCTCCAAGCTTGAAGCCTAAGGAAAGCATGAAGCAGCCACTAGCAGACACGGGGTGGCATGGGTGGTACATGAGGAAACCAGGAGCTTGGGTACAGATGCTATCAGTCTGAGAGACACGCACACATAAAAAGCCACCCCAGAGGCATGAGACATACATTCAGCACCTTACCCATGAGCCTCTCCTGTGGCTAAGTCTTTTTGACTGAACCCTAGTAGAAAGATGAACAAAGCTCACGGAGAAACAGAATGTGCGCCTGCCCTACATTTCAAAGTCGAGAAGGGGAACAGGAAAGGCATCCACAGCCAAAGGAGATGGCAGCAGCCAAACCAGGGCTTTCAGAAACAAAAACACAGCCACACTCTGACCACAGCAGACAAGATGTGCAGAAGCAACACAAGGAAGGGAAAGTACCTGGCCATTTCACAAGAAATCTCCCCCAGCCGCCTGCTCTTCTCCAGTTCTCCGGTTAGAACTTGGCCCATGGGGCTATTTTCCTTGGAGATCACGGTCATTTTACAAAGAAAAATGAATTTGAATTTTCTAGCGGTCAAGAAGGAGATGCTAACAACAAACAGAGCAGCTCAACTCAACCACAGCTCCCGGAGACCTTTGCCTCCTGACTGTCTCTCAGGGTATGAGTACTACCTTGGGAGCGATGCTTTTCCCTGCCTACACACAGGCTTCCTAGAGAGTTAATGGGTGCCTGCATATTAAACACCATGAGCTACTCAAATAAAGGGATGCTGAAACTGGATCTGTAAGGTGCTGAGGTTCAGAAACACCAGTTCTATGGTTTGTGAGGTACGCCTGAGGAGGCATAACAAGACAGCATGAGAGACTCTTATGATGTACAGTCAGGAAATGATCTCTTAAGATAAAAATGCAGAGTCAATCAAGTAAAAAACCATTAAAAGTCCCTAAAGATGCATTTAAAAGCTGTCACTCTAGGAAGACTCCTCCCACGGGTTAAATGTGCTGACCTGTGAACTATAATTAGGCCAAACCCCTAGTTGTACAATCTAGAAGCATGACAAAACCCCGAGAGAAAATACAGACCTTTGTCCAGAAGCTGTAGAATCGGGCACATTGTAAGGGCCATCCGTGAAAAGAGCCTTGTTGAAGGCGTTTTCATTCCTATTTTCCACGTGCTGTCCAACGCCATTCAACGGTGACAATTAGCATTGGACTGAATAGACCACTGTACAGATGCTGTTCATATTTCACAGAGACGGGTTTCCCAGCCCAATGGGACTGGACATCAGTATTCAAGCAACCTTGCATTTCAATTAATTCCTGCATCAGAGCAAGCCAAGGACCAGAAGAACACACACACAGCCTAGAGAAGAAAATCCCCCTCTAACAAAGCAAGGGTGTGCTGGGATTACTGTGGGCCCAGGGATTTTACAGGCCTCTGCTTCTTATCTCAGGAAACGAAAGCAAAGGATGGCCACAAAATGATCAGACGAATAGTGGGTAGAAGCCAGCCAGCAGCTGGAAAGGACACCGTGGTTGGCCTGAGTCTGGATAGATGTTAATGAATTCATTTCAACAGCATTTTGCCAGTGGCCCCACTGTGGATACTTGAGACAAGAGTCCATACGTTCTCCAAGGTCAGGGAGTCTGAATCTCTCAGTCTACTAACGATGCATGAGAACCTCTGCATTTCCATCTCTATGTTTCCTGTCCACTGCCACTAACTGGTCTCCCCACGATTAGCCCCAGTTCACTCCATAGCCCCATGACTAAGAGTCATATCCTGAAAATACTGAAATACTGTCCTTGGCTACCATCTAGCTTGGTCCCCTTCCATATATCCTTCAGTGGCTCCCAGCATCTACAGAGCAAAGGCCTCCTTGCTTTACTGTATATGAGAGAGAGAGAGAGAGAGAGAGAGAGAGAGAGAGAGAGAGAGAGAGAGAGAGAGAGAGAGAGAGAGAGAGAGCGCCCCTTCAGGGTCCCAGCCATGCCTTTCTTCTCCAGAGCAGACATGTGTGGGGTGCTGGTTTACCTGGCCTCTTTCCCTTCACTTTGTTAGCAACTGAATCTTCCCTCTGGGAAATCCTCCATTGTGTATAGCTTTGACAGGATGTAGAATTCCACGAGCATTACAGAAGCCACAGGATTTTCTCTGCCCTATGCCTGCCTGAGTAAAGCCAGGAACTATTACATGGCAAGTACGCATAAGCAGGGTCTTCTCAAACAGTTAATTTAATTATCAAAGTTCCTGTAGATTGTTTGCAGTGAGAAACTGTGGCTAAGTCGCTCTGCAGCTTCTAACTTCAATAACAAACCAGACATCCACCTATGGTGACCAATTCAGTATCCCCCAAACACCGCATATATACGGCCACCCCTGTGACATCTTCCTGGAACCCTGACAAGACAAGCCTGAGTCAGAAATGCCAATCCTCATTCACAGGCAGGGTATGAGCAGTAGGGGAGTGCAGAGAGACTGGACGGGATCCTGAGTCTCGGCAGATTGATGTAAGTTAGCCATGCGAAAGGAAAAGGCAGCGGTGGGTCAAAAGAGCTACATAGCCCATCACACATTCTCAGGACAGGAGCATGGACTGTGAATGGGATTTAAGATCCCGCCCACGAGGCTGTATACAAAATATAAGAGGAAGGGCTGAGAGACTAGAGTTGTAAGCAAGGCCCACTCAAAGGGCACCTCTGACACTGTGAACATCCTGAAACAAAAAAGGTTCTGACGAAATTTAACATTAGATCTCCAAAATCATGAGAGGCCTCAATTTTACTTTCCATAACTAACTTTTCAAAATTCCTAGTATCCAGCCTTAACACAGTCTTAATATTTCGCTCACCTCCATTAACTATGAAGGCAAGGCACGTGCTTCGGCAAACCCATTCCAGAAGATCTTGATTTGTGACATGGCACCCTCAAGATCTATCCCATCATATTCCTGAGTGATGAACAGCTGCAGTTCATCAACATCCAAGGTTCTCAACCTTCCTAATGCTGCAAGCCTTTAATAATACCTCATGTTGTGGTATCCCGCAACCATGAAATTATTTTTTGTTGCTACTTTATAACTAATTTTGCTACTGCTATGAAAGGTAACTTGAGTATCTTGTGTATTCTGATGGTCTTAGGTGACTCCTGTGAAATAGTCATTCAACCCTCCCCCACACCACCCCCGCACCACCCCCCACTTCCCGGAAAGGAGTCTGACCCACAGGTTGAGAACAGCTGAGGAACTCTTCCCCCTGAGATGAAGGCTCCTAGGTTCTGCCTTTGAACAAGTTACTCTCGTTAAGCCTTCATTTCCTTCTCTGTAAAATGGAGCTATTGATGGCAATAGCTACAAACCTGGGCCGGAAGTGAATCACAACTGTGGGAAGCCTCTGGGGTGTGCCACCTTGAGGAATTGCTCTATCCTCCAAGAATCGGTTACTCTAAAGTGGAAGGTAAGTCTCTTAGGCACCACTCCAAAACTGTTGCTGGCCCCAAGAAACCACTCGATCGCTTGTGAACTCAGTTTCCCACCCGCCTGTAACACAGAGATGCCAACCATTCCTAGACACGGGAGATACAGTGGGGCCAATGTAAACTTTACTGGATTCTAGATGCACACAAATACCATTAACAAGCTCTTATGTAATTATGAATGACCTTCTCAGAGACAGACTTCCGACACCACCTTTGAATTTCCAGTTCAACCACTCTCCTCACGTCCCTCATAAACCCACAAAGACTCTTTATTGCTTACCATGCCTCTAAAATCCGTTTGTCTTCCAGCCTTCTTACTGTGGCCCCACTCTGCCAGGCTCTGTAGTGCTGTTCCCTCCTGTGCCCAAAGCTTTCCAGTTTCAGCACTGGTCTCGCTCACTCTGCCTCATTTCCCACTCCATTCTATTCCCACGTTTCCTCTCCCTCCCCTTCCCTGTCCTCTCCTCCCCTCTTCCCTCTCCCTCTCCCCCCTTAACCCCCTACTCCACAAGCAGATCCTAAAACCCAGTCCACTTCCTCTCTTTCAGGGAGCCCTGCGATGACCCCAAGTGTAAGCATTCTCTCTGAATGGAGGACTCCAGAATTCCCAGCCAAGCTTCCAGGTGAGATTTCTGACTTGGCTAACATGTCTTCCTTCCTGTTACTGTTATCTCAAGTAGGTAATAAGTTGCTAGAAGGAGAAGATGGTATCGCCATTTATATCTTTGCCCCCTGCCAGTTGAGAATAGTTCAGACAACACAGAGGAGCACTGGGGACCTCAGACTTCTTTGCAGCCTCATAACCTGTATCCTCAGCTCACCTCCAAAACCTTCCATAAGCACACGTTCCGTTCAGCCAAAGGGAACCCTGGTGAAGACAAGTTCTCAAGTCTTCAGGCCATCGAGGCAAAAGAGCGGGACAGCGCCTGCGGGAGGCTGCACTCCACATGGTGACAGCATTAAATTCAGTCTTGGGTTTCAATGTCCAGCCACAGTTAAAGAATGAAGTTGCCTTTTCCCTAGTAGGAACTGAGCCACCAATTCAGATGAAGATGCACTTCACAGATTATAAACCAAGAAAAAGCATTAGGAAAACAGCTAGAGGTCCCTCAGTGAGTACAGTAACAGATAACGCTATGCGGTTATTCCACCACTGGAAAAAAAAAAAAAAAAGCAATGGATCTGAAAGATGTTTAATGGTATAAAGCCAACTGACTACAGGTTTGCTCTGCATCAGGTTATATGTTAACATTGTATAAAGCAACAGCAGTAAGGGTAGCTTGGGGGAAAACTTTAAACACCCTCCATAAGGTCTCCCAGCTTCCCCTAGAATGCAATCCAAACAGAGGTATGCCCTACACAGCCACACAGTGACACAGAAGCTCCCTTCAGATGCAGCCGCCTCCTAGCCATCCCAGCTCTCCGTGAGACCTGGAGTCACCTCTAAAAGTGTGGTGACCGTTTACTCTCCACAGTCATCCAGAGCATGTTGCCATTCCCTTTTTAATGATAGAACTGTGAGTCCTATGTCACCAAATGAAACTTGATCCAGCTCAGAATTTTACCCAGCCTACTTCACTTCAGGGCTATACCACCAAGGGCAGTATTCATCTCTTAGTCCCAATCAAGCTGTTAAACCAGACTATTAAAGGCTCCGTCTATGTCAACAGGTCAGTTATGAAATCTGACCCAATTCACTCCTCTAAACATCTCAGAACGGATGCCAGCTCTGTCCTTCAAAGCTACTTCGTCTCTTTCTAAACCGTTGAATGTCTGCCACTGGTTCTGCCAACCCTCGTTCTCATAACACCTTTCCACAGACAAGCTTCCCATGGGGTCTACACGAGAAGTCTACACGCACGGGCCTGCCAGAGCATCAGAACACAGCTTTCCCGATGCTTCTCCAAGTGAACTGTCTGCAGTTCTAAAGCAAGCTGGCACTCCCCAAGAAAGATGCCTACAAGACCCATTTAACTCATGACCTCAATTAGGGATTGCTCACACCCACTATGGTTAGCCATGCTGTCCAGGAGAATGAGGGGTTCTTGTTTGTATAAAGCAACCTGATGGAACACATCCTTCTCTCCACTCAGAGAGCCATGGACCAGGACACTCAACTCAGGGTGAGAAATGGGGCCTGTGCAGAGGCCACAGCAGAGGAAGAATGTCCCCAAATGCACAGGCTGTCCCCACTTTCCCCACACCACAGAGGGCCCAGGCATGTCTCATCCCTGCCACGACTGTGTCAGCATCTCTTTTGTGATCCCTTGAGCAGCAAAGAAACAGCTTTGTATCAACTTCTTAATGTCCCAGCTACTATTGATCAGACAAACGCATACTCCCTCCTGATAGTTCCCAGGTACTTTATCTGTTAGTAACAAGCAGAAACATTTCATAGAAACAACAAGAAAGGGTTCCTTATAAAGCCAAAAGGTCAAGGGGAAAGAAACAGTGTAACTAAATAAAATTACCTTAGAACCAGAGACGGTTGGTTGGAGCACAGCTGACTTCACCTTACTCATTAGGACTATGTCTTCAGGCGAATAACTTGTTATTTCTGAGCTTTCAATTCCCAGTATTCATGTGTCTCCGGGTTAATAAAGTAAGAACGTTGAACTATATTATGGCTATAGCTTCCTAATTATAAAGAGAACTGCAGTGAACACTCTCCTGTCACTTTGAATATGAGCCCGAGAGTTCTAGCTTCTTGCTATACCCTGCAAAGTAGGGTGTCATCCCAGAGGGACTGTGAGTTTGAGGCCACTTTGGGCTATACAGTGAGAGACTGACTGTAAAATCCAAATAACAAGGGGAGGGAGGGAGAAAGGAATTCATCTTTATTCCCATCCACAGCCTCTCAACTCGTTCCTCTCCATTCCTTTCCCAACCCTGCCACTACTGTGTACATAATATCACATAGGCAATATTCCCAAGCAGGACCACATAAACGCTAAAAGCTGAGAATTCAGCTCCATACATGAATGCTAACTCAGTCTGACAACTCATTAGCTTGTGACTAGGCAATCCACTTAGTGTAAGCCTGTCTCGTCACATGTAATGCGAGTACCAAAATCATGCCTACCGAATAAGGTAGTTGAATGAGCAGGTGAGCAGTGTGCACAGAGCCCTTAGCAAGAGGCTGGCACATGTGTGCTCACTGCATTAGTGTGATAATGGTACTGGCGAGTATTACTCTCGTAATATTATCCGCCTGAGGTTGCCATGCCCCGATTTGAGGAGACACATCCCAAAAGCCTCTAGTGGGAAGGAAGAAAGGTGCTTCTGTTTGCAGGAGGGGCTGAAGTGGGTGAGAAGGGAAGGAACCCATTGCTGGAATCGTGAGCCAGTGCTGCCATCCTGAACAACCAACCCTTTTCTGGCCCCTCACTCACTTCTGCCTATTCTGTAGAGGAAACTACTGTGACATCTCGGGAACCAGCACATTACTTCAGCTACCTGACTGTGGGAGATGCAAGTCAGTTGTGAGGGAGAGCAGATGAGCCTGTGACTTCTGTAACTGAATGTGTTTGGGAAACAGCCTTCCACGTAATAGAGTGAAAAGCTGTGTTCATGCTGGGTCTCATTCCAGAAATCACAGATAACTTTTGCTCACCTATAGACTGCTCCTAATACTTTTTCAGATATAAAAGACCGCCCAGTCTATGACACGGAAGATTTGTACTATTTCCTGGAAAGAATATTTTCCCCAAAACACCACACAAGGGCCCTCAACACGAGGGCCCACTCAAACAGCCCTGCCTTGCTCTATCACAGTCCACAGGCAACTGCCATGAACGAAAGAGTCACACTTCCAGGGAAACATAGATGCTCTAGATACTCATTATACTTTTCAAAACATTATTTGTAGAAACAGGGAAGCTTCCATGACATCAGAATATTGCTGTCACACGAAAGCACCCCTGAACATGTGTAAGCGGCAAGTTTAACAAGTAGAACACACACAGACAGACACACCTAAAAACATATGGAGAAGAGGCCTGTAGCATTCGTCTGAGAATAGTGGAAACAGTTGAACTGTTTTTTTGTTTATCTAGAATCTCCATGCAATTACTTCATTCATTCAATTATCACGTAATTAAAACATGAAAAATATTAAGCAAGAGTGTCTTGGTCCTTTTGGCCTTGAGATGTTCAACTCAAGGAGAATAACAGACCATAGCAGATAAGTGTATGTGCAAGGCGTCTCATGCAACACCAAGCTTTTGATTAAATTGGGACAGGTGGGAGCAGGGACTGTCCAAAGGAGAGATGACAGTGACTCCAGCTTTACCCCTGATATTAATTTCAACCTTCATTTTAGTGGCAGGATCCTTCCATTTTAGCTGGATTGTAACCAACCAAATAAGCTTCAGTGTTCCAGAATAGTAGTCACAGCCATAAAGACTACTGAGCACTTGGAATATGGCCAATCTTTTTGTCTATTTTGCTATTTTTTTAAGATTTATTTATTTATGTGAGTACACCGTCACTCTCTTCAGACACACCAGAAGAGGGCATCAGATCCCATTACAGATGCTTGTGAGCCACCATGTGATTGCTTGGGAATTGAACTCAGGACCTCTGGAAGAGAAGTCAGTGCTCTTACCCACTGAGCCATCCCTCCAGCCCAAATCTTACATGTTAACGTAACACTAGTTTATCTACATTGTCCCAAAGACAATGACTATTTCCCTTTTCAGCTTTTGGTTCTTAATGTCATTACTGGAAAACTTTAGACAGTAGGGGGCTTGTTAATTCTTTTCTGAGATGAGGTCCCACTGTGTGTCACAGCTGGTCTCAAACTCTTCAAGTCGGCCTCCTGCCTCAGCCTCCTGAAGAGCTGAGATGACAAGGCATACGCCAGCACACCTGCAGATTTGAAATTACATACATGACTCACATTATATTTGTTTAGACAGCGCTGAGCTGGAGACTACATCATACAGCCTCCCCTGATGTTATCTGTGACAATGATGAGGTCATAGCTGGCGGGATGTGAACAGACGTATGTCCGCCGTCTGACTCAGGCTACGCCCTCCTAACATCTTTCCCTGTTCTTGCTGTGTGGATACAGATGTCCAGCTGAACCAGCTGAAACCAAGCCAGTGAGCCACAGTGGTGACCCAGGCATGGTGGAGTGATCTGTTGCTTGGATAATCTCAAGAGGGATCCACCCTGTTCTCCAGAAATCTGTAAGATCAGACGCTAAGTCAAAGAAGATGTTATCTAAGTCTCTCTAAGGAAACCGAAGCTGTATTCCAGTTAACACAAAGCAGGCATGTGGGGAAAGTTCCCAAAGGAGCCAATCCATTTAAGGATACCTTAAAGAGCAGGAACTAGCCAGGGCAAGAGCCTGGTGTGCTCTGTTAAGGACCGGGGCAACAAGAAGGGTTATCTGAGGCATAGGAGACGGCAGAAAAGGAAGAAGGGCCAGGATCAGCTCAGGTGCTTCAGTGAGACCTCAAACAGAGATGAGAATACTGAAGAAGCACTGAATACTGAAGAACCACTGCGGAGGTGGGTCCCATGCTGGGAAGCATAGGATTGTGGGTGGGCAGAGGATCTTGTTCTGTCCCACAGGTAGAGAGCTACTGAGTGCCTCCCCAAGGAGAGACAATCCGTTCTGGTTTGCATGGATCTGTCTGGCATCAGGGCAGAGCCTGACCTGTGACTACAGTAATATGAACAGAAGGCAGCAGAAATGAGAGCTCTCCAGCTAGATGTGATGGTGCATACCTGTGACCCTCAGGAGGTGGAGGCAGAAGGATTAGAAATTTAAGGTCATCCGTGGCTACACAAAAATTATAAGGCTAGCCTGAGCTTGAGACTCTGTCTAAAAAAAAAAAAAAAAAAAAAACTATTAAAATCATCAAAAACCAAGCTGGAGAGAGATGGCTCAGTGTCTAAGAGTACTGGCTGATCTTCCAGAGGTCCTGAGTTCAATTCCCAGCAACCACATGGGTGGCTCCCAACCATCTGTAATGGAATCTGATGCCCTCTTTATGGTGTGTCTTAAGACAGCTACATTGTGCCCATATAAATAAAATAAATAAATCTTTTAAAAAAAATCTTCAAAAAGCAATGTCATCCTGGGGAAGAAAGAAGGAGAAAAGCCAGGGAGATAGTTCAGCAAGTAAAGACATTTGTCACACAAGCATGATGACCTGAGTTCAATTTCCCCTCCCTACTACAGAAACACATGTAAAAATCCAACTGAAGTGACAAGAATCTATAATCCCAGCTGTCCTATGACAAGATGTGAGGCAGACACAGAAAAATAAACCCGAAGCTCACTCGGCCAGCCAACCTGAAGTACACACTCACACTTGCACGCACACACAGGCACACACACTCTCCTCTGAGGGGTTGGGTGCCATAAGAACAAGGAGCAGACTGGAGCTCCCAGCTTAGTGAAGGATGCCCATGGCTAAGGCCAGAGAGGGAGCCATTAAAGTAGTCACAAAGAGTGGACAGGTTTCATTTCAGCAGAGTGTGGAACAGTGTTTGTGTTGCATTACGTCATGACCAGCTTCCCCAATCCACAGCCTCCCCCCACCCCCAATGCTTGAAAACAGCACCAGAACGGAGTAAAAGGCACAGACTTCAAGTAAGCCCTCAGGGAGAAACCCAATGATAGCTGGTGTTAACACCTAAACCAGTAATTGTATTTACCGGAGGGAAGGGGCAGAGGTGGAAAGGCAGGAAGGATGGATCTACATCCCAGGAGCTTAAAACTCTGCAGACCCTCCCTGACTCAGGGATGAGGGGGCAGAGAAACCAGAGCACATGGGATGGTGGCGGGTCCACAGCGACAAGACTTCAAACTTCTGCTCAAAGTTTCTCTTTCTTAACCCCAGCAGTATTTCTTTTCCCTCTCCTTCCTTCTCCCTCTTGCTCAGACCCATTCACTCCGGCCCAGCCCCAGCATTATCCTCTTGCTCGGCTCCGTTCACTCCGACCTGGCTCCAGCGTTATTTCTTTAGTGGTAATGGACCCCCAAATTGCTTAATACACCCCACTTGTTCTATGTCTTTACGATGTTTTCAGAGGAACAACCACGCATGTCAAAATACAATTCCATTTAAGTTTGGTTTCGAAATTATAATTGATCAAGATAAGGTTAAAGTTCATAGCAGGTTTGTGGGTTTTGCTTGCTTGTTCTTATTTTTGTTTTTGCCAGGCAAATTACTGAAAAATGCTAACGTAACAAAAATTATAAATTCAATTCTTCTGTTTTCTCTTTGAGAAGTTCACTAAGTCCTTTTTCTTCTTATTTTTCTACTATAATTGTGTGTCTATGACACACATGTGTGGTCTTGCGTGTGAAGGTTAAAGGATAGCCCTGTGGGTCAGGTCTTTTCTTTACTAAGGCTTCAGGGATCCAACTCAGGCTGTCAGGCTTCATGGGCAAGAGCTGTTACCTGCTGAGCCATCTCACAGGCCCGGGCACTTCACCGACTTCTAATGAAACAACATGAGAAGAAATCTCATCCCTTCTCAATCTAAAAAAAAAAAAAACAAAACCTACTAATATTTAGAAACCTTAATGATCGATTATACCAATGTCTTTTAAAAGCATGAGCCAGAAGAAATTATGTAGAGTCACTGGGTTCCAGCCTTCATGGCTGATGACAAAATTTGACTCACCTTCTACTTCCCAGAAAACCAAGGATTAAGTGAGATCGCTGGTCAGGGCTCTCTGTTAACCGTAAATGGGTAAACTCGCTTTACTTTCTTACACAGAAGGAGCTCGAAACATTGCTTTCTTATATAAAGAAGCAAGCTAACGGACAGAGGGAAAGCAACGTTAACAACTGTCATTTTTCTTTTTTCTTTTTTTTAGACAGGGTCTCACTCTGTAGCTCTGGCTAGCCTGGAACTCTCTGTGTGTACCAGGCTGGCCCCCAACTCACAGAGATTCAAGTGCATCTGGCTCCCAGACACTGGGATCAGCAGTGTACCTTTTTCACTTAAAGCTTCCTATGCAAAAATGAACCTATTCCATTAGGGTATAATGCAAATTGACAGGCCTCACCTGCCAGAGATTCTAATTCAGGTGGTGTCAACACCCAGAGTTTATATATTTAAGGCCTCCTCAGGCACCTCGAAGACCAGCTGGTTTGGGGTCCACTTCTCCAAATCAGAAAACACTATCCCAGATCACAGAGCCTAGTACACAGGGTATCACAGACAGCTGCACTCTGTGCTGTCGATTCAGGCACACAGCATGGGTGGAAGGAGTCCAGTTTGCACACGTGTGTGAGTTAGGTGTGGGAGCGTGGCATGTTGCAGGCATGAAACAAGGCAACGAAGACATCAGTGATGGGACACCACACAGTAAGTGTCACCGTGGAAGCTGATTCACATACTGACTCCAGCAACGGGACAGATGGTGGGTGACTGGCTCAGGCTCCAGGCATCCTGGGAAACAAGAGCTGTGGGAAGAAGGAGTGTAGGCAAGACAGAAAGGTGCAAAGGAGAATGGCATGCAGATGAAGGGAGGCTGGCTGTCCTGAGTGGCTCTGAGATCCACTTGCCAGGATACAGGCCAGGGAGGAATGGGGAAGCACACAGCATCGAGGGCCAGGCAGGCCTGGCAAGCAGCAGGAGCCAGGGAAGCAATCTAGACAGAGAGCTGGCATGCTCAGCCATTTACTGTAGAGTCGTCGCTCTGAAGGCACCAGAGGAACCCACAGAGTGCCAGAGAGAGGCAGAAGGGGAACCTGGGAATAGGAGCAGGTAGGAAGCCATTGCAGAAACTCAGAGAAAGGAAAACATGTGGAACACAGCTGATGCCACAGGAAGAAACAGGCAAAATAATAATAAACAAAACATTTACGTTTTTAAAGTTCAGTGCGAACAGTGGAATTCAGAATCAGGAGGCTCCTGAGAGTTTAAAATGCTCATTAGGAAGCTCACACCACACCTCCTACTGGTTTAGTGCTTTGCATTTGAAATACAAAAATCCCCATGTGGCCACACAGACTGGCACATTTAAACTAATTCAAGTTACGCCTGTTGTCCTTACTGTCATAACCTATTTCACATCAACTGCTGGAACACACAGTTAACCTGTGTTCCTGATATCACACAAGTGCACCCACGGTAAGCCTGTGTCATACCAAGCCCCCCTGAATTCACTCTGAGAACAAGCAGGAGTAACATGTGCAGGGCTCAAGTGTGTAACTGGGAGTGGTCACACCTAAATTCCATGTCCATCCTAATGTCAGACTAAGGGACCCACAGTAAAACAGGCTGATTGGAGGTTTCCATCCATGGAGATCATTAACAGGCAAGTGAGTGCCTGCAATGGCTGAGGTCACGAGAAGATTGCTTTTGAGAGACGTAATTCTAGAAGCCAGCGTTGGCATTGCTGGGTCTTGACTAAGGAGACTAATACTCATTTTGAAAGTGTTTAAATTCTCTACCAAAAAAAACCAAAAAAACAAAAACAAACAAACAAACAAAAAACACACCACACTATTGTCTGTACCCTAGAGGTCAGGGGAAGAGAACATGCGATTGTCCTTGGGAATGACTTGGGAAACTGAAGGACAGAACCCAGGGGACAGAATCAAGGTCAGTAATGATCGTGTAGAGAGTGGAACAGAGGTGAACAGGATAAACCCGTGGGAGACGCTGAATGGAAATCCTGCCCAAGTTTGAAGTGCACATACAATGCAAAGACTCCGGGAAGGCATGAGAGCTCTGGGAACACAGGTTCTGGGCAGTCAGAGTTTGGGATCCATCTGCAGGATGGTACCTAATCAGAAGCTTCTCTCTCTAAAACTTCACCTTGAGCTTGGAGAAGTCATAACTGACCCAACTGGATAGCAATTTGCCTGCGGGTAAAGAATGGGTTTTTTAAAAACTTGTATATTTTTCCTAGGAGGATTTAAGAAATGTACATAAGTCACATTGTCAAAGACAGCTGTCCCCCTTCAGAGGATGGCAAGTTCAAGGATGGAGGGAGATCGTTCCCTGTGAAGACAAATCTGAAAATGTAGCCTCAGCGGAAACGTCCAGGACCTTTAGACTACAGAGATCCTTCAGGTCTCTTGAACATGAGGACAACTGGCCCCCTCCCAGCCTTCCACAGAACCTCCAAAGAAAAGGGAAGAAAGGCTCCAGGCTCCCACAGATGGGTCCGTAAGCTTGCTGCTGTTTCCTAATCTCTCAGCTCCGGAGGTCCCTCATCCGAAGCAAGGATACGCAGTGAGGTCATCGTAGGAGTTAAAGCTAAGACACCTATATGAATGAGAGCCAAGATTACAGGAGTAAAAGCCGTGCCATTTAATTGCTTGATACTGAATGTAGAAGTGCTAGACTAATGTCTAGAGTCTAACCACAGAAAACAACCAATAATGGCTAGTACTATTGTCATTAATATCAAACTCAAGACCTCCTGTCTCTAAGACAGGCCCCCAGTTGTTCCTGAATGGACGGTTAAACCATGCTGTGGACATGCTTTTTTGCTCTGCTTTATTGGGTTCTTATACCCACTACCCTTCCAAGCCTTATTCCACCCTAATCCCTTCCAATCCCCCAACACTAGGTAGGAGAGAAAGGAGCTTAGAAGGGAAAGGGATGTGGACCTCTTTAGTCTACTTCCTGCTGATAAAAGGTGTCACATTCCCTGGAGCAAGACCAATCTTCGTCATCCAAATATCTCCAATCAGCAATCCAGCTACCCAGCAATCCAATCCAGCAATAGCAAATTCGGCAGCAGGACCCGCAGCAGGAGGAGAGCAGCAGCCATCACAGGCCCTCTCTGGGCTCTGCCATTTACACCCAAATGAAAACTATCTGCAGCTAGCAAAAATCACACCCCTTCCAGAGCACAAGACAATCATAGTTAGCCACTGTGAACAATCTGAAGTGCCCCATATCCCACCCCTGGGATTAAAACAGAAACATATTCATGCAATGTAACTGAGTTTTTAAGAAAACCAAAAGTCTCACCACACCACTTGAACTTTGTTTTTATAGCCATTTAAATGGCTATGTAGATGCTCATAGCCCATCCAGCAGCAGGACACCACGTATCCCCATAAAATACAGAAGGAAAGTGGGGTTTTGAGTTTTTTGTTTCTTTGTTTTTTAATGTGTTAAAGAAGAAGTGTCTTGTCAGGGAGAAGGCAAGAATCTAAGGCTCCAGAAAAATCAAAGTACACTTGACTTGTTAGAATGCTTGTTAGAATTTCTAACGTAAGTAGAAAAAAGTTAAAAGTATCATTGCTACAACTGAAGCGATCTAAACTCAACAGAAATGAGCAAAACCAGGATTTTCTTCGCCCTCCCTTCTTATAGGTCCACTAGCCCAATAAAAAGGCATCATTTAGTCATCAAGTTTGAATTAAAAGAGACCCAATACTTGGAAGCAGTGAACCAATCTCTCTCTCTCTCTCTCTCTCTCTCTCTCTCTCTCTCTCTCTCTCTCTCTCCTCTCTCTGTCTCTGTCTCTCTCTCTCTCTGTGTGTGTGTATGTGGTGTGTGTGTGTCTGTCTGTCTGTCTGTCTGCCTGCCTGCCTGTCTCTGTGTGTCTGTGTGTCTGTCTGTCTGTCTGTCTGCCTGTGTGTGTGTGTATGTGTCTGTCTGTCTGTCTGTCTGCCTGCCTGTCTCTGTGTGTGTGTGTGTGTGTGTGTCTGTGTACATGTATGCATACACTTGCTTCTGGGTGTGAGTGCAGACATACTTATCCCATGATGTACACACAGAAGTCAGGGGATAACCATGGGTGTCGGTCCCTGCCTTCTCCCTTGTTTGAGACTGTCTCTGGCTCACTGCTGCACACACCAGGTTAGCTGGCCTGCAAGCTTTCAGGAATTCTCCTGTCCGTTCCTCCTCATCTCATGACAGGAGCACTGGGATTCCAGATGCACACTACCCTGCCTGTCCTTCATGGGTTCTAGGGATCTGAACTCATATTTATGTGGCAAACACGTTACCAACTAAGCTACCTCCCCAGACACCATCAAACTACTTTTCAAGGGACAAGGACATGAATTCTGGCCAACTGTTGAACTGTGTCCATCCCCACCCCTCCCTAAACATGACAGAAGTGCTCACGTCACTTGTCTTTGACAGTAAGTCGTTTTCCCTAGAAAAATGCGTCAGGAATTAATTGGCTTTGTACCGAATAGAACACATCTTTGTGACCTTCGATATAGAACCAGGCAGCCCTAGAATACAGCCACTCATTAGTGCCAGTCCTTACACAACAGGCCTCTTTCAAACTCTCCCCCACTAATTTGAATTGGCTCTGCAGTTTTCTCGAAAGTCACTGAATACAGAAGTGTTAGATTAACAAAGCAAATCGGGATCTGGCACGAAACCAACAGACCCCAGTCTCTGTTCTCTTGAATCCATATGTGCAGCAATAGGAAATCTATGCCTTAAATAACTCACTGCAGAGCGAGCTATAGCTTTTCATTGTATGTGGATATGCCATTTTAAACTTTGCAGAATGTTTCCATTTATATCCTGGCTTGATCAGCAAAATTATCATTTTAGCTTAGGAGCTGCCAGTATCCCTTTCATAGGTCAGGGAACAAAGAACACAAAACACTTATCTAAAATTTCACTAAGCCGGTCGTGGTGGTAGCACAAGCCTGTAATCCCAGAACTTGAGAGGCAGAGGCAAAGAATCAAGAGTTTTAAGTCTGGCCTCAACTACACAATGAGCTCTTGGCTATGCTAGGCTATGTGAGACCCTATTCCTGCCCCTCCCCCAAAAAGAAAAACTAAAGTTACACTCGGTTTGCACCCCTAATCGCCCACTTAATTTTGAGATTCCAAGTGAAACCAACTGCATTTTAAGCAAATGCAACATATTAATCAATAAATATTTGCCATGTTGACTTCAAGAGACATAAATCCTCAGCTGGTTGACATACACAGAGTAAATTCTGAGCAGCTTCATTATCCAGAGAATAGTTTCATCTTTTTTTCCTTCAAATTTTTATATGGATGCTATTCAGGGATGCTCTGGAGAGTTCTACTTAAACAGAACATGTACTGTGTGTGACAGTGCACACCTATAGCATTCAGGAACCTCAGGCAGGAGGATTCCAAATTTCAGCCCAGTCAAGGCTGTGTAACAGACAAACAGAATAATAATCATTAGACAGCCATTGGTTTGAGAATAGAAGTATCCAGGCCTCAGCCGGGTCATGGAGGTAACACACCTTTTATACCAGTCCCCCAGGAGGGAGAGCCAAGCAGATCTCTGTGAGTCTGAGCTCAATCTCTTACTTCAATGGCATTCTGATGCCAAATATATTAAATACACTAAACAGGGCTAGCTCTCTCAGGGACCTCGCACATAGTACACGCAATCACTTGTATACATTACTGGTACACATTGCACAGAGAGCCACAGACAGTAACAGATGAAGAAACTGGGCACTGAGGGATCACAGCCAGGTAGATGGTCTTGTGGCTAGGTATGTGTCCGATCTCTGCATGTGGAGTGCAGAGAAGCATCCGAGGAGGAGAATGCCCAAAGAGAAGAGACCACACCCATCCCCTTCTTGTTTCTGAATCACACTGTAATAATTCTAGGGCCTCCAACTTGCCCTTATCAAGAAGGCGAGCTGTTTTCTATGTGTGCCTCTCAGCATAGCCAAGTTCCAGTTTACTGATCTTCACTGCAAAAGCAATACACGGTGGAAAGGAGCCCTCACTATAATGTTGACATGTGTCAAAGCTGATGACTTGGCAGTACATTGTATCCTTTTGGCTTACATCTTGTTATGTCTAGGTAAGAAAAAGTTCAAATATGAAAAATATATTATAGAAGGCTAGCTATTAAGGACGGTCTAAAATGTCTACTGATACGCACAGCAAAAACATCATCCACTACACGCACATCCTCTTAAAATCTAGTCTTCAGTGTTAGATGGGCTACACCGTAAACTTCTATGCCTTTAAATGTTAAGCAATGCAAAAGCTCACAGTCTACAGTACTGCACATCACAAACAAGCAAGCACTCCTGGAAGAAAAACCCTGTTGGTTTCATATGATGTTATCTGTTGTAAACTTGCCCTTACACAGCATAACTCATGACAGATGTGACCCAGTCGCAAAGCCCTAAGTTCCATCCCCAAACAGTCTCTCTCTCTCTCTCTCTCTCTCTCTCTCTCTCTCTCTCTCTCTCTCTCTCACACACACACACACACACACACACACACACACACACT
>NW_021620701.1:2044224-2068741 GCF_004785775.1 Grammomys surdaster | reverse complement strand
AAAAAAAAAAAAAGCCAAGGGCAGTGACATGTGTCTATAGTCCCAGCTCTGAAGAGGCAGAGATAAGAGGACCTCTGTAACTTGTTGGCCAGACAGTCTAGCCAAATCAAAGAGGACAGGTCCCAGCAAACAGACTCAGACTCAAAAAAGATTAAGGTAGAGAGTTACTGAGGAAAACACCCAACATCAAACTCCGGCCTCCATAGGCACACATACACACTCACACACACACACACACACACACACACATGCACACATACATACCTACACACTCATACTACCAAGAAAATAGTAAATCACTACATTTAAATCACACACTTAGAAAGTGAATAGAACCTAAGAAGTGTCTTTATTATTATGAAATTTATTTAAATTTACAGGTACACACATACTTTTTTATCTAGTCAGAAACTTAAGTGTCAAAGACAAGTTTAATATTCCTATCAACTGCACAAGTTACTGAACTAATGACCAAACTGTCTTTTACGTCATGTCTGTGTTAACTTCTTAACTTAGAAAATGACGGCTTTTTTAATTCTTTCAAAACCTGTGTCTGAAGCATGTGGAAGACAGACCTGGAACTGACCTGGAAGGCTCCCTGAAGACTAAGCTATCAAAGTATCTAAAGATACTATGCAAGCTGAGAGAAAATGGATTAAAATTCTTACCCATATGTAAAGCTTAAGAATCATAACAATATAAGCACATCATAGCATCAGTACTAGTGTCAGGCCTTAGTGCTCCCATGAAATAGATCCCAAGTTGGGCCTGTCATTGAACTGCCTTTCCTTTAGTCTCTTCTACATTTTTTATCCCTGCAGTTCTTTTAGACAGAAACAATTCTGGGTCAGAAATTTTGACTGTGGGTTAGTAACCCTGTCCCTCCACTTGAGGCCCTGTCTATCTACTTGAAGTGGACTCTTTGAGTTCCCTCTCCCCAGTATTGGTCATTTTGGCTAAGGTTACCCTCATTGAAGTCCTTAGAGTCCTCACCTCCCAGGTCTCTGGTAGTTTCTAGAGGGTCCCCCCACCTCCCAACTCCCACCCCAACCCCCAAGGCTGCTATTTCCATTCATTCTCATGGCCCTCTGGGCTTCTCTTCTGTCCCTCTCTGCCCCCATACCTGATCCTGTTCCCCTTTTCCCATCCCCCTCCCCTCTCCTGCCCAGGTCTCTCCCCTCTCTGCCTCCTGTGATTATTTCCTTCCCCCTTCTAAGTGAGACTGAAGCCTCCTCACTTGGATCTTTCTGCTTGTTGTGCTTCTTATGATCTGTGGATTGTATTCTAGGTATTCTGTACTTTTGGCTAATATCCACTTATCAGTGAGTACATACCATGCATGTCCTTTTGGGTCTGAGTTATCCCATTCAGAATGATATTTTCTAATTCCATCCATTTGCCTGCAAAATTCATGATGCTCTCGTTTTTAATAGCTGAGCAGTATTCCATTGTGTGAATGAACCACATATTCTGTATCTATTCTTCAGTTGAGGGACATCTGGGTTGTTGGCTTCTGGCTATTATATATAAGGCTGCTATGAACATGGTGGAGATGGTGGGGCATCTTTTGGGTATATACCCAAGAGTGGTATAGCTGGGTCTTCAGGTAGAACTATTTCCAATTTTTTGAGGAACCTCCAGATTGATTTCCAGAGTGGTTGCTCCAGTTTGCACTCCCACCAGCAATGGAGGAGTGTTCCTCTTTCTCCACATCCTCACTAGCATCTGCTGTCACCTGAGGTTTTGATTTTAGCTATTCTGATTGGCGTATGGTGGAATCTCAGGGTCGTTTTGATTTGCATTTCTCTGATGACTGAGAATATTTCTTTAAGTGCATTTCAAGCCATTTGAGATTTTTCTGTTGTGAATTCTTTGTTTCTTCATATGGTTATTTGGTTTTCTGGAGGTTAACTTCTTGAGTTCTTTATATAATTTGAATATTAGCCCTCTGTCAGATATAAGGTTAGTGAAGTTTTTTTTTCCCAGTCTGTAGGTTGCCAATCTGATGTATGATGTGCTTACAAATGGGACCCTGGCATGGCTGTCCTCTGAGAGGCCCTGCCAGCAGCTGACTGAGACAGATGCAGATACTTACACTCAACCATTGAACTGAAGTTGGGGACCTCTATGATTGAATTTGGGGAAATATTGGAGAAGCTGAAGGGGAGAATGACCCCATAGAAAGACCAACAGTCTCCACTAATCCAGATCCAGACCCCAGGGAGCTCCCAGAGACTGAGTCACTAACCAGGAGCATACATGGGCCAGTCCAAGGCCCCTGGCACATATATAACAGAGGTCTGCCTGGTCTGACCTCAGTGGGAGAAGATGCACTTAATCCTTGAGAGACTTGAGGCCCCAGGGAAAGGGGAGGCCTGGTTGGGGGGGGAGCACCCTCTCTCAGAGGCAAGGAGGAGGAGAGATAGGATGAGGAACTATGGGAGGGGGGATGAAGAGGGGAGCAACAACTGGAAAGTAAATAAATAAAATAAAGAACACCCAACACAGCAAGTTATAGCCAAGGGTGGAATAGTGGTAATTATATCTTAGGGGTGACCAACGGCTGTCTAATTAGATTTAAGGTCCACTCAACAGAGGGGAATTCATGCCTGTAAACCTAGCTAACCCCCATGGTTGATAAAGCCATAGAACCTGAAGAAGGACCTTTAACTGCCACGCTCCTAAGCCAGGGTAATTCCCAACTGCATTCTAAATACCAATAAATAAATAAATAAATAAATAAATAAATAAATAAATAAATACAGGTAAGTGTGACTCTCGTTGCTCATTCAAGAAGCGTCTTTTGCAGCAACAGAGGCCATCACAGGAATCTACTGGTCAAAATATAGAGATCAACTGACCATGAGATGTCCCACCTCAACTGATACATCTACACCACAAGGCTACCCTTGTAGCTCAAGGAGCACTGCAGAAGATGGAGTGGAAAGGTTGTAAAAAGCCAGAAGACTAGAATGTCTGCTGAGAGAGGGTGTCTCCTACATATGACAGGGAGTGACAACCATGACATCTTAACAATATGGTGCCAGGAAGTCTTACAATATGGCAACCCAACAAGACCTGCACAGTGACAACATTGTCTGACATTCCAGTGTGGGCGGAGCTACCCTCACAAGGCTCCACCTCTGGATGAAGAGCTGTGATTAATGGCTGCTGAGAGAGGAAGTCAGTCTTCTCCAGGGTCTAGCCCCCTAAAAGGCTATCCAGTCCCAGGTGGTCAGTCCTAAACATAGCAGGTTGTATTTTTATATATGTGGGTGTGTGCACACGAGTGCATAAATAAATGTGTGTGTGTGTGTGTGCGTGTGTGTGTGTGTATGTATCAATAAAAATTAAAGAAAAGGTCATGTCTTTGAGAAGGAGTAAGAAGTGTAACGGGGGAATTGGAGGGAGGAGACAAGACGTGAACATAATATTGATATTGAAAATCTCAAAAAAAAAAAGATAAATGTAAAAAAAAAAGAAAAAGGTTTGTTTCTGGTTTGTTTCATTTCAAGATATCTCATGTGTATTGTAAAAATAATTACTTCTTAGTTACATATCAATACACACACACATACACACACACAAATAGAAAAACAAAAGCCACCCCAACTTCTCCCCAAAGGACTGTGGGAACAATGCCTCGTATAAAATCAGCCTTGGCTACTATCTGTCCAAAGCCAAGCTTACAAATCCCTCTGGAAAATCCTACGTGATGGATGCATAAAGATCCATGCTCTAGACAAAGGCATCCTGACTGGACATGTCCAAAATAGCCCTCACAGACAGACAAACAAACCACTGTGCGCCAGCCACTCTGAAGGGAGAGGGGGAACTGGGAAAGGCTATCACTGGGGAAGCCGACCACATATTTGGAATTCTACAGGAATAAGTTAGCAACAAGAAGAAAACAGGCACCTGGCAGGAAAAAACGCTGAGGAAATTATTGAGACGTGATACATTTCCTGTCAAAACAACACACGAGGTGGTGATTCATTCCATTAGCATCTTCTAGAATTTGTGCAACTTTAAATACTGTGTAAGTTCAGCCATGTTTACTGTGGTGCAAAGGATTTTGTGATCTTGTTTTAAATAGTAATCTATTCATGTTACCCTGTTCCCAAAAATACATGGAAAGCAGAGAGGGACTCCCTGTATCCACAACCATGCCCCTTACTGTCACCAAGACAAGACAGCACAGTGCCAATGACCTTCCCTGTTTACTGTGTCCTTGATCTGTGGCCTTCAATACTGGTCACACCAATGGAGTGCTTAGCCCGAGACTGGAGAGCTGCCCCTTAACAACAAAACAGCTCACTGTTGACATACCAAGAGAGTCGCCAGGATCTTCACCAGATACCTCCAGAACCTGCAAAGCTGATTGAGTTCTCGAGTGTTTGAGATCAGAAAAACCCAAAGCTAGATGTTTCCAGATATTCTCACCCCATCCCCTGCTGGGCCATCTCACTCAATATTCCATATAAATTTAAGATGTAAAGTCATTATTCATAAGCAAATATTGTCAAAGTAAGCTTAAATCAGTTGAGTTTCTGTTTTGACCTTCATATGTATGTTTATGTGTGGTCGCTAGTGAATGAACTCAGGACCTCACATACGCTAGGCAAGCCGTCTACTGCCGAGTCATAACCCCCAACTCAAATTGTCATACGTAATTCTGTTTAATAATATAAAACTTTTCTCCTCTTTAAATAGCCACTGCATTTATTTCCAAATACAACTGAGAAAGTTTCTAAAGTATGGGCAATGAGTAACCATGAGTAAATGTCTTAAGGGGGAAAAAAAAACAAAAACCAATAGCGTGTGTTGGAATCCTAACATCTGAAAGAGATTCCTCCGGTTTCATTTGTGAGTGAAGATGATGCACTCAGATTTTCACAACATTTCTTCATTGCTGCCTTTCTTTCTGTTCATTTTAAATTTTTATCTTTTTATTTATGTGTATGTGTGTGCCTATGTGAGTGTACGTTCACATGTGCCTGCAGAGGCCAGAGATGCGTGTGAGACCCCTGGAGTAGCCTTACAGGCAGTTGTGAGGTGCCTGGCATATGGGTGCCAGGGATGGAACTCCATTTTTCTGCAAGGTCAGGAATTGCTCATAACCACTGAACCATCTGTCCAGCCCCTCGCTCCTGTATCCCAATTGTCACCAAAGTAGCACCATGCTTACAATACAGGTTACAGAGAGATGAGGGTGAACAATATTTGATACCTATTCTATCAGGCATGGTTTCTGGGAGTGGGGTTGGGGAAGGGAATGGCCAAGGAGGGGGGAGGGAGAAATGGCTTCACCCAGGCTGCTTGAGAGCACCCCGTACATACCACTTCTGCATCACCAACTACCTAATGACAGCACAGTGGCTAATTCAGCAGCAGAACCCAAGTGAACTGGAGGCCTCCTACTGCTGGTTCCTCAGAATCTAGCACGTGTCTCCCTCTAAGTAATTATTAGCTGAACTCAGTGAAGGCTCAAAAATCAAATGGAACACCTTCTCAAAAGAAAAGAAAAAGAAACAAAGAAACAAAGAAACAAAGAAAAAAATCTGTGGAATAGAAAAGCCTTAGAAAGAACTTCCAGATGATTAGAGTTTTGAAGGCCTATCCCAAATCCAGCAAGTCAAATCCCAGACAGAACAATGCCAGGTTCCTGCCCCACTGTCTAAAGCAGCCATGGAACAGAGTATCTTGACCTTAAGGTATCCTTAAAGGCAGAGGGCTGCCATGCTTTACAAAGTGCCTCCTTATAAGTCTGTCATCTTTTACGTTAATTATCAGTAACAACATGATAAACTGGGTTTTAGGGATTTGTTATCCCAGCCCTGGTGGTGCAGGCCTTTAATCCCAGCGCTTGGGAGGCAGAGACAAGATCTCTGTAAGTCCAAGTCCAGGCAGCCAAGCAAGCCATAGTGAGACCCGATATAAAATAGAAGACCACAGTGTTTAGGAGGAAACTTGGATGATGGTGCTTGGAAAGAAAGAAAGAAAGAAAGAAAGAAAGAAAGAAAGAAAGAAAGAAAGAAAGAAAGAAAGAAAGAAAGAAAGAAAGAAGAGATGGAGAGAGAGAAGGAAGGAAGGAAGGGAAGAAGAGAGTGTGTGAACTATTTATTGTAAGTGTTCTTACTTTAGTTGAAAGCTAACATTTATCAGAAGTGCCACCCATACATTTCAGAAGACATTTCCCACCCAGCCTGAGAAAAGTAAGGTACATTAAGTTCTAATGCCAAAGTGAAATTAATAGCCATCTCCAATTATCTTAGAATTCAATTAGAATAATTGCTAGATTATTCCTGGCTCATTCTACCTGGCTGCTCAGGACGGGTTCTGACAACATCATAAATTGTGACAGGATAATCCCTGAGAACCAACAGTCCTTTTCCTCTGTGAAAATGCAGCACTGAGCTACCATCTTTAACCCCAGCCTCCTGAACATCTACATGTATCCAAGTGTCTTAAGTGTGTCTGGGAATCAGGCACTGTGCTAGTAACCTACAAGAGGTTAGAAGTACCATCCTCCCTCCACAAAACTTGAAAAATGGAGCCTGGTCTGTTGGCCTAACCTGTAATCCCAGATGTTCTGGAGGCTGAAGCAAGAGGGTTGCAAGTTCAAGGCCTGTCTTGGCTGCAATGTGAGTTTGAGGCCAATCTAGGCAGCTAAGTGAGACCCTGCCTCAAGATAAAAAACAAAGTAAAAAGAGGACTGGATATGCAGCCAGGGTAGAGTGCTTGCTTAGCATGAATTCCACTGTCATCATCCCTCCCTCGACCGCTGGTGGCAGTTGGGAAGGGGACGGTGGCACATGAGGCTGTACATAAAATGTACAGCGAGGTGGGATGGCCTCAAACCATCGATTTCAGATGATATCACTGGGTAACATGACCCAAGATTCCAATCCAGACTTCAATTCTGATCCCACCTGTGCCATCCCCAGACTGAAAATCCTTTTAAAACCTTCCTTTTGCAAGTCAAATCCAACTCACAGTGATAAGACGGTTTCAAAATCCATTTACACCAGGTAGCTAACTCAAGTCCTCCTGCTGCTTGTCCACTTCTGTCGAATGATAGCTAATAAAATAAAGATTTCCTGCCCTGAATGTAAAAGGAGAAAGAAACTCTGAGTCCTTGGGCCAGAGAGATGGTTCAGCAGGTAAAATCACTTGCTGCCCAGCCTAAACTGAGTTCAAGACCCAGGACCCATGTGGTGGAAGGAGAGCACTGACTCCTACAAGCTGTCCTCTGACCTCCACGTGAACACATGAACACCATGGTGCATACACATACATACATACATGCATACATACATGCATGCATACATACATATGCCAAAACAGCACATTATTTTTAAGACTTAAAACATCTCTCCTAGGGACTGGAGAGTTGGCTCTGACAGAGAACCTGGGTTCTGTGCTCAGCACCCACATTCCAGCTCACAACGCTCCAGCTCTGCTTCCAGGAAATCCAGCGCCCTCTTCTGGCCTCCACAGGTACCATGCACACATGGCGCATATACATTCACTCAGGCGAAACACTCATGCACATAAAGTAATGAACAAAAAACAAACGAAACTGTTCTAATACGTCAATCTCCAAAACACACATAGAATTCAACTAAGATGAGGCTTGAATTTTCTCGAGCCAGTCATGGAAGAGTTGAATTTTCTCTAGCTCAGCCCGATGTCTGTTAAACAAGGAAGGATAATGCAAAGCTAATCCAGAATTTTCTGATGAGATCAGACTTGTTCAGGGTGATATGGCCAGAGATCATTTGACAGGAGGGGTTGCTGCTACTGTGAACAACCTCGGTTCTCTGTCAGTCAAATCATTGTAAGATTTTTTTTTAACACATTTAGATTTTTTTTAACACATTTAGAAGGTTAAAATGAAAGGACATGACAGCTTTGTCTCATAATGAAGAAGTCTTTGTCCAAATTCTGACTTATGAACTAAACATCAAGAGTGCCTTCCCATTGTTTCCCTTTCCAATGAGCAAGCTTTGAATTGATGGATGGTCCCTCGAGCATCTCAAATAGCACCTCGGTATGACAAGAAACACACTAAACTTCTACTTTCCGTGGGTAAGAGCTCTTGCTGTGTAAGCTAACGGACCTGAGTTCAGAGCCCCACATCCACATGAAGCCCCAACAAGCCCCAGTGCTGTGGAGGGTGAAAACAGTAGGATCCCTGAGGCTTTCTAGTCGGTACCCTAGATTCAGGTTCATGAAAGGCTCTATCTCAAAGGAAGAAGACGGACAGTCATACACCAACCTGACAACCTGACATCTTCCTCTGGCCTCTGGATGTGTGCAGGGGTGGACACAGCTGAGGCTGTAGAGTATGACAAGGGGGCGCTGGGTTCAATCCACAGTGCACGAGGACACACACACACACACACACACACACACATACACACACCACTCTGGTAAAGCCCTAGTTAACAGGTCTTGTCAAATGTCCTTTGCCTTCGAGAGTAAGAAAGGAGTGCCCCACAGGAAACCTGTTCAAGTGTCTGAGGACCTGTGATAACTGAAATTAAAGCAGCTTCCAGAACTCCGTTCCTGAGAACCTTTGACGGGTTGAAAGCCCAGCAGCTCTGAAAAGCAGCAGTCGGGAGTGAGTTGCTCATGACAGGCGATTTCTGAAGCTCCAGAGAGCCAGGGTGCACTCTGCCTCCGCCACAAACCTGAACCTTAGTTTTCGCCATCTCATGCCACCTTAATCCACTTCTACCAAACTTTACTCACAAGCAAACCAAACCTATAACACCCTCCCTGGGTGCATGCAAGTGGATCAGGAGTTCAAGGTCATCTTTAGCTTCATGTACTGAGTTCAAGGCCAATTTGGGCTACTGGAGACCTTGTCTCAAAATGAACTAATAAGGAATCACAATTCATAAAATGACCACAGACCTTCCATTGTAAAGGAGGTTGGTGTCGGGGAGGCCTGAGAGGTGTTACATCCACTGCGTTCACCAGAGCCAAGCCTCCTGACTCCGAGCTTACCACTCACACCAATAAAAGGAATGATTTGAGCCAGGACAGTGTCGCACACCTTTAATCTCAGCCCTTAGGAGACAGAGGCAGGTGGATCTCTGTGAGTTCAAGGCCAGCCTGGTCTACACAGAGAGTTCCAGAACAGCCAGGGCTACATAGAAAGACTCTGTCTAAAACAAGCAAAAATAAAGAATAACTATTTTTCCTGCTCCTGGCTCACTTTCAAGAACAAAAAAAGAGGGATTCATACTCTTAAGAGTTGGGTCAGATAGATAGACAGACAGAAGCCCAAATAACCTGAGTTTTTCCAACAAAATGTTCATCTCAACTTAGTTTTTAAATCAGGGTGTCAAGGACAGAGCTTGGTGAGAAAGATAGGGGGCGGGGGTTGGAAGACAGGCAAAGAAGTGAGAACTCTGTCTACTTGGACTGTGTCTTATTCAGAGAGGGGTGAATTTCTTATCAGAAAAAAGAGAAGGGGGCTGGGGATATATGCTATCCCTCCATGCTATCCAGGGCATTTGCCTAATGTGAGACAGTGGGGGCAGTGGCGTGTGGGTGGGAGATTTTGTATAATCCGGAAGACTATGGAGACTAACAGAAGAGTCAATCCAGGAGATAAGCATTTGTCATTACAGCTTGCAATGGCAGAACCCTTCTAGACAGAAGGCTTTCCACATTGCTCCGGAATAAGATTCTGGAGATCACTGCAGGCTGGTATGCAAGAACAATGGGGCTCTCAACAGTACTGAGAATCGACTCAATCCATGTTGCTGGGTGGTGGGGGCTAGTGAGAAGTAAAGCCGATACAATGTATATCCTTGTGACAAGATGGAAGAGTAAGAGGCAGGTGCTGGCGCAAACAGTAGCCATTAGACCCTCCTACCTGAAGCTGCTTCCCTTCCACCTGAAGCCTGGGAAACACTCATTTCACCCCACCTAGACCTTAGCCTAAGTAGCAGAGGGTTTAAATCCTAGAGAATGGTGCCACAAAGCCCGTGGATAACTTCGAACTAAAAGCAGGAGTGAATGATAAATTCACCAACCCGCTAACCCATTTGGAAAGGGTAGAACAGTCACATGCAAGGAAATAAATCTAAGAAAGATAAACAGTGCCCAGAGGACTGAAAAGGCAAGCTTTCCACAGCCCTCTGAGGGAGGCGTGGCTCGGCGGCAACACACAGTAAAAGGAGCTTTGTAGCTGCAAGGTGGTTGTAAACTCTAGGATCAGAAGTGCCGCAGCTGTTACGTCATTGTTTCCAACGTTCTGTGTGGAACAATTCATATACACTAGAGCATTACGCCCTCATAACAAACGATCCAAATGGAAGCTAAAGGCTTAGGCCACTGGTTCTCACCCTGTGGGTCACGACTCCTTTGGGGGTCCCATATCAGATATCCTAGTATCAGCTGTTTACACTATGCTTCATAACACTAGCAACCTTACAGTTAGGAAGCAGCAACAAAATAACTTTACTGTGTGTGGGGTGGGGTCACCACAACATGAAGAACTGTGTTAAAGAGTTGCAGCATGAAGAAAGTTGAGGACCACTGGTTTAGGTGATTTGAATTGCCTGGCCCTGAGTCTGGACAGAAGCTTCTGATCTTCCCCCAGAGCTGGGGGGGGCTGAGGGAGCAGGGGTTCTGCTGCACTACATCAGATGTCATCAGCGGACCGCGCTCTTGAGAAGAAGGTGGCAGATAGGAATATTCAGCACAGTAAGAGAATTCAAAAAACACACATGTTACCAAGTTTTAAAAACGACACCACGGGAGCAAGTGTTCGGAATGGCCGGCATGCAGCAGAATCATGGTGAACTTGGTGGAAGGGAGAATATCGTTTAGAAGCCTCAGCTTCCCGCAGAGCAGACTATCTTTACAGTTTAGAAGTTCCTTATCACTGCGTTGGGACAGCTGGCATTTGGGAGTACGCTGTGTGGGTGAGATGTGCATTGCCAGAGCCAGACACTTCCAGCTGTCTGTCAATCCACAGATTTCGGAGTCCATCAAGAGTTTGATTTATTTCTCCTGACAGAAAGAAACTACTTCTTTAGAGAGGTCCACATAGAGGCCTTGATACAGAAGGACAGGCAGCCATCTACTTGCTTTCTGAGCAACCTTAACCTCTCATCCCTGCACCCCAGTGGTGTCCAAGGCAACCTAGACACAACACACAGGAGCACACCACTGTTACTCTCTACCGAGACACTGAGGACTAGAAGGACTTCTGATTATTATTAGCAAAATAACTAATCAACTAACACAAGGGCACTGTACTTTAAGATCCCTACAAAGTAGCTTAAATCAGGATCCCTGACACCACTGATCTTGTAGTCAGGCTGGAACACTGAGACTCACATGTATTGAAACACACAGTAGGCCCGATGCCTGGTAGCAAGTGATCAATGAGAAAGACACGATGACAAGGGCTCAGAAAGAAAAGTGGCTCTGGGGCTACTGAGTTAATCAAAGGCTTCAGGAAGATTATGTTTGAGCTGGGCATCGAGGATTACAATAGGTGATATCTCAGAAAGAGAAGTGGCCTCCCTCGAACAAAGTTGAGTTAGAAATTCAATCATCTCTCAGTATCAGAGGGCTGCACCTTAAAATCCAATGATGCTCACGGTTCATATTCGTTGGTGTAGTACTCATGGGTAATTTGTCCACTGCCCACATTCTAGATAACTTCAACTATCCGGTGCAACGGCAGCGTGATGTGCACACTCGTTACCCAGTTTTATGCAGCTGATAACAGCCAAGAAATAACCTGCACATGTTAGAAGCAGGATTAACTTTCAGTCGGCAGTTCACTGAACCCAAGGAAGCAAACCTATGCGTACAGATGGCCAACTGTACAGCAATGGTTAGGCATGGCTGATGGATGCAAAGTGCTCACAAGAACAGACCACAGGGGATGGCTGGTACATCAACAACATAGAAGGAGCGCACAGGGAGTGGTCAGCACTGCCCCTTCCCTGGACACTGTAGGACAGAGAATGCTAAAAACACTTAACAGCTAGGAAGGCAACAAATCCAGCTTATGTTGGAGTGACCTCATTTTTAAAACCATGTCAGGTCCATCTCGAATGATCCCAGTGAATAGAATACTCAGGTTAGAAATTCAGGTTTGCAGCGGGGATGGGGGGTGTCAAAATAAATAACCTACAGTTTCATCAATCAGAGAGAACCCTAGGCATTCTGGAACTCTAATATTTGGACATACAGCAAACCATGGAATTGGAGCAAGAAAAACAGGAACTGTTGACAAAGAGCCAGGTGGCAATGAACAGGCTTTCAGCCGGAGTGCTTACCGGGAAAGGCTGTGACCAAGAATTATTGCCCAAACCATGCATGCATCCCAGTGAAATGTCTTAGACACCTTAATGATATGTAGCAGATGTGTACCTCAGTCTCCATGTGGGCCCCCAACAACTAGAGTGGAGGCTTTCTCTAAAGCTGTAGCCTGACTGTGGCATCCATTCTCCAACAGGACTGCCTTGTCTGGCCTCGGTGGGAGAAGACAGATGTGCTTAACCTTCAGAGACTTGATGAGCCAGGGAGAGGGAAAGGGGAGGGGGAGGAGGACAGGGAGGGACTCTGTGAGGGGGGACTGGGAGGGGGGGAGTGTTTGAGATGTTAATTAATTAATTAATTTAAAAAGAAGTCCTTAATGAGACAAAATGATCTTTGTCCTAAAATTTATTTGTACCATGAATCAAAGAAACAATCAGCTTGCTTCTCATCCCTGTTCAGTGGCACACTATCCCACAGCGGGAGCAGGACGGGACCAGGTAGCCAGCTGACCCAGGAGAGTGGGATCCAGACTTCCTTGTCCGAAATCTCTCGGGCCCAAGTCCAGAAAGATAACCTTACTCTTTCAGTTCAATGACTGTAAGTGCTTCTGACTGCTGCTGCAGCCACAGCCCTAGTCTGGAGACCACGCATGCCCGGGCTTGTGGACTGAGGCCAGGAAAGGTGAACGGACTGAAGCTCTGGCCCCTTTTAAATTTCAAGACTGCACAGAACCTTCAAACTGAGAGGGTCTTAGAAACCATGAGTCTCACCCTTTCTGTTTAGCTGGATGATGACCAGAAAGGGTTGATACTAGCCCAAGGTCACACAGATGGGAGGTTATGAAGAGGCCCGTGTCTGCCTTAGATTCCCAGCCAAGGGCAGTTTGCCCTGGGTCATACTGACATCTTACCACCTTTCCAGCTGAAAAGCCTGCTAAAGCTGGGCATGCACGTGGGTGCTGGGGACCAAACCCAAGAATTCACATGCTCAACATGTGCTTAATCTGCCACTAAGCTCCACCTGTAACCGGTGCCACCTCTTTTTAAATGCTTCATTGTCATCTGTTATCAACATAATAACCATCAATATCTGACACATACTCCGCAGCCAATTTCACCATCAGCCAACGCAGCGGGTTACAGCTGTCCTCAGTTTACTTTTAACAGGTGCTGGTTTTGAAGCGAGGGTCTTGTGCATGCTGGGCTAAGTGCTCTCTACCACTGTGGATTCTGTCTTGCCCTTGACATTTCCATTTGAAAGATGAAAACCCTCAAGTAGAGAAAGAGTCACATAGCCAGGACAAAGCCAGGTCTGTCTGACTCAATGTGACTTCAAAATCTACACTTGAAAACATCTCATTAGAGTTTATGGAGTATGAATTCTTTAAATTATAAAATAAGGGGAAAGAGTTAGCATAAACACCAAAGGCTTGATTGCCAGTGTTGTACAATGAATGTAAAAGCTAACTGTCTTTAAAGACTTTGATCTATCTCAAGGGCTGACCAGATGGCTCAGTGGATAAGGGTACTCGCTGCCAAACCTAACGACCTAAATTCAGTCCTAAGAACTTACATGGTAGAAGGAAAGAGCTGACTACTAAATAACCAACATTCACTGGCCTCCACATGTATATACACACAACAATAAACAAATGACATCTTAACAACTCTCTTGATCATATATTTGGGTTTAAAATTTTTATTATGTGTTTGCTTCGTGTATTTCTATGCTTTGGCTCAGGTGTGGAGGTCAGAGGACAACTTTCAGGAATCGGTTCTCTCTTTCCACCATATAGATTCTGAGGATCGAACTCAAATGTTTCTGGCTCAGGAACAAACGCCTTTACCCTCTGAGCCACCTTGCCAGCCCTTGCTTAGCTATTTGTTAAGAAAATGTCTGGATACATGTTTGGTGGGACGACAGAAAGCACACTACCTGCATTTCAAGTACATATTTTCTCATGCTCAGAAGTCTCAAGAAGCCAGCTCCTTGGCAAAGGTAGGATGTGACTCACCTGAAGCTTTGGAAGGGTCACTTCTGAGCAAGCTTCAGTCACTGCTTTAGTGGCCCTCCCTTCCCCCTTCCCAACAAACACACAGACACACATACACACACACACACACACACACACACACACACACACCTGCTCTTCAAGGATCATCACTTTTATGTTAACTTTCTACCAAAATCAAATCTCAAATTATTAATAACTGAAACAAAAGACAGAACCTCTAAAGATCAACAAAATGTTTTTGTTTGATAAACATATTCAAAACTGACATCACTGGAATAAATAACCAACATTCAATTATATTTTTTTCACTTTCCCTCTTATTAAAGAAATGATGTCAAATCTCATTATCTTGTTTACCCAGAAGAAGAAATCCAGGAGCAATAACGGCTCAAATAAGCAAATTACAACTGTATCTAAGATCAAATTTCTGGAGAGAATGGGAGTGCATTAAGATGTACGACTGCACACAGGCTCATTTCCCCAGCCAGATGCCTTGATGTGGTGCAGACAAAAATCCATTCTGAAAGCAGGACCAATCCTAAAACACAAAAGCCACAGAAGTGTCTCTCTGTGCCTGAAGTCAACCACCCAAGGGATTAAGGCAAAGAGCAGCACCTGACACACAGCAATCCCTCCAATTTGCTGAATGAATGAAAACTGAAGAAAGTTTTCACAGAACGAGAGCCATGCTGTAGAAATTTTCAAAATGTCCAAGTAACAATCCTTCAAGTGTAGACAATATCAGTATAATGACGGTGGAAGCAGGACCGGATGAAATTACAGAGTATAATCTGCTCCAGGCAAAAACCTCTCCTGACCTGCACCTGATAAGCAAGAAAAATATCTCTAAGCCCAGCTTTACCAAAGCAGGAGATTCAGACCCAAGCCTTTGGAGTGGCGTAATATTTCCAATCCAGTTGTAACATGACAAAATTCCCTGAGTTTCTGTGTTTCAAATCTACTACTGTTTTTAATTTAGCCCAGTGTGACCCAACTCTTGATAACAAACCTTACCTAAAGCCATGGGGGAAGCAAGTCCAGAGCTACTTTTTCCCACTGAGAGTAACACAAGTCCAACTTCGATGAAACCAAACCTACACAGACCAGAGCTGTCCTATTGCCCAGTACATTAAAGCATAATAAAATGACAGCCCACTGGGACTGTGAGAGAAATGTAGGCTCTGTTTGGCTCTCTCCTAACCATTCACCAGCAAAGAAGGAGTTTCCAATATTTATATTAATTGATCTTTTATTTCTTAGGAGTCAAGACTTGATTATAAACTCTGGCAGAACTTGGTTAAGAGTGCAAGTACCAATTTTATATAAAACGCTTAATCTTAAAGTAATAGTATAGTCAGCCACTTAATACCCACTTAGGGTTTTTTTCTCTCTCTCTTCTCACATGGCACACAAAGAAAAGAAAACCACATGTATCAAAGCACATATGAAATTCCTGTCCCTTGGAAGTCTTAGCCACAAGAATAGTTTCTTATGAGAATGCAATAAGAAAATAGTTCAGAATTTTCCAAAGTACTCCCATTTAAAATACGTGTGTGTGTGCGTGTGTGTGTGTATAGTGAAACCATATCAGGGCTCATGAAATTTACTAGAACCTTTGTCACCCACTCTGATTTCCTTCTGTACCTTTAAGCGATTCTTATCTGCTTAAAGGCAGACGGTACTTCAGAGGAAAGTCCCTCAAACACACCTGTTAGAGAAACTGCTCGCCATTGGCCTAGCTGTACAGCCCCGATAAGGGAGAAAACAGTCCAAAGCAGAGCAAATACTGATTCTCTGTTCTCCAGTCTCACGTCACATTAGCCGGGACACGCCCCGGAGTCCCGTACCCAAGAACTAGTTCTGTGCCTCAGTTTCCCTAACCATTAAGTATTAAGTATGATACTATCCAAGTTCTATAATCAAAAATAAGTACATATAATCACTACAAAGTCTGCATCAGAATATTCCTTTAAAATGCTGTGATACCTCCAAAAAAGGCTTCTGCAATGTTCTCTGCCTTCAAACACTCCAACGGAATTAGCGCCACTACTCATCAAGATTAGATAAACACCTATTTGTTTTAACAGTCACATAAAAATCCAAGGCAGAGGGATGGAAACCTCCCAGGAAAGGTTATCAGAGCTCGAATGGACGTGTCCAAAGTGGCTTCCACAGAGCCTAACTAGGGCAAGCCCCTGATTTTGTTTGGGCGATGAGAATGGGATTTCGTTTACTGTGACAGCTTCAGGGCCTAGGAACATAAGAGGGCAACGTACAGAAAAGCAGTGGATCTGTTCTTTATAGCTGTATTTCTTAACTACTTGGTGCAGAATCAAGTGCTCAGTCTCCACAACTGGGGGTGTGCAGGGACTGGCACTCGAGCAGGGGTCAGGGAGTCAGATGCTGGCAAACACAGATGTTACCCTTCCCCTGGGCCCACCCAGCGGCAACCAACAGACAGACTCTGTGAACTCCTAAAGTAGTCTCCCTTAGAAACCTAACTGGTGTCTGGGAAACCAGAGCTGAGTTTCCTGGGTGGTCTGAACACCCAGTGCTCACAGAGCTCACAGCAAGCGAGAATGCCTCTTCCACCTGTGACCCCTACCACCCACAACCGAGTATTCCAGAGAATACTCTGGATTCCCGCCCAGTTCTAAAAGCCCCTCCCAAGCAAGATAAGCATAGATGCTTTTGTGAACTCAGCAAACGTCTCCACAAGAAATAAATGTCCTAAACTTGAGATTGCCTAGCAATCTGAGATACACCACTCCCCACCCCACCCCCCAAGCACCTAGGTGAAGCCACCCAGAAGCACAGATGGCAAGAGGGGACCCAGGCTCTCGAGGTTCACCCTTCTCTGGCCGCATGGTTTTGATTTCCACCGCTTTCAACTAGCTTTGGTTGAGCTCCGTCACCCTCCGCCCCCTCCCATCCCGCGTGTCCGAGAGGGTGAGGGGTGGCCGCTGCCTTCGCTGTGCTTCACAGCTGCTGCCCTCGACCCTGCAGCGCCACGCACTTGTTGCCATCGCCCAGGTACCAGGAGGCGGCGCCCATTCCTCCCGCTGCCCGGGCGGCAGAATGCAACCTTTCGCCACCTCTGCGGACCCCTGCGTCCTCGGGGACCATAGAGAAACTTTGTCCCCTGAGAACTCAGGTGGGCAAACTTCGCCCGGGGCTGCGGGGAGACAAGAGGTCTGGCTCCCCCAATCAGCCTTTACCTGGAGCTGTGGCTCGGGAGCGCCCGGAGCCCTTGCCAGGCGCTGTCCCCGCGGCCTGCCGAGGGCGACCTGCCGGCCAGCGTCGCCCGGAGCGGGGAAGCCGGTCCCCAGCTGCCCACGCCCCTCCGCCCCTCTGGCCGCGCCGAGGGGCGGAGACGCCGCTCTCCCCACCCCACCCCTGCTCGCCCGCCGCACCCACAGCTGGGGCCACCCCCGCGCCCCCCGGTCCCCGCCTGCCCACCTCCGGCCAGCCGGGTTCGTCGCCGCCTCATCACATGGCCGCGCCCGCCACCGGCTCCAGGAGGAAACCTGAAGCTGCTGCGGCTCCGCCGCCCCCTCCCTCCGCGGGGCGGCGGCCGGTCGCCTCGGCTTTCCTCCCGCTCCGGGCACGGAGCGGGACCTGCCGGGCCAGGACAGGGTTGCACCCTTGCGGCGGCGGCGCCCGCTCCCCCGGGGGGCCTCCACGCCCTAGTGGCGCCGGAGGAAGGAGCTGGCCCGTCAGCTCCTAAAGGGAGCAGTGCCAGGCCCGAGGGAGGCTCGGGTTGTCCTCAGCTCAAAGCCACCACACCCGGGATATAATAGAGCCCGGGTCTGTTACAATAGGAAGTACTTACTATTTTAAAAGCAGCAGAGTCCCTCTTAATTCACGAGGGTGATGGAGGTTCCTCTGGGCCAAAGCTTTGCAGGCTCGGTTCCCTATGTGCTTATGTACACAGGTGGCTAAAAGACACCAACATCTGTTTGTTTGTTTGTTTGTTTGTTTGTTTGTTTGTTTTTGAGAAAGCCATAACCATTTTTACAATGTCTAACAATACAAAGGGACCGACCCCCTTGATCTTGCAGCACCTAGACACTTAACACTGAGTCGACACCGCGCAAAAAGTCTCGCCATTGTACAGTTCACTGTAAAATAAGTTTAAGATGATCATTGTAGCTTTAAAGATAAAATTACGTGTCTACTTCTCTAAATTACCTTAATATTGCCTTTATTTTTCTCAAGAAGATGGACCGGCTCCATGGACAAGATATGTGGCGGCCCTTCCCTATCCATCACTGCCAGATGCCCTGGGCCACCTCCTAACACACCTGTTTAACCAGAGCCCGAAGAATGGCAGGATGGCAAAAAAGACTTCGGGGTCTGAGGTCTTTAGCCCTGTCTTAGGGCAAGCACTGCCCTTCTTTATAAAGCATCTAACTTTGGTCTTGTACTATTGACGCTTGTATCTGCTGATTTCACACCGTAGAGCCTTGGGTCCCAAAGAAGAGTCTTCTCACTGAAGGATTACGAGGTCCCGAAGATTAAAAAAATAAAAATAAAAGCAATAATACTCTTTTCGAACATCAATATTTTCAATGTGAAAAAGTCAACTGGAGATTGGCTGGATCAACACACAACACAAAAGCAGTTTCCAAGCTGGTTAGCGGAAAAGTGTGTAAAAGAAGCCTTTGTCGTCTATCCCTTTGTTCCTGTGGTCCTTCTATTTCATTTTTTTCTTTTTTCATTGATTCTGTCGCGTATAGATTGAGAAAGGCAAGGAATTATGGGAAGAGGAACAGGTATTGTAAGACATTATTAGCCCAAGGCTCTTCCACACCAAAAAGATACAAAGGGAGGGGGGCAGGGACTGTCGCTAATGTTCTCAGCATGATTGTAGAGGACATGTAACTCCACCGGCTGCAGTTTTCTTGCTCTCTCTCAAGCACTGAGAGTGATCAATATTTAAATAAGTACTTGGCTTTCAACTTCTCTGGGTTCAAACTCTGAGCCGCACGCTCTGGCAACCTTGAGAGAAGCTTAGGTAACTGCCTCAGGCAGAAAGCTATCCCTCCTGTAAATAACCGTTTGCATCTGCTGGATTTCGATTCTGCAGATACAGGTCGCTCAGGACACACCAGGACTGAGCTGGGCTGGAACTACACGTGTTTAGAATTCAGGCTTTCCTATTCTCAGGCTACAGACAAGAAACATTCAGCCAGGAACAAGCAGGTGGGTAATTCCCCTGGAATCGGCCCAGCTTTCCCATGAGTCCACTGCAGTACCCCAGTTCGCCTGGCAGTCCAACCTCCATTCATCCTTAGCCTTTATTCTACACAGACTCTTCCATAAGGCCCTTCTCCACTGTCCTGCTTCCTTCCACCCTCTGACCTTTGTCTTACCACACAGCATAGCCCCTGCCTGCACTTGCTGTCATACGAAGGACTATTAAAATTCTTACTCTGTCTTCAATTTGCCCTTTCGAGGACAAAGACTGATGCTTCCCTAGTGACCTCCAGTCCCTGGGGAGTTTTAAATGGTAGTTATTTTTTTAAATCAGTGATGCAGTGTGGAGAATGTCCGTCACAATCTGCAAACATAAGTGGATTAAAATTAGTTCCAGTTCCATTACCACCTAATACTTCCCTACACTTTATTTCCTTTGCTAATAATTCTGAGAATATGAATAAATAAGTCCAGGAATAGGCCCTGAGCCTTAAATGACCAACCAACACACGGTTCTTAACAAGTTTCATTGTCTTAAATGAAAGCTTGTTACAGGAAGGTGGCCAGTTTGTCAGTGAACGGAGTGAACTCCAGAATTAGAAATAGAATGACCTTGGGCACATCCAACCTTTCTAAGTCTTCATTTCTTTGCTTGTAAATTGTGACTGGTGTCTACAATCACGGTGAAAAAGAAAGGCCTGGCAGTGAATGCAGAATAAAATGACAAGGACTTGTGAAATCATGGTTACCAATATTTCAGAGTACAGAATATTAGAACACTTCTTTTCTTAAAATATTTCTTTAGTTTTTAATTACGTGAATGTATATGTGGGGGGAATCGATACATATGGGGGTTGGGGAATCGATATACTTGAGGATGCAGTACCTGCATAAGCCAGAAGAGGGCTCCATATCCCCTGGAGCTACAGGTACAGTTGGTTGTGAGCCAACTGGTGTGGATTCTGGAAACTGAACTCTGCTTGTCTGCAAAAGCAGTACTTGCTCTTAACCACAATCATCTCTCTGGTCCCCACTTAAATGTCAGACTCCCAGTGAGAAACTTGTTCTAAGTTGTACACCTTTCCTCTGTCTAAAGTTAGGGAAGACAGAGAAAAGAGGCAATCCTAGTTAAGGGTCTCGTCGCTGTGATGAAACACCATGTGTAAAGCATGGGGAGGAAAGAAACAGGTTTTTGGACTTAGGCTTCCAAATTATTGCTCATCATTAAAGGAAGGGAAGAAAGAAACTCAAGCAGGGCTGGACCCTGGAGGCTTGAGCTGACACAGAGGTCACGGAGGAGTTCGGCTTACTGGTTTGCTCGTCACAGTTTGCTCAGCCTCCTTTCTGATAGAACCCACAATCACTAGCCCAGGGAGAGCAGCACCCACAGTAGGAAAGACCCTGCCTCCATCAAACACTAATTAAGAAAATGCTTTACAGACTTGTCTACAGCCCCTCTCATGAAGGCATTTTCTCAATGGAGGTTCTCTCCCTCTCTGACGACTAGCTTGGGTCAAGTAGACACAAAACTTGTCAGAAGAGAAGCCATCCTAACTTGCTTCTATTGCTGTGACAAATGCCATGACCAAAAACAAGTAGAAAAGAGACAGGTTTTTGGCTTGCATTTCCTGACCACAGTCCATCAAGTCAATCAAGGCAGGGCCTTGGAGGCAAGGACTGAAATGGAGGTCACAGAGGAACACAGCTTGCTGGCTTGCTCAGCCTGGTTTCTCATACAACCCGAGACCACCTGCCCAGGAATAGGACAGGCCACAGTAGGCTGAACCTTTCCACACCAATTACTATAATCAAGAAAATGTCTCCTACAGGCCTGCAGGCCAATCTGATGGAAGCATTTCCTCAGTTGAGGCTTCCTTTTCCCAGAGGACCCTACTTTGTGTCAAGTTGAAAATAAAAAGCAAAACTAAGAAGCACAGAAGCCAACATGTTCAAAACCAGTGGCCGGCTGTCTGAACAAAGTATTGTTACCTTCAGCTAATCCCTAGGGACCTAAAACTCCAACGTTAAAATTTTGTTGCACCTCTATTGGCACTTTTTAAAATAACGCATTTAAATGAAATTTTTATATAAGTATACCATGTAAAAGGTTCATTATGGTGCGTGCGTGTGTGTGTGTGTGTGTGTTCACTGTAGTTCTCTCTTCTGGCTTCATATTACCACCTCCTGGAGGTAAAAAGCCTTGACCGCAGGACCCCACATTAGACCAAAATCTACAGGGAATGGGGCCCAGATTTGTAAGTTCCCTAGGGGATCCCAAAGTCTAGATCAAGTTGAAATCATTTGGAAGAAAGGAACTGAATCTGTCACCAGTACAAAAGGACAAGAACCAACCTTCAATGACGCAAGGGTGACACAGCCTTCCCATGTTTCCCAGTGTTGAACAATCTGGTCAGAACAGCAGCATGTGCTCATGAATCCTGCTGCGATTTGTTGAAAGGCACAGTCTTGTTTAATATCCGCTGAAGGCTGCAGTACTGCATTTCTGACAAGCTTCATAGAGTTCCCACCTGCCTGGTCTGCACATCAACCTACAGCTTCAAGACAATAGAGATTCAAACTCAGTGCAGTGAATCATGTCTGTAATCCCAGCACTTGGGAGTCTGAGGCAAGAGGATTGCCTTGAGTTCAAGGCAGCCTGGAGTACATAGTGAGTCCCAGGCCAGCCTAGACCATATATAAATTCTGTCTTTAGAAAAAACAAAATCCATGCCAGGAGGTAATAGCACATGCCTTTAATTCCAGCACTTGGGAGGCAGGGGCAGGTAGATCTCTGTAAGTTCAAGGCTAACCTGGTCTATAGATCAAGTTCCAGGACAACCAAGGCTGTTACACCGAGAAACCCTGTCTTGAAAAATAAGACAAAACACCCCAAAACCATGACAAACACCTTGACCGCCACACTTGAAAGGTGGAGGCACCAGTCTAGGTTAGATTAGCCACCTGCCTTTCATACCCAGATTTGTTCTGGAATGTGTTTGAGAAGAAACTGTCCACCAAAGAAGAGTTCTTGGTGGCTGCGAGGAGAAGATAAACATCCCATTGTTCCGTGTGGGATGTGTGTGCAGTTCATTGCAGGCGAGGGTCCTAGCTTCAAGATGCAATGCTAGGGGAGGATGAGTGGGCATGAAGGTGAGAGCAGTAGGCCACTGAGTGCATTGGAGATGAGGGATGGGTGAAGCAAAAGTTCAAGACCAACTGGGTCTACATAGCACAATCCTGTCTTGAAAAACAACAATCCAAAAGCAAGTACAAAGTAGACATAAGAAACAGGCAGAGGAATTGTCGATATTTGTTACAAAAGAAGTCACTACTCTGAATTTTTTTTTCAAGTAAGTCAAGTTCTAGCTATTCACTGCCCATGCTGCAGTCTGTGAATCAAAGAATAAACCGTATTCAGCCAATTTTAAGTACAAAATCTTTCTGACAGGGCAAAGTTCTATTAGACAAAACAGGGTTTGTACCAAAGATACTTTTCAAGGCACCCAAAAGTTTTCATTTCTCTTGAACTTAGAAGTAAGACATATAATATTAATATCTTTATCTATAATAGTAAAGTGTGATTTTGATTTTTCTATTTTAATTTTTTTCGCAGGAAGAGGCCTATGGAGCTGAAGTGCATGAATCCCACAGAAATACCAATGCAAGAAGTTCTCAAAGTCCACATTCATCCCAGATAGTTAGGAAAGCCTGAGGGCCTTCCTACCATGACTGATATTTGCATACAGCTGTCTACATAAATGACAGGAAGGTATTAGGGAAATTATAAATACACCTCTTGGGTGGGACCAGCCCTATAAATATACAGAGTTTGACAGTTCCCACGCATATGACTTGTGGAACACCGCCCATGAACAAAATATTGCTTACCTTCAGCTAATTCCTCGAGGCCTAAAACTCTAACATTAAATACTGGTTCCATCTCTAAGGCTATTTTTAAAGGAATTTAAAAACTAACTTTTTATGTAAGTATATCAAGTAATGGGTTTCATTATGTGGTGTGTGTGTGTGTGTGTGTGTGTGTGTGTTATACTTTGTTTTTTTCCATTTCTTTCCCCTACCTGCCTCCCCTATTAGTCTTTAGTGAGAACACTATAAAGAGACTCATCCTTTGTAAGCTTGTGACTGGTGGCCCTGTCTGAATCCAATATCATTGTCTTAGTCTATGAATTAAAATAGAGATGCACACAGATTAAAAGCAAGGACACTTTAACCAGCAGCAAAGCAGTAGTACGGCTCAAGTACGGGGTCCAAGAGCAGAGGCCAACAGGGTGAAGCCATCTAGGGGGTCTGGTCACTGCTTGGGGCCTCATTTTGTGGGCTCTAGGAGAAGGATGAGAGTGAGGTTATCCATTTGGGCAAACAGATTTAATTATGCAAAATTGTTTTTCACTGACTTCCTTTCCCATAATGCATCTGACTGTAATCACATGTGTATGCCATTATGAACAGTCATAAGATGGCAAACAGGTTTTGCTTCCTGAAAGTTCACTCATTGGATACTGTTTGCCTTACTGTGCATGTACCCAAATCCAGTCTAGATTGGGAATATCCTTCTATCTCTCCTACTCAAATTTGTCCTGGAGTGTATTTGAAATAGAAACTGTCTGCAAAAGAAGCATTCTTTATGGCTATTAGGAAGGAGAAACCTTCCTCTGTTGTACATGGGATGTGTGTGCAGCTCATTTCAGGTAAGGGCCCTAGATGTCTAGGACCATTGTTAAGGAAGGATATGTGTACACAGTCCGTGCAGGTTTCGGTGCTACACTGCAAGGCGCACTGTAGAAGAGGGATGTGTATCTGATCCTATGCCAAATGGAGTCCCGGGTGGCTGTTTTCCCCTATGCTTACCCGCCTCAACCTTGACATTCTTTTAGACCAAATTATTTCATTCTTCAGATCAAAAACATGTTGGAAAGGTCTCAAGGGATTCTGAAAGAGAGAGAGAGAGAGAGAGAGAGAGAGAGAGAGAGAGAGAGAGAGAGA
>NW_021620701.1:2041696-2044214 GCF_004785775.1 Grammomys surdaster | reverse complement strand
AGAGAGAGAGAGAGAGAGAGAGAGAGAGAGAGAGAGAGAGAGAGAGAAAGGAAAGGAAGAAAAAAGAAAGGAAGGAAGAGAGGAGATTGCAACTATAATACTTCATTTTACAAAAAGTCTTCTAAATTCTAATCAGTTCTTTGAAACTGAGAGTTGGCCACTGATAGCTAGAGTATTGCTTTTATGACTATTAATGAATATGGTGACCTAAGCAAAAATTATTGTTTTCCTACCACTACATAACCACGAACCATGTGTGATAGTTTAAATGTAAATTTTCTCTCTCTCTCTTTTAGATTTATTTTATGTATGTAAGTACAGTGTTGCTCTCATCAAAAGAGGGCATCGGATCCCATTACAGATGGTTGTGAGCCACCATGTAGTTGCTGGGAATTGAACTCAGGACCTCTGGAAGAGCAGTCAGTGGTCTTAAGCACTGAGCCGTCTCTCCATCCCCCTAAATGTCAATTTTTAAAACAATGAAGCAGAATTGCAGCTCCTCATTGCACCATCCATCAGTGGGTGGCTTGACAGGTTGCTACTGGACAGCTGCTGCAGAATGCCTCCTCAAAGCTGCTTCCGAAGGTTTTGATTAAAGAAGGAATCACCTTCCATCGCTCTCTGGAATACAAGGGTGGTTTGGCATGGAGTCTAGGTTTAGACTCCAGCTCAGGTTTACTCTTTCCTTTCTGTAAGTCAGTTTCCACACATCAGACAGTCTGCTCTTTTCTCGGGTTCCCAAAAGGACCCCGTGGAAGTCACTTGATAGACCAAGCTGGACTCGGTAATTCCTGGCTTACCAGTGCTGGGATTACAAGTGTGTGCTACAGTATGTGAGCCTCAAAACACCAACTTTGATTGAGGCCTCTCACCCTTCAAGAGGTCCAGATCTTTTTGACTGCACATCCTCGCCTTGATCCACCTGAGAAAACACTGAGGTTTACCAAGAAGTCTATTACAGTACATTCTGAATATAATTGTTGACCGTGGTGTGTGTGTGTGTGTGTGTGTGTGTGTGTGTGTTCCTGCCAAAATGGCTACAGGTGATTTCCATTTATAGCCTACTTTTTAAATATTAAGCCAATTTACCCCCCGCCTTTTGATCCCCAGGGCATAGCTTCACAAGACAGTACAAATAGATCTTCCCAAATGCACACCATGTGTATGTATTGTCCATCAGTCATCAGATGTTCCAGAGGGCTCCAGCGTGGAACTACATGTACCCAGCGTTTTTCTAATTCTCCAACAGCTGTCCAACATTGATACGAACATGTTAAATCCCAGCCTAAAGCAACCTTTCATGGTTAGATAACAAAAAGCCCTTTAAAAGGAGTTGATCATTGAGACACTAACACCATTTTAATTAGGGTGGCACAACTAGCCACTGATTATACCTGTGGGAAATAATGGGTGTGCAACTGTCACATGGGCTGTAATTACACTGAAGGCTGCTGGTGACTGGTGACATGACAGACGTGAGAATGGGGCCCTGATGTTCTGCACATGATGTCATCTGAACACTGCTAAATGCAGGTATGGCTCTGGGCAGCTCCTACTCAGAAATCCAGGTCCTGCTTTCCTAGTCACAAAGGGCGGGTAGAGGAAGGGACGGGAGAGGAAACTCCACAGACAAAATGGGGATGGATCTGACTCCCTCCCCCACAAAAATTATATAGAACATTTTCACTAAACTCTGCAAACTTTATTTGCATACATTTGATACCTTCCAATCTAGAGTCTAAGATTAAATCATTTCCCAGATTTCAGAACTTTTGACTAGCCTTCCTTAACTACCCTGCAATTTCTCAAGCTAACTTAAAAGCCCTAGGGGCTGTTAAAGGCAATACACCAAGGCTGTGTTGTTACTGGTTGCCGTTTTCAATTCTGACAGATCTGCCCCTACTCCATGATGGAGCTTCATCTCTAGGACTCGAAGGAGGCAGGCAGGGCAGATAAGCTTACAGAGACATCCATACTTCAACCCAGCAGAACCAACTTAACAATTATATGTGATGTGCAGAGGAAAACTGCACACTTATAGCTATGAGAGAGAGAAAGTGTGTGCAGTTAAATAACCTACTGCTATATCCCAAGAGTCTATAAAACATAAAACCAATCCAAATGACTTCAAGAAATAAACAAAAAATTCTTCTAGCCAGCAAGTAGATTCCATGAATTAAATAGATAGTTCTCAAAAGAAAGAGGCAAGGGGCCAATCAATATGTTTAAAGTGTCTGATCGTCTTAGACATCAGAGACATGTGAATTAGAATTACTTTGAGAGTCTATCTTGCCGCAATTAGAATGGTTAACATCAAGGGAACGAATACTAGTAAGGATTGGGAGAAAGAGAAGCTGAGTTCCTGCTGTTGGGACCAGTACAGCCATTGTGAAATTCAGTATTGTCATTAAGAAGGAGGAGGAGGAAGAGGAGGAAGAGGAGGAGGAGGAGGAGGAGGAGGAGGAGGAGAGGAAGAAGAAGAAGAAGAAGAAGAAGAAGAAGAAGAAGAAGAAGAAGA
>NW_021620701.1:2030294-2041686 GCF_004785775.1 Grammomys surdaster | reverse complement strand
GAAGAAGAAGAAGAAGAAGAAGAAGAAGAAGAAGAAGAAGAAGAAGAAGAAGAAGAAGAAGAAGAAGAAATCTAAAATCGGAAATAAACGATCCTATGACCCAGCTATAACTCTTGGGAATAGATCCAGAAGAGACTAAGTCTTACTACTGAAGTGCCTGTACACCCATGTTTATGCCTTCATTATGTACAGTAGCTAAGAAGGAGCCTAGGCCACCAATAGTTGAACAAATAAAGAAACTATGGCATATAGGTGACATGGAGTTACTGTAGAGAGGGAGGCCAGGTAGAAGGGGAAGAGGATAAAAGGGGAAAGGAAGTAGGAGGGCAACCTTGGGGGGACCTATGGGCCAGTAGGGGAGTGAAAAGAAGGGCATAGGGGAGGAAGAACAAAGCGGGTTTGGAAATGTCATGATAAAACCCATTATTTTTATGTTAATTTTGAAATTTAAAAAAGGGAGCTATAGTATTTAGCTTCAGAATTTAAAGGTAATTCATGAATGATAAAAACCAAGATAGTATGTGAAAGAAAAAAATTCTTATTAGCATATTGTGGAGGTGTACAAGAAAATTATGTATCTATAAAACAAGAACAAGTCACAGAAAAAGGAGTCATCAGAGGACAAGAAAGTATCTTTAGAAATTAAAAATATGAAACAGTAAATTTTTAAAATCTAGCACAGGGTCAACAATAAAGGTATAGAAATATCCCAGAAATCTGTGTTGTTACTGTTTTTAAGACAAATGTACAGGACCAGGGATGTAACTCAATGGTAAGTACTTTGCCTCCCAACTTGTTCAAGGCCAGGGACTGCTTTCTCTGTTCTGTATCTGTCTCTGTTTCTGTCTCTGTCTGTCTCTGTCTCTCTGTCTCTGTCTCTCTCTCTGTCTCTCTGTCTCTCTCTCTCTCTCTCTCTCTCTCTCTCTCTCTCTTACACACACACACACACGCACACACACATACACACACACACGGAATATATTAAATAATTTTTAAATCAATATTAATCTCACGTGTCCAACATCCCACTAAGTCAAATTCTAGGAGAAGAAAGAAAAGGGAATGAAAGTAGTGATTAAGGAACAAATTTTAAACTCAAGATTCAAGAAAATGTGTATGTCTCAGTTAGAGTTACTATTGCTGTGATGAAACACCATGACCAAAGCAACTCGGGGGAGAAGAGGGCTTATCTGGTTTACACTTCCGTAACACTGAGCATCACTGAAGGAAGTCAGTTCAGGAACTCAAACAGGGCAGCAACCTGGAGCAGGAGCTGATGCAGAGGCCATGGAGGGATGCTGCGTATTGGTTTGCTCCCCATGTGTGCTCAGCCTGCTTTCCTATAAAACCCACCACCACCAGCCTAGGGGATGACACCACCCACAAAGGGCTGAGCCCTCCCCTACTGATCACTTATTAAGAAAATGTCTTACAGTTGGATCTTATGAAGGCATTTCTCAATTGAGATTCCCTCATTTCAGAGAACTCCAGGTTGTGTCAAGTTGACATGAAAGTAACCAGCACAGTGTACTTCTAATAGTTCTTCAAGCCCTGTAAGAGTGTGAAGATACACCCACAAGACTGTCTTCTTTATGCAACATTTTTGAAATAGCAAAAATTGGAAACAGTGTAATTGTTCATATAGTTGTTTGGTTAGATAAACCAAATTATGTAGTCATTTTAAAACACTAATGTGGGAGTGGAGAGATGGCCCCGGTTGAGAGCACTTTGCTGTTCTTCTAGAGAACCAAAGTTCAGTTCCCAGCACCCATGTTGGGCAGGTAGGATGGAAAACCAGCTCACAGCTGCTTGTATCTCTAGCTCATGCAGGCACACATAAATTGAGAGTAAATAAATCTAAATAATTCTTTTAAGTAAAGTAAATGAAAAGCCAGAGAGTGGGTATGGTTACCCACGCCTGTCATCTCAGCATGAGGAAAGCTAAAACAGAAAGACTGAGGATTTAAAGCCAGCCTGGGCCACAGAGCAAGACCCTGACTTAAAAACACAACAATGGGGATGAAAAAAGGCTCAGTGGTTACACACTAGTGCTGTTCCCAGGGACCAATGTCTGTTCCCAGCACCCATGACAGGCCGTACACAACTGTCGGTAACTCTAGTTCTAAGAGATCCTACACCTCTATCCTCTGTGAGCACCTGCACTCATATGAACATACTCAAAAAATACACACATATACACATAATTTTTTAAAAATAAATCTTTTTTAAACACACAAGAAATAAATAGCAAGGGGCTAGAGGCACAGACCTGTGGTCAAGCCCTCAATATTGCAGACTGAAAAGGAAAATGAGAACAGAACAGTCTCTGTGTTTGCAGATGTGTTTGCAGATGTGCGATACCAAGCCTAGGGCTTCAGTGAGAAGCTATCAACACAGTGCCCTCAGGAAGGAAATGAGACTCAGGGTTAGTGAACAACCTTTAACTTGCTTTTAAAATAGAAACAGATTCATTCTTAAACAATTCCATATATCCCATAATGCATTGGGGGTGCTCTCTCCGCTCCACCCTCTCTTACTCCTCCTCCCTGTCAACACTGTCCCATCCCACCACCACCCTTTCCCATGTTTGTGTCTTCATGTTTTGCTTTGTGACTTTGTGGTGTTAACCGAGGCTATCTGTGCAGCCATGGGTATGGAACTCTCCTATGAAGCCCGATGGGCTTACTAGTGTGTACTTCATCTATCCCAGAATCTTTCAGTAGCCAAAAGTTCAGCAGGGAGATCTAGACCCCTATGAATCCCTCCTCCACCTGTAAGGGGTAGGTACTCAGAAAACTTCACCCGGTCCAGCTTCTTCCCAAGCAGCCACCATTTTCCTGCTGCTCTGGCTCAGGAATGCGGCTCTGACTATCTAGAAACACCGGCCCTGGCACCCACAAGATGCCAAAGTGGTGGCTGGCTCTGCCAATCCACCACACTGTCCACAATGCTTGACTGAGCCCAGACCATTCCCGCTATGCCCACAGTTCCCGGTAGAATGAAGACTCTTAATGCTTAAAGGTTATCCAGTGGATTTATATATTTGGAAATGTTCAATTAACAAGATGCCCACACAATTGAACATGGTACTCACTCATCTAGCCTGGATATTATAACTACCTTAGACTGCTAGTGACACGCGTACATCCGCAGCCATCTTCTCTCCTCCTCCTTCTCCTTCTCTTCTTCTCCTCCCAACTCCTCACTCCGCCTACCTTTCATACAGCCCAACCGCCGAGCCTTATTGTAAATGTAGCGGGAAAATATCCCACTATATCCACCCACGACTGGTAATTGACCCATCCAGTTTTACACAGGCCCAGTGCAAGCCACTGTAGCTGCTGTTGAATTCTTGATTGCAATGACTGTCATGAGCAGAGGATGGCGTTTCACAGTCCCTCTCCTTGTCTTCTGGCTCTTACATTCTTTCCACCCGTCCTTCGGAGATCTCCCGAAACATAGAGGGGTTGTACAGACGTCTGCTTTAGGGAACAGCACGCAGCTTCTCACTCAGCACTTCAGCAGCCAAGACGCTCTGCATTTACCACCAGTTATTGTATTGAGAAGCATTTGTCTGTGGGTATAAAATAAAAAAGTTTAGGAAGCAATTTAGTGTCGTGTCAATTAAGCCACCCACTCCCAGGAACTATGACCTCCTCAAATATTTCGACCAGGTTTACAGTATCCGGTTCAAAATCTTCATATGCTTCTGTACATTTTTAAGATCTTTGGCAATAAAAAAAAACAGTATTTAGAATACTCTAGAAAGAAAGAGTAAGATTTCCCCCTTTATTTTATTTCCAAGAAAAAGCAGTAAGTTGTCCTGAGTCGGGATAAAATGAAGATAAAAGTCCTGGGTAGAGAAAGACTCAGCCGTGGCTAGAAGCGTAGGCATCAAAGGATCAAGCCTTCCTAAGAGCATTTGGTGGCGCGGGAGGACAGGCACACACAACTCAAAGGCCTCATGTGTGTGTATTAGGTCTGGGAAAGACCAATGAAGCTAAGAGTGGCTGAAACTGTTTCTTGGAGGAAATGGCAACTGAAAAGACAGCGAGATTTCACAAAGGCAGCAAGGAGAACTGTGGGCTCCTTAAAGTCAGCAGGTCCAGGCTAGAGGAGAGAGAGGTCCCGGTCCTGCTGGGTCTCTCCAGAAACACACCTGTCCGGGAGTCTTGTCGAAGCAGGAACTCAACTTTAATGTAACAACCTCTTGTTTATATAAACGTGGAGCACAGGGACGAGGGGTTTTGGAGGGGTGAGATGATGTAGGGGACGGGGAAGGGTGACTGAGGGTATGGGGTGACTGACGGGGCCAATTGCAAAGCTCTACATCAGCAACAGCTGAGCAGAAGCATGGCCAAACAGGTCCTATTGAGTCACTCCGGTGTGGAAGTGACTAAGATAGGTCTCAAACTTGAGCTAGGCTTAGACTCTCCCACAAGGGCACAGAAATTTGAGCCAGGATCAGGTTTGTCTACAAGACCCAAACCAGGGCCGAAATGGGGCCCAACAGAGAACCAGTCAGACCATCAGTGAGCGAAACACCTTGACTCTAATGAGCATGCATCACTGACAAAGGTGCCAGAATGGTCTACCTACACTGCACGGGATTAGGACGTGACTAAAACAGCAACAACACAACCCAAATAGCTACAAGGAGAAAGCCAACTTTCCATCTTCTCAAAGGAGTTCAGAGGCAAGCAGTTCCGGGCTAGGTCGATAGCTTCACCCTCACCCAGGCCTCCTGTTCCTGTGTCATCATCTTTACTTCCGGTTTCCGTCTTCGAGTTAGAGCAATTGCAAGATGAATGTTACAGCAGTGGTCATTGTACTTGTGTTCTACTGAGACGAAGGAAAGGACGTATTTCCTAGTCTCGTTAACCTCCTTGGTCGAGTTCCCTGGAAGCCTCACCAACGTACACTTCTGTCTCACAGGCTACCCTACCCATCACAACAAACTAGAAACACATTTATTCACCAGGTGTTTTGCTGCTGTTCCTATACATACAGGGCTTTAAGCATGTAAAGGAGGGTTCTTCACTATCTCTGCCAAATATTTTGATCAAAGTAAGGTTTTTGAGAACAAGGCAACGATTTTAAGCTTGAGAAGGGCTAACAAATTGCCTATCATCCAGAAAGAGATCTATGAAGAGCTGAATAAAGTTGTATAAATATGCAAGAAATTAACTTTTAAAATGAGAAAACCTCTAATAGTTGCTTATTTTTTGAAGCAGCTAGTTGGAGATGGGGATGAATAGAATGAGTGAATGAATGAATGAATGAATGAATGAAGTTGATGACTGGTCCTCTTCTATTTATCACTGTCAACCTTCTACAGTTCACTTTTTCAAACTTTTTCATTTATTTAATTTTTATATTTATTTATTTATTTATTTATTTATTTATTTATTTTTTGGCAAGTGCCAAAACATGTGGAGGTCAGAGGACAACTTGGGACATTCAGTTCTCTCCTTCTACCATGTAGGTCTTGGGAATCAAAATCAGGTCATCAGGCTTGGCAGCAGGGTACCTTCTCCTGCCGAAGAACCATTTCACCATGAACCTTTCAACAGTCCTGTAGAGAGATTTACACCACTCTACTCTGCAGCTCTTATCTACAGGACAGTGTAGATGTGCCTACAGCCTTGAAGACATAGCTATAATAATAACAATCACACTATACTAAAACGTAGTATGATGGTTTGTATATGCTTGGCCCAGGGAGTGGCACTGTTGGGAAATGTAGCCCTGTTGGAATAGGGGTGTCACTGTAGGTATAGGCTTTAAGACCCTCATCCTAGCTGCCTGGAAGTGAGGATTCTGCTAGCAGCCTTCAGATGAAGCTGTAGAACTCTCAGCTCCTCCTGCACCATGCCTGCCTGGATGCTGCCATGTTCCTCTCTTGATGATAATGGATTAAACCTCTGAACCTGTAAGCCAGCCCCAATAAAATGTCCTTATAAGACTTGCGTTGGTCATGGGGTCTATTCACAGCACTCAAACTCTAAGACAGTTGTTTACTCTTTTGCAGATGCAGAGCCAAAGTGGTTGATTAAGGGGCAGCGTGGACCCCGTCATTGGGCAGCATTGATATTCTGTTTCCCTGCTCCTTTAACGACAAGTGACTGTAACTCACTAAGTTGGACTTCCCTCACCCTTAACATGAAGACCTTCATAGGAGATGTAGCATCTTTTGGAACTGTGAAGAAGACTGGAGCCTGGTATTCAGCAGGAATGCTGGCCACGGCAGCTTTTGTTTTGTTTTTTATGTCCCTGCTAGAGAGCAGGTAGTTAAAGGCAAGTTATGGCTTCCTTGTCTTTGCATGCTTCCCCTCAGTGTCTATACAATACTGATGTCCATTTTGGAAATTTGAAGGCCATCTGGCTGTCTTTTAAAAATTCTTCGAGAGACTTCATGCAAGCTGGTGAATGCCACCCCCACCGTTGTGTCTATGAGTCAGGTGGGAAGCTGTAGAAATCACACCATTCCTGGGGCTAGGTGGCATTGCAGGATTCTCTCCACTGGCACTCTAGGGCCAGAGACACCATTGCTATTCTTTTCTGTGTTCATATGTCAGAGCTTAATATCCACACTAGCAAAGATTCCTTAAGGTGCACTCTGTCCAGAGGGCTTGTGGGAGGGGTTTCCTGACAAACTCCTGTGAGATGGTTTCTTTTAGTAACAGATGTGGAGCTGCATTCAGCCTGGCCAGTGCTATCATGCTATCGTCCTGCTCTTACAGAAGTCCTCAGACCACTTACATAAGCCGCATCTCAAATATCATATGGGGCATAGCCCTAAGCATTTGACAGCACCTCTCTACTGCTTCCCCTAGCCTGTCATCATTTGCCTCTTTCTACCTCATGACACATACCTACTGCACCACTGAATTGCAAAGGGAAAAAGGATTCATTTCTCTGATACTCTACCCCTGTTCACAAGCCCCTGTCCAGCTGTTACCTGTTATTAAGCAGAGCCAGTGCTGTTCTGGAGAGCTGGGGCCCTCACAGACACGTCACTCAGTGACTGATTGAGCAGTTCTGGTGCACTCTGGGAAATTCCTCCTAAGGTGTTCTATTAAGTGCCTCTCCAAATCTGTTCTTAAGAAACACTGGTGTGAATGGTCTTCCCTTCTAAATACCGCGTTTTGCCAGTAGCATCTAGAAGTCACTATGTCCCTGATCACTGTTCTCAGTCACCTAGTCCTGCGGAGAACTGTACTGTGAACCTCAGCCTTAGACCCAGGATAATGTCAGTTCATATTCAGACATAATGTATGCATGGCACAATTCTAAATTCTTACCTCACTTAACCATTACCACAACTCCAGGAGATGCCAATAGTGTCTTAAGTCAAGGAAGCAACTAATGAGTAACAAAGCCCAGAGTTACATCCAGTCCGTCCTCCTAACTGAAACCCTCTATGGGGAATTTTAGAAAGCTCTCTAGAGTCCCGCTTTTCTGAAGGTCTAACTAGCCCAAGCTCCCATGCAGCCCTCTGCTACCCCGCCCGTCCGACTTCAGCATCAGCTCCAGCTCCTCCTACTTCAGCTCAGCCAAATTCTGAAAACAAGGCTTCTCAGCCTCCTCCCAGAAGAGGCTCCTTATCCTGACCATCCACACCAACCTGGGGTAGATGCCATTGTCCACACTGTCCTCTACTCTGTGACTTCCTCAACCTGCAGGCTTACAGTGCAGCATCCCTAAAACCTGCTTCTGCCTCTGTCTCTATCTCAGTTCCTCCCCGGCCCCTCACCTAATAGCAGAGCCTTAGGCTTCGTCTCTGGCATCAGGGAAAAGAGGAAACATCTTGTAATGGGCCCAATGTCTCAAAAGACTGCGGACTCGTTCCTTGGATCATCTGCTACCCTCCTGAGAGACTCGTATTCTTTTTCTCCTGTTGTGGTGCTTGGTCTTCCTTAAAATGAAAAGTGTGTTCCCATTCAGACTCAAAGTTTTCATCATCCTTAAGGACCTGTGAGACTGCATCCAACATAAACTTCATAAGCAGCTGAGGGGAGATTGCTTGAGAAGAAGGGGAAGGTGTCGTATAAACCCCTCAGCGTCACCTTTGTTGCCGACTGTATGACAGAGAGCATAGATCATCCAGCAAGCAGCACACCACAAGGTGAAAGCGTCAAGTGGGAAAACACCGTTACTCACACCAGACGCATATTTGCTTTTCTATTGGCATTGAAGGGCCATTGTTCCTCCGAATGTGTCCTGTGGTGCACTGCCACCCAAATCTGACCCCTGGCTTCGGGGAAAGGAGACCGTCTGTCCATTGTGTGGGTACGTTTCTCTAAAATGAAGGATTGGGTCTTTTTGGTTTTTTGTAGGGGAGGAGCTTGTTTGGTTTTGTTTTGGTTGGTTTGGTTTCTCTCTCTCTCTCTCTCTCTCTCTCTCTCTCTCTCACTCTCTCTCTCCCCCTTCCTTTCTTTTATCCTCCTCTGTAAATACTACCAGGCTCAGTATCTCACGTTTGAGGCAATAAAAAGGAAAGATGTTCAGTGAGCATTCGGCGAAGGAAAGTAAGGGCCATCACAAAGCCATGTGAGAGTCTTAGAAATGCACAGTGTGAGCTGGAGCGACACCTCAGAGGGCAAGGGCACTTGCTGCTCTTACAGAGGACCCAGGGTCGAGTCTCAGCACCCACATCATAGCTCACGACTGTCTATAACTCCAGTTCTAGGGGATCCAACATGCTCTCCTGGCCTCCGTGGGCATCAGGCACGCGCATGGTATGCATGTATCCACGCAGGCCAAACACTCATACACATAAAATAAAAACAATCAAAACAACAACAAAACATCGAGATCTTTACTTCAAAATAATGCCCATTTCCCCTCTAAGTCCTAGAGGACATCTCAGAAGAGGAGGCAGAACGATCATAAGAGATGAAGAACGGGGAGGGCGCTGTGAAATACTGTCCCGCAGCTATGATAGGGCCTCAGCAATCGAGAGCACACAGTAGGTTTGCCTACCTGAATAAGAGCTGCACCCACAACACACATGAAAGTTGGAGAGGATCAGCCGGAATGGAGAATAAGAAAGGATAACAGGGGTGAGTGTCTGTCATGATGCACCGTATACGTGCATGAAACTGTCGAAAAGAAAAAAGAAAAACTGAGCATTTGCTCAGGCACAGCCAACTGTCCGATACTTCTCAAAGCTTTGGGGTACACTCAAGCCAGTCACCTGTATTTCTCAGAAGCCATCCCATGCATAATTTGAACAACCACTGAATTCTTGTGAGTGATAAAGTAATTTGTTTTCTTAAACACCCTATGGCCAGCGGTGAAACAATGAAACTCTGCTGGTGTGGAAGTGAGTCATAAATCACTGTAGTAAGTCACTAGAAGGGAGTTTGTTTCCAGCTAACTGTGGTCCACAGCACTTCCTGTGAAGTGTCTCATTCTGTAAATCCTTGACACCATGAACCGGTGTCTTCTGTGGCCAGCTGCTTAAGTTCCTACCTGGAAGTCCCTGGCTCACACTTGTTTTGTTTTTATTTAGTAAACTAAGTGAACTTTAGCTCACTCTCCTCTGCTTCTTTTCATCGGTGCATCATGGGAGCTCTCTTAGACAAGCTTCCTAACTTTAGAGCCCTCAGGGCCTCGAGGTACCTCAATAGCATGGAGAACTCTGATCTGGGCCTACATGACCAAAGGTCACATTTCCTTATGTGGGAAGTGTGGCATGTGCCCCAGGCCAGGAATCTGTTCCAGAGAACAGGGAGCCACCAACCATCCCAGGTGTGTGCCCATCGGTTTTCTGAGATCTCAGACCTGTTGTACCTTACCAGGCTTTCTGGCATGGTTTGCTGTCCTGCACAGGTCCTGTGAAACTGGAACAGGCATGAGAGCCAGTCTTTCCACTCCGGTGCCTTCCCTTCAGGACATAACACCAATCACTGTTCATAGACAAATGGATAAAGGAAATATGGAATGGTTTTCAGCCATAAAGAAAAATAAAACCATGACATTCTCTGGAAAGGGGATGGAAAGAGGGCAGTAGGGAGGTGGACATTATGTTAAGCAAAAGAAGCCATACTTAGGGCAAATGCCACATGCTTTCTCTCATACAGAACCTAGACTTAAGTTTGTATGGAAGAGGAGGTCATGAAAGTGGAAAGGGTGATATGAGGGGGGAGGAAGAAATCTTAAAGAAGGGGTTGAAGGGGAAAGAGGGAGTAGCAGAATTAATGGGACGTGAAGGTGGGAAAAGACACTACTGGGGGGAGGGGAATCCCAACAGAGGAAGGGGGATGGGTAAGTGTGGAGTACAATGGCACACACGCACAGAATGTATAATGAAAGAAAAGATACCCCTGCCTGAGCTGGAGAGGTCGCTTAGTGACTAAGAGCACTTGTGCTTGTAGAAGACCCAGGTTTGAGTTCCAGCCCACACAGAAGTTTACATCTGTCCATAACTGCAGTTCCAGGAGATTGCCAGACATGCGATGGTATACTGACATATTTGAGCAAAACACTGACAAACAATAAATAAATAAATCTAATTTTTAAAGAAGATACTGCCATTTAAAAACAATTCTTGCAAGGGCAGAAGAGACACCACCTATGAGAACCATGGCCCCAATCCCAAGATGTCATAGAAGCGTCATGGTGGAGTGTCCAAGTATCCTTGAGCGTCGGCCACAGGATCTCTACCTGGTTATTGGGCGGGACTCTTCTGGAAGAGTCCCGTGATAAGTCTGGGCTCCAGTGTCTAGACTTCAAACCTGATTCTGGGACCCTAGAGGCAACGCTATGAGCCACTTGAATATCCTTTGGGATTTTTCTCTCCTCTATCAGTAATTCATGCAATAGTCACTGGAGGAGTCATGCTGATGAGAATATACTGCTATGTTCAAGCACAGTTATTGCTAGTGTTGTTGCAAGAACACTTGATAAGCTTGCAGTCTAGTGTATGAGAGCAGACATTAAAGCAGGTAAACAAACTAAAGAAAGGTATAGGCAGCATGCCAGGTGAGTAGGGAGGAGAAGGGAAAGGGCTCAGGTCAGGTAATAGAGTCCTGGCTTTGAGTGGAGTGGGAAGAGAAGTCCTCTTAGAAAGGACAAGATGATGGGAGTCTGAATGCGCCCAAGCATGCATGCTTCCGGCACACAGATCCTGGGAGATGGTATCCCCTCAGTGAGAATAGCCAGGGCAAAAGCCATGAGGTAGCCTAGAAAGGGTTATGGACAATGCTTAGCAGAGTGAGCTCCCTAAAGCCATTCCCTAGCCTAACAGGAGCTGTCCGCCAGGGGACACACTGACCTCGATTGTCAATCACTAGTTCATGTGTAGTATGCATTGAGGAACTGGGCGAATCTGGGCAAGCCTTTTGGGAATAGCAAGCTCAACTTATGCAATGTTAGACATCTACAG
>NW_021620701.1:2016716-2027694 GCF_004785775.1 Grammomys surdaster | reverse complement strand
GGAGGGAGGGAGGGAGGGAGGGAGGAGGAAAGAAAAGAAAAATGTATGGGCAACATTATGGTGACACAGAACGTAACCTTTAATTTAAGCAAAGTATCTTTAAGTCCATACTCAAAACTGAGCAGAGGAAAGACAATGTCTCCCTAGAAAGAGCAATAATGAAGAAAACTTTACTTTGAACTCCACTACATTCATTGCTGCTGGCAAGATCTGCAGGTGCTAAAAGTAGTGGGTGGAAATACAGTTATCCACAAACCATTCCTGCCAAAGACACATAACTGGAATCTAATGGAGAAAAAACATTAGAGAAAAACTAAACTTTCCGCAAAATAATTGACCAGAATTCATCAAAAGTCAGAAGGTCCTGAACACTGGGAACTGGGAAGCCAGACATTTCAGAGGCACTGAGAAGCCATGACAGCTAAATGTAATTTCAGATGCTGGATTGGATCCTAGAACTGAGAAAAGATGGGACCGAATAGACTAGAAAAACCAGTAGCCTGAGTGAACAACAGCAGACCAAAGTTGATTCCAGTTCTGAGCATCCTGCTGTGGTAACGGAAGTTGATAACATCATTACAAGCTGCCTGAAACTTTGCTATTCTTGGTGTTTTTCCATCAGACAGAAATGGTTTCAAAAATAAAAATAAAATACGAGTTAAGATTCTGAAGCCATCTGTCCTTGAAGTTTCTACTTTAGGCTAGTTCTCCAGAGAGCAAAGATGTGTCTCTTTGTTAGTCTGGACAGACCAAGGGCCACCCTCTAGCATAGCAGCTAGCCCCAAGTCAGATGTTTGCCCCTCAGGGTTCAATTTTGTGAATTCCATTTCTGAATTCCTACTTCTGTCCTTTAGAAGAGATAGAGAGCAATCCACGATCCAAGAGCAAACATTCATCTTGGCTGATGCTGCACCCTGGGTGTGAGGTTCCTACGGACCCTGTCTCAATTCAACCCATGCCCACTATTGGTTAAATAAATCTCAGCTCCCTTTGCTCTTAATCCAACTCTTCCTGGATAGATCCATAGGCATGCATCCTTATCTCCTAGAGTATTCATAAACAAATCCAGAGACAAGTACTCCATGTCACTATTATAGAATGGATATTGGTGATACTGCACATTAAATTATCGTCCTTCTGGCAAGTGGCCTTCACGTCCTGTTTGCTAAGAGAAACTTGAAATGATAATGTAGCCTACTTGTATGAACAGCAGGAATAGTGTTGTAGCTACGAGCACAGCCAGCCATCTGGGATTCTGTGGGAGAGTTTAGATGCACCAGAGACACCTTGGAAATCATCCGTCAGCATGGTTTAAAGGGGGAAAGAGTAAAACATAGAGACCGTTCAGTGGGGAACTGGGTTCAGATCTCCGGCACTCCTGTAAAAAGCCATGTGTTATGGTTCACGCCTGTTATCCCAGATCTGAGCGGAGACAGGAAGATAGAGAGATCTTCCTGGCCAGCAATTCTAGCCCATCAAGTGAGCTCCCAGGTTCAGTGAGAAAATGTGTCTCAAAATATAAAGTGGAAAGCAACAGAGGTCACCAACATTGATATGTCTTCAAGCACACACAGTACACACACACACATGCATACAATAAACACACACAAATAATAAAGTATCATCACTAAGAACCCTGGGCAGTAACACAAAGTGTTTAACAAAACAAGAAAACATTATGAAGTAGAACTGCATGTAAGCTTGGTGATTGAGGTGTAAATCAGAGTTTCCCTGCTAAGCACCTCAATTCCTACCTGTTATGTTTTAGATATGAAATGCCCCCTGAAGACATTGTACACTGAAGGTGTTGTCCCCAGCTGGTGTATCTGGTGATCACACCATGAGAGCTTTAACATGACCAATGCAGTGACCGATGGATGGAGTCATAATCCAATGACATTACTGAAAACTGTTAGAAACTTCTGGATGTGGGTGGGGCCTAGTTGCAGCAAGTAGATTGATTGGCTTTATCTTGGGAGGATATTTTGTCCAGTGGCCCTTCTCTGCTGTTTCTCTCTCCCTCTTGTCCACCATGAAGTGAGCTACTTTGCCCCAACATATGCTTCCTACCAATGATGTTCTGCTCCTTCCAGAGGCCCTGAAGCCATGGAGCCCAGTGACTGTGCACTGAAACCTCTGAAGCCAAGAGCCACATTAAACTTTCCCTCCTTTCAAGTGACTTTCTTAGGTTATTACCACAACTATAAGAAGTCCAACTGAGGTTCTGTTTTTGAAAAAAATAAAATAAAAAGGAGTGGGCAATACCCATTTCTTTTGCCTTTGTGGGAAGTGTTGCAACATTATCAAATTTGTAATTTCCGTTTACTAGAAGCCTCTCCACATCTCAGCACTGAGACCTGGTTTTCCATATGTGGGTATCTCCGATAGGAGAAAGTCATCAAATCCTTAGCTCACTTTTCTTAGATAAGTTTTTGTTTGTTTCATTTTGAGATTTTCTCTCTATGTAGCCCAGGCTATTTTTTGAATCTGTAATTCTCCTGCCTCAACTTGCTGAGCTTAATTTCATTTTCACATATTGACACAGAGGATTGAAGGAAAGATCGACATTACATAATTCACAAACTAATACACATCTCCTTTAGAGAGGAACAGAATTAACTTACAGAAGAGTTAAGTGGCACATGAAGTCACTGTGCTCACTTGGGTCTTGGATGGGAATCTTAATGGCCTGTTTCACAGAATTGAATCCTTTATAAAAATCATATGGAAATGAAAGAGACCACTGAAAAGGACTAAAGATTAAGGAATTGTGCAGACTGGATTCCTCATGACTTGGGATGGCTTCCTTCTACTCTTAGCCTTAAGAAAATGTTGCTAAGCACCCATAGTAAGACCAGGAAGTCTCAGAAATGCCATCTCTCCTCCAGAAACTGACCAGAGAGAAATGATCCTGCTAAGAGAACCTCATGCCCTAAACTAAACTAATTTCTGCATAACAAAATGAAGTCTGGGCACATTGAAGAAATGACCAAGAACTGTTTCCTAGAAGATACACTTTCGAAATCATTCAGTCACCTCAGCATGATCCAGACATCAAAGGCCACAAGAGGCATCACAAGAATGTCATTCCATCTTTCTTATGACTGTAAATATAAAAATCCTCAGTTAAATCCCAACAAAAAAAAAGCCAGCAACATATACAAAGCATGATATACTGTGGCCAAGAGGGGCTTATCCTGAGAATGCAGGGGCAGTCCACCATGAAATGCCAATCAACCCTACATTATTAGAATTTTGGGAGAAACGTTACACGGTTGTCTCAATTGAAGGAGGAAAAGTATCTAACAGAAGCTAATGTCCTTTATACTCACTAGGGGGAGAAGAGGACACTCCCATCTGTGAAAACTTCAAAGCCAACATCATATTTAATGATGAAAGAATAAAGTCTTCTTTTCTTGATGTCAAGAACAAAATGAGCTGTCTATTCTTCCATTTCTATTTAATCCTGCATGGTTCTGGCCAGAGTTAGGCCAGGAGAGAAAATCAAAGGTATCTGTATTATAAAAGAGAAAGAAAAGCCCTCCAATTCCAACAATACACCTTTGTATACAGAAAATCCTAAGCACTTAACTAAAAAACTATTAGAATCAGCAACCAAATGTAACAGAATTGCAGGTTATAAACTCAATATAAAACTCAGTTACATTTCCCTATACTAGAAAGCTTATATTCCTGGGATAAATCCCATTTTGTCACAGTAGCTACCTTTTCCCAGATAAGACCAGTAAGAAAGGGATAGGTAAGACAATCTAGCTGGTAAAGATGTTTGCTGTCAAACCTGGTGACCTGAATTCAATCCCTGAAACCCATTTGATGGAAGGGAACTGACCCCTATAAGCTGTCCTCTGTCCTACACATACACACATGATGACACACACATACACAGGAATGCACTTGAGTGCACACACACAATAGAGATAGATAGATAGATAGATAGATAGATAGATAGATAGATAGATAGATATAGATGATAGGTAGGTGATAGATGATAGAGATAGATAGTAGATAGATGCATAGATACATAGAAGATAGATAATAGATGATAGAGATAGTAGATAGATAGAGATGGATAGATAGATGATAGACAGATAGATACATAGATAGAGGGATAGATAAAGGGATAGACTGATAGATAGAGGGATGGATGGATAGATAGATAGATAGATAGATAGATAGATAAGAAAAGGTCCAGAAGAAGACAAAAATGTTCATTCTCACTGCTCTTATTCAGCATCTTACTAGAAGCTCTTTATAATGCAGTAAGAAAAAGAAAATAAAATGCATAAAGATTGGGAAGGAAGAAAAAAAGACCTGTACACCTTCAGACAGAGTTTTTAATTTAACAGTCTGGCAAGCCAAGGACAGGTAAGATTCTGCAGAGCCTTACCAACCTAAGACAGAAGTGCATTGCTTTTGATAATGCATATTCCACAACATGCAAGGCAGGTGTTCTTGTCAGAACGACCTAAGACAGGCTCAGTCTTGTTTATGAAATAAAAAAGGGGGGAAGAGGAGAGCTTTGGGGGCTGCTAGGTAAGAATCTGACATTGGCCAAGGACAAGGAAGTGGGCTTCAGGCAAGAATCTGACATTAAGCTAGAACAAAGAAGTAATTTCAGGCAGGAATCTAAATCTTAGGCTAAAACAAAGAAGTAGGCTTCAGACATGAAAATGACTTTGGGCTAGGACGGAAGTAGGCTCAAGTATTTTGGTCATCCTGACAAGCCTTAGAAACAGTGATCATGGGAGTGATCATGGAACTTTGTTTATTGCTTTGCTTATTCCTTGACTATTTGTGCTTATTGTCTTGTTTGTTCCTTGACTCTATTCTTGTTCTTTGCATCTATTGTATTGCTAGTTCCTCAACCTGGAACTGACCTTAATACTTGCATGTAACTAAAATGGTATAAAAGCAAAAAGGAAGAGGGAGGATGGGATGGGGTTTTTTGGGGGGGGTGGATAATGGAGAAAAGGGATGACATCTGAAGTGTAAATAAATAAAATATCCACAAAAAAAAATCTCTACTTTCAGATCAGTCAAACGTCTGAGTGAGAAATCCAAGAGAAACACACACACACACTGAGATACACACACACATACATATATACACACACACTCAGACACACACACACACAGACACACATTCACACACTCAGGTACACACACACATACATATACACACTCAGACACACAGACACACACTTCTACACACATACACTCACACCCACTCACACACTCAGACACACACACACAAACTCAGACACAATACATACACACACACACACACATCACTAGCTCCTAATTAGAGCAAAATTTTTGTGTACATGCTTAGCTCAGCAAAGAGCAACTGGAATTTAAAATTAACACATTGCCTTTTACATTATCATAAAAATAAAATGTTTATACATAAATGTGCCTAATATCTTTAAGATCTATATGAAGAAAGATACAATGCTTGATGAAAGAAACCAAATAAATAAATAAGAATATTTCATGTGTGTAGGCAAACTGAATATTGTCAAGATGTCAGTTTGTCCCAGTTTCAGCTACAGACTCAATGAACACTAATTAAAATACCATGTTATGGAGACTGGAAAGATTGCTCGGTGGTTAAGAGCATGTTCTGCTCAGAGGACCCAAGTTCAGTTCCCAGCACCCACAGAGGACAGCTCACAACTACCTGTCACCCCAGCTCCAAAGGACCCAACACTCTCTTCTGGACTCTATCAGCACCACTACTCACATGTGCACATACTCACAAACAAAAACATACACATATACACATATTTTTTTTAAAAAAAGAAATCCTTTTAAAAATACCATCTTGTGCATGTTGACAAGCTTATTCCAAACTTCATCTATGAGAAGGCAAAAGACCCAAATTAAACACCACAATACTGAAGAAGAAAAAACCAGAGAACTGTCACTGCTCAACTTCAGAACTCACTGTGACGGAACAGAATGGAAAACCCAGGAATAAACCCAAATAGACAGAAGAATCTCAGCCTTGGCTGAGAGACAACGGCAGTGCAGCAGAACAGACAGAGTGTTTTCAACAGACGGCATGCTGAGGTGACTAGAATGTGCATTCAGAGCACTTTAAAATGTAGACACAGACTTGATACTGTTCAGAACATTTAAAAGATGAATTGTAGACCCAACACTATAAATCAAAAATAGAAAGCAGTGGGAAGAATTCTAGGTGGCCGTGAGCTTGGCAATCACTGCTTAGATGGAACGTCAAAAACAATCTATGAAAGAAAGAAGAGTTGATGTGGGATAGGACCTCATTAAATTCAAAAATCTGTATTCTGTCAAAGATGATATTAAGTAAGTAAAAAGAAAAGCCACAGACATGAAGGATATCTTTCCAAAACACATATCCAATGAAGGAACTGGTACCCAAGGCAAAGAAAGAACCCTTAAGAATTTAACCATAAGGCTGGAGAAAAGGCTCCATGTTCAAGAGCACTGGCTGCTCTTCCAGAGGACCTGGGTTGGCTTCCCAGCAACCACACGGCAGCTCACAACTGTTCCTCCAGTTAAAAGGGATCTGATGCCCTCTTCTGGACTCTGCACATACTGCACCCATATGGTGCACACACATACATGTGCACAGGCAAACCACCATACACATAAAATAAGAAAAAAAATTCAACTATAAAAAACTCCAAGGTTTTTTTATAGTTACTCCGAGTTACTGTTGTAGGGATGCAGTGATCTGACTGCTTTGAATGACAGTTTAGCCATTGTCTCATGGTGTTATTCAAGTAAGTTTAAAACTAGCACACATAAAGAGACCTTCACAGTGCTTACAATCACTAAAACGTGAAAGGCAACAGGATGTCCTTTAAAGGGTGAATAAATGAACTGTGGTGCATTCGTACAATGAAATATTATTATTCAGCAATAGGCTAGCAAGTCACCAAAAGATGTGAAGAAAACCTTATTAATGCATTTGCAGACTGAAAGGAAACAACCCATGGAAGGCACATACTGCACAGGCTGAGGTATAATGAGCTTACCATTATCTGTGTCGTTCCCTCCAAGTTTTGGGACACTACCAGTCTAAATGGCTTTAAGTAACACTTATGGTTTAAAATATGTTTGATATTTTTTATGTTTTCTGTATTTCCGAGTGTTGCTATCATTTTTCTTTGAATATTTTTAGACCAACTTTCCAGCCACCACAAGGGGAGCAACTTTGCTACACTAACGAACCCAGAGACAATAGAACAAGCAATTGTGTACTGAAATCATGAGACATTAATTTTGCATTAATCTTTCCTCATTATAAATAGATCCATCTTGGGAATTTGATATAGCCATGGGAAGCTTACCAACACAAATAATCAACATTTTTAATAACTTAGAGCATCAAAGGTTTAATTTTTACTTGTATTATATGTTCACCATGGATCTAATGGTCTCTCCCTGTTCCATGACACCTCCCCTCTGAGATGAAGTGATTTTTTTTTAAAGCAGATTATCTAGCAAATGGTTTTCCTCACAGCAGAGATGAAATAATTTAACACTTTTTAGGGGAGCATGGGTGGCTTGCCCACATATATGTCAGTGTACCATGAACATGCATAGTGCTGGAGGAGGCCAAAAGGGGGTTTAGATGTCATGGAACTGGAGTTACAAAGGGCTGGGAACCACCACATGGGTGCTAAGAATCAAACCTGGATCCTCTGGAAGAGCAATGAGTGCTCCTGACTGCTGAGCCATCCCTCCAGCTCCAAGAACGTGATATTAAACATCTGCTTATAAATTGCATGGTGTCATTTCTGCCTTGATTCTATAAAATAAGTCCAATTGCATACTTCCTTCTGACTTCAGTCAAGTGGAGATAGGTGATCCTACGAGAAGGGGGAGACCCAAGACCTAAGGCCAATTCAGGTCCAGTAAGTTGGAGATCTGGAATCATGCACCAACAGGGTTTGCAAATGCATGGGGGAAAAGTGCAACCTATGAACAAAAATGTTTGTCAGGCTTGTCTTTATTTGGCTGACTTCAGGAATGGATGACAGACATTTTCTCCTTTAAGTTCTAGATCTGTCCAAATGGCATGAGGCTTGAAAGGGTTAAATAATTCATTAGCACAATACTCAAATCTAGGACAGGCAAGATTGCCAGGACGCAAGATAACCTGAGTGCATTAACTGTGGTGCATTCATACAATGAAATATTAGTCAGCCATAAAAAATAAAAAGGGCTAGCAAGCCATCAAAAGACGTGGAGAAAACTTTATTAAATGCATTTGCTAACTGTGGTAGTTTCTATATGCTTGGCTCAGGGAGTGGCACTATTAGAAGGTGTGGCCCTGTTAGGGTAGGTGTGGCCTTGTTGAAGTAGTTGCTTGATGCTAAGAATACACAAGGTAGGAGTGAACCAATTCCCACAAGTTGTCTTCTGACCTCCACACAAATGCTGTACTACTTGTGTGCATGCATGTGTGTGTACATGCATGTGTGTGTACATGCATGTGTATGTGTACGCACGCACATACTCGTGCAAAAGTTTGCATGCATAGACATAACATACTTTAAAGAAATAAATGTAATTATTTAAAATTTTTTCAATTGAAACCCAGTTACATGGTTGAAAATGTATCCACTGTGGCTGGACTTCGGCAACACAGCTCCTGTACCTCAGGTTCAGGAGCATCGAGAAGGAGGAGGCAAGAAGACTGGAAAAGCCAGAGGACAAGAAAGCCAATACCTGACACTTATGAATAAGGAAAACAACAATTCCAGGTGACGCCAGAGTTCTCACTGCTAATGTGAGAAGAACGTTTGAGCAGATAAAGGTTGTCCCTTAAGGTAACCACCTACTTTGCAGGACGCCTGGCTGAAGTGAAGTGTACCTTTAATCCCTTTAATCCCTTTAAGTGCTCAGGAGGCAGAGGCAGGCAAATCTCTGAGTTCGAGGCCAGCCTGGTCTACAAAGTAAATTCCAGGACAGCCAGGGCTATACAGAAAAACCCTGTCTCGAAACAAACAAACAAGAGGGGTGGGGGAGGGAGGGAAGGAGGGAAGGAGGAAGGGAGGAAGGGAGAGAGAGTCTGTTATGAGATTGTGTCCCCTGGAAATAACAGAAAAGCTTCACCCATTGTCCTAGTTACTTTTCTATTGCTGTAATAAAACGCCTGATCAAGGCAACTTGTGAAAAGAAATCATCTAATGGGCTTACAGTTCCAGAGGGTTAGAGTTGATGTGGTAGACAGGAGAGGAGAGAACAGAGTAGAGGAGGGGAGGGGAGGTGAAGGAAGGAGAGGAGAGGGACTGGGGTATCGAGCAGTCCTCTTATACACTGCCTGGCAGCAGCACAGGTAGTAATGGCAGCAGGTGATGGTGTAACTGTTGCTAGGTTTCTGGGAGCAGTCTAGGAGAACTGTCTGTAAGCAAACAATGAGATTTTGAACTTTTGGTATGGGGCCCCTAGCTGGTGGAAGTGGCTCACTGGGTGGGCCTTGAAGGCTATGCCTCCAGCTCCAGGTTCATGGTCTCTGTGTCCTGGCTGGTCATGATGTGAGGACTCCCAGCAGCAGACTCCGCAGCCGTCATGGGCAGATCTGTCCGTGGTCCCTATGCCTTCCCTGTCATGGCAGAGTGTACGTTCTGAAACCATAAGCCAAAATAAGCTCTTCCTGCCTCCTGTACACTCCCTCACCCAGGTCAGAGAAAAGTATCAGAGACAAAGTCATCAAATTCCCTACCATAGCACCAGTGACCTAGAGAGAGTTGATCTTTTGCTTTCTTCTCATTTGTATAGACTGCAAACCATACCAGATACCTTCTTGTTACCTCAGTTGGTCTATTTTGTCATTTTGTATACCTCATTTATTCAGAAAATATCCACAAGAGGTGGGTAAATAGCTCAGTGTTAGAGTCCTTGCCTAGCGTGTGTGAAGCTCTGATTCAGTACTCATAAAGTGCACGTGCGCACACACACACACACACACATACACACTACATATATATATATATACACATTGAATTTTATTCTTACCTAAGGGAACTAAATAATGTTAGTAATTAGAAAAGCTAAAAAGAAGCTCAAATAAAAAAACAAACAAACAAAAAGGAAAAAAAAGTGATGTGACATTTTCTGTATCACCACACCCTTTCTTCGTGCAAGACTTCAAAGGATGCCATGTTTGCCCCATCTGGCAGATGTAGGAACAGAGCCTGTACTTTCCCAAGGTTAGCTAGCTCATCTTCTTCCTATTATTCTATGTGGGTGAGCAGCTTAATATTTTTAAATAGTGCCTTGGTTAGATTTGTTTCCATATTTCTGGTTGTAATCTACTAATAACTACATCTATTCTTTAAGTCTATTTGGTCAGCATAGCAATAAGCAAAAGGCTTGCTTTCCTTCTGAGAATGTCAAAGAAGGCAGAGGCCTTTTTCTCACGCTTCTCTAAGTAACACCGCCCTCTTGTGGCCCAATGGTGAGTTGCGGGACCATTCAATGTCTCCTGTTTAGCAGGCAGTGAGAACAACTTCCAGAAAAGTTTTCTGTTTGAATTGGATCTCATAGAGAAACGAAAGCTATCTCCACGTTACATCATAAGCTCTAAATACAATGTTTCTCTGCAAAGCAGCGCCAAGTGAGAATTCACTCAGCCCGTGGTTATTAAGCACCAGAGATGTATTGGGCAAAAGTTAAGAATACAAAAGTGAACAAGAACATTTTCTGTGTTTATAGAATATAAGACATTACCTCTGCACTTCTTGGAAATGTGCACCTTTAAAGCTGGAGACTTGAGCTTGCCACTAACTAATTATATGACTTTGGACACATCACCTAGACTGTCACCCAAGTGTCATTGTGAGAAGAACTAGATACCAGTATTACCTGCTTTATCTAGATACCCAGTGCTCTGTGAAATATTAAACACTCTGTGTGTGTGTGTGTGTGTGTGTGTGTGTGTGTGTGTGTGTGTGTGTGT